>NW_028262380.1:52389545-52692575 GCF_047370975.1 Nipponia nippon
ATAGCAATTAAAGGTTTCTAAGAGAGCTAGGAAGAAAATTGTATCTTCCATTTGAGGGAAAAGCAAGCGAGCAGACTCAGCAGTTCAACTGCTTCCCTCCACATGGTGTTTCTGCACGTGGCACTGCTGCCTCTGTGTTATATGGGCTACGGAAAACAACTTCTCCAATTTTGGAAGATGAGGCTGCTTGTTTTTAGCTCCCCACATAGTTTGTGTTTGTCAGGGAGAGATACGGTTCTAAAATGCTACTTACGGGCAAAGGGAAGCTTTGCCTCTGATTGCAAATATGGTTTGTGTCAATTGATTTCTGATAGTTGGTTCGGTTTATCTTTTGTTGGACACGTGTCCCTTCATTGTCAGAGGTGGGTTTTAAATCTCCTGGCAATACTGTTTTACCATGGTGTGCATGGTTTAGAACAACTGCTGCTTCCAATTAAGGTTAAGTGTTTCCCAAATGGTCCTTAGTGAAAATGTATATTTTCCATTTCAGAGTTAAGCAAATTTCTTTTTCTGTGACATTGGAAAAAGTCAAGGGAAAAGAAAAGCTGCATTACCTTCTTTTCCTGGCATCTCTTGCAACCATTAAAGTCAAAGCAATCTCAGTAAAAGGTTGCAACTGGCATCAGAGGAACACTGCATCATTATTATTCCTGGAGTAAGAGAGCAAAAATAGATTCTCAGACTTAGGCACATTTTGTCTTCTCTCTTTCTCTTTGCATGCTGAGGCTGCTGCCAAGCTCTGCTGCTGCTTTGTCTACAGCATGCACCAAGTTGTTTTTTCCTCAATGCCCTTTTAACTGGCACGTTTGTCAATGCATTGCCTATCTACCAGTACGGCTGTTACAGTACCACTGTCACAGTACCACTGTCACTGACCTCCTTGCTGTATCTTCTGCTCTCTTCCATTACTCCCACATTGCAGCAATCTGTATCCACCTCTTTGATGTCTAAATGGATTTATTACTTCCCAACTGTAAATCTCACTGCCTCGTCCCTTACAGCTAACATTTCAATCCTTCTCTATGACCTCAAAGCTGTGATTGCATCCCTTTACTCTTCATATTCCTTTATTGTTGTTCCTTGCAAAAACCTATGTGTTCTCTTTTTTGCCATCCCCATGCCTTATGCTAGTACTGTTTTAACATTTCTGAACTCATATATTCACTATGTAAGCATTGTACCCTCAACCCTTTTTAAATGTGCTCTTCTGGGTTTCACCGTCTTGTGTGGTTGTTAGTGAATATGTAGGTTATCTGAGGTTGATAGGACCAATCATGCTCTATGTCAGATATGAAACCATATTGAGGATGTTTGTAATTAATACGAGCCGAGATGCTGGGTTCCTCTGTTGCTGGTGCTAGATACCCGGTCTGATACAAGTATGTGGCTTTCTCCAAAATGCCTGAGCATGAGTGTTTGTTTCCCAGGAGCTGAATTTTCCATGCACGTGTTTTTTTCCCCCCCTCTTACCTCAATACCTTACAATTTCCCTTCAGTTGAACACTGTATCTGTAATTTTCCTTGTGAAGTGATTACTCCTTTATTGAATACTTCTACTTATAATACATTCCCCATGTCTCCTGTCATTTTGTATTATCTGCCAAGACTTTGTCTCCCCCCTACAGTTCTGCTTTTATTTACCTCCTTCATTCCCCATTACATACATGCCTGTGTCTCAATATTTTGGCACACGCCGCCCCCCAGTCCCGCATAATCAGCAGTGCTCTTGCTCTGGAACTTTTTGTCACTTAATCCTGTTGTAGGCTACATCGCCTTGCCTTTCAAATCTTTCCTCTTCATAAAGCTTAGTGTTATTGGGCTCAGAACATAAAACGCTTTCAATGGCACACTAATGCGCAAAACAAACAATGAAAAGTTGCAACAAAAGACTTTGTTTCTGGTCTTTGTGCATGTGTTAGCTTGGCATGGAAAACAATTTCCTTGCTTTGCTTTCTGACCTTAGGCAAATAATTCCCCTTGGCACATCTGTTTTTTTTTCTTTTTCTTTTGTGAAACAGAGATGAAGATGCTGAGCTTCTTTGCAAAGCATTTTCAGAGCTACAAATAAAAAAGTGTTCTATAAAAGGTAGTTGATATTTTTATTCTTATCATGATTGTTATTCTGTGTGTCAGTCAGCGAAATAAGCACAATGTCTATTCTTAGCAAATAATAATGGTGATAGTTGTTTTGACTCGTCTAAGGTTTTCTTGAGTGGCTAAGCTGCCAATGGAACTGATGTTCTGAACTCCTACAGACTTCTCAGTTTTTTCACACCATGTATTTTTTGCAACTGATGTTCTGTCTTCCTTGCTTTCTTTTTATTTTCATACAAACCTCTCTTATCTTGATGTAGAGTCTGTTTTCCTCTTTCATGGCAAATGCAAGATCTGGCCTTAGTATTGTTTGCTCTTCAAATTGCTCTGTTCGATTCACTTGTCTAGTAGAATTGCCTCTTTTTTCTTAAAAAAAAAAAAAAAAGTCTGTGCCTTTTTTGGCTTATGAAAATACTCTTCTCTCTCTACAATGCCACACAAAAAAAAAAAAGTAAGTTACTCTACTGTCCTTTTAGCAGAACATTCCCTGAATGCTTGCTCTTTGCACTGTAGGAAAGAAAGCTCTCCCAGACTGCTGTTCACAGATTTCCTTTGGGGGATGGTCTTATTTTGAGCAGTATTGTTCAGTTACATCTATGCTTGGGAGAATGCCAAGCTTATCCAGGGCAGCACAGGCAGCTCTTTCCATTGTAGGGTTTCCAATTAAACCAATGCTACCAGCTGTGTGTTCTTTGTCTGCCCTGGACTAGGTTGTGGTATTGTGCTTTGCACTGCATCTCTCCAGCAGAGCCTGTTGTCTCCATACTAATAGTTTGGGCAAGAAAGGGGAGCTATGAAATGTGAGCATTCAGAAAAGAGAGGGGATTTAAAGGAACTTCTGGCAATGTGAATTATGCTAAGAAATGGGCCTTCTAACCTTGGAAAAAATGGTTGGGGGGAACACAAACATAACCCTTTATATTTAGATCACACAGAAGTATTTTACAAAGGTGTCAAAGTATCATAATCACCAAAGCATAAGAGAAAACAGGTTACTCATTCAAAACTAGTCATGCAACAAAGTAATGGCAGAGGTCAGACCAGGTTATGAGCCTTCAGATTCTCAGTCTAGTGCCAAGTCCTCTAGATCTTGTTGTTTCTTGACATTGGAGGAGATGAGGTGAAGTAAGTGGGGAAAAATTTTAAAAAAGAAGAGGTGGAGGAGGAAACATGAAGAGGGAGAGCAAGTTGCTTTACCTGGGTGGAGCAGATCCTAAGGAGAGAGGGAGAACAGACAATGGGAGGATGAAAGCCAATGTTCTGCAGTGCTCAGGGGAAGAAAAAGCAGATAGGAAGGTAAAGTTAGATTCAATATAGAAAGGGTGGAAGGGAAAACTGCCTGACAATCTGACTGATAGGTGGCAAGAAAAGTGTAATTTTTGTCAAATGGCATCAAGTTCAGTGTTTTATTCTCTTAACAAGAATGTTGCCCTGGCTTGTTTTGAGCAAGTCCATAAAATGAGAATTGTTGATGCTCAAGGCTTAAACAGGTTTTGTTGTTGATATTTTTTCCCCAACACTTCTACATAGACTTTCAGAGAACACAGGACTTAGAGTAAATCCCTATGATTTTATCAGGATGTTATATTTTGATAAAATTATCTTTAATTTTATATTAAGCTGCTTTAAGACTTAGCCTTTTTGTTTCCATATAATTGCTGCTATGCAGCAATTGTTTGCTCTGCAGCAGGCAAGCTAGCTATTAAAAAGGGTATCAGACACTATGTGCTGCTTAATAACTTCTCAAACAGTGCTGGTTAGGGAAATTAAAAGATTCGGCAACAGTGCAAGGGTGAAGATGAACAAAGTCAGGGATGGAGGAAGTTGCACAGTAGACTAAAGTAATATACGCTTCATCATTAAATAGGTAATCAAGTGTAATCTACCAATGGTTACACATGAAACGAGAAGTTTTCATTTTGCTGAATGGATGAATGGAAATTGCTCATGCAACACTTTAAGCAAGGATGCTGGCAGTAGGTGAGATTTGGCTTGTGTCAGTGAGGGATCAGCACAAAAAAGGGAGGATTTTGGAGTCATTCTTGGGATCTAGGCCCTGATTTCCCTGCATTCCTTATTTTCCAATGGGCTACATTAACTTTGCAGATAGACATCCCTGTTGTGATGCCGGTATCTAGAGGTCAATTGTGTGATGTGTCTGTAGTCCTTTCTCCAGTCACTGCCTGGCTTTAATTGATTTAACCTCCTTCTTTCCTTGCCCATCTTCACCCATTAACACTCATACCAAACCTTTCTACAACAGTACTGGCTAGCACGGTCTCATCTTTCCAGGTCTGTCAGCACTACAGCCACTTTTTACCTCTCGAGCATAGGCACCCTGAAAAGCTGTGGCACTTTTGGGGGGAGTATACTCATGTTCATGTGCTACAGGAGATGGCAGCTAAAGCCATTCTTCAGCTGAAGATTTGTGGCTGTGTAACTTCTTTAAAATGTTGGAGGTTTTTTAATATTTTTCAAAGCAGTTCAGCCTTCTTGAAGGGCTAAGAGCCATCACTCCTCTGAGACAAAACCTGGGTGCAATTGTTGAATACCAGGTGAAACCAGATTTGAAAAATACAAGTGTAAGAAGTTGTACTGCTGTTTCTCTGCCTGATGTGGTAATCTGGCAAGACACGTGCCCTCTATGTGCCTCTTTAGAATTGAACAGAAGAGCTGCAGGTTGGCTTGCAGAAAAAAAAAAATAAATCTGGACTTTTGTCCAAAAAGAGAACTTGTGGAGCCTTCCACTTGGTAGCTTTTGCAAGCTGCATTTCTTTCAAGCTCTCCCATTGCAAGAGGTGGTGTCAAAATACCTTTTGTGTGTAAATCTTGCCTCCCTCCAAGCTTGTGAAACTTCTAGTTTATTTTTTCAAGGCTTAGATGATTTATTAAATTTTAATGTGATGGATTTAATGTTACCATAATTGGCAAAGCCTGTATACAGGAAGTAATCTGACCCAGAAAAGACTCTTACAAAATGCTTTTCAATAAGAACATCCAAAAGTGGTTGTGGTGTTTTGTGCAACAGAGATGCAAATGCGCTCTCTAGTAATATTTTTTACTCTTAGATATCAGAGGTTTGGATTATTTTTCCCAAAGAAAGAAATCCCAAGGCTTAGGAAGCACAGCTGTTAAGACTCAAACACAAGTTTGTTTTACAGTCAGGACAAACTAAAATCCCTTAAAGGTTAATTATAAGTGAATTTAAAATACTGTTAGCAGTCCAAGTTGTTTATAATGTATCAGAAGGGAGGGGGAGATTGGCTAATGTTTACAGAGAGGATGTAAATGAAGTGACTTTCTATAACCTTATCAAGAAGAGGAACATGATAGATTCTGTTATCTGCACTGCAGAGGAGAATATTCTTTAAAATCCAGTCAATAATATTTCCCCCCACATCTTACCCTTATTTCCTTCTGAATAGTTTTCAGGATATATTAAAAATGTGCTGTCACTCATCTTGAAATAATTCATTTCTAAGTCAGGGATGAACCATTGTGTTATGAAGGAAAAATAATTTGCAAGAGCAGAATTGCTATCCAGAAGTGACTAAAAAGATTTATTGAAAGTTTGAGGCCAGGCTCACTTGATCATGGGTCTTATAATCATATTTTATCCTTACTTCTTGCATCTGAGATTATGAACACCAAACAAAAAGACCTGTAGTTTATCTGTTTAAAGTTCTTGTAAGTTTTCATGACTTTTTTCATGTGAATGCATTATCTTTCTGCAATGAATTCATGAATGTTTGGGGACTGTTGTTTAAAGGTGACAGACAAAGACAAAAAAAAAATTGCATTGTGGTTAGCATAGCCACTTGATGGGGAGGAAACAGAACATCTCAGTGGGAGAAATCCAGACTTTAACCTTATTCCTTACCCTTTGCAACAGGGAATTTGCATGCTATGGTCCCTCAGTCTTCATCAGCATCCTGAAACTAAGGATTTGAGGAGCAAATCAAGAAATAATAGCTTATATTTTCAAAGCTACACAGATGTTCTGATTGCCTAATATCCATTTATTAGGTGTTCAAGTCACCTAATATTGTATTTTGCCCCTTGAATCAGCTGCTTATCCTGATTTGGATATGGATTAGTACAAATAGGGTGATGAAAGGGATGATTAATTTCCAGAATGCATTAATAAATCTGTAATAAATACTTTCTTCATGGCTAATGTATGGGGAAAATCTGAGATTCTTATGGACTAGATTTTTCTCCCTGACCTCTGGATTGTAGGTTCCTGGCTATTTTGTGGAAATGGGGAAGGAATCTGAGTATCCTTCCAGGTAACCTGCGATCCATCTGGTGGTGAATCGCACAGACCCCAAAAGAGAGTAAGAAAATAAAACATGTTTCTGTGGAAAGGCTGTACTTGCCTTCTACAGAAATCAAGGGAAAGCTAATTTGGCCCAATTGTATGGAGCCCTCCTGGTTTCAGAGTCCTTGGAGCACTTCCAAAAGTGAGAGCAGATAAACAGTATTTTCCTTGTGTAGAACCCCTCACTCTCCATCCCCAAACAGGTATCGGTGAAGAGAGTTGTTTTTTTTTTTTTTTTTCTCCCCAGCTTCACATTCAGCTAAATAGCTTTGAGCCACTACTCTGCGTGGGTAATATGTGGAAAACATTCAGGAGCAGTGAGACGGAAATGAAATGCCAGCTTTGAAAAGGACGTCCAGGGGAATGACATTGGGGTGTCCAAGTCAGGCCCGTGGGACCGGGACTCTGGGAACAGCATTTACATCTAATTTCTGTTCATTCAACATATACTCAGTCAAACAACACTACTGTTCTGGAAGGAGCCTGGTAGTTTCTAAATTATAGAAGATGCAAAGGACCCTAGAATACATCTCTCATTACTTAAAGGGATACTACCCACTCTTTTTATGCACAATATTCAGCATTTTTGAAAAAATAATGTTAAGTGTTGGTTTGACTTTGTTTAACCAGCAATTTAAATGGGAGCAAAATTAAGCTGTTACTGAAGTCTCCAGAGATCTTATACTAATTTTTTTTCACTTTGGCTCATCAGTTTGTGGTGTATGAGGATTATTTGTTATGATTTATTATCAGGAAGAAAAAGGGAGAAAGTAGTATGAAAATGCTCACATTTGTAACAATAGTTAAATCTTAGTAGTCCTTTTTTTTGGTGCTTCTTATTTATTCCTACATCTGTTTTTAAACTTGCTCTTAATTATAGATTTTTTTTTTTTTCCTAAATTGTAGCAACTAGTAGTTATTTAAGGACCTACCATTGTTTCCATTTTACAGAGAATGCATTTTTAGGACACATTTGTAACCATAGCCATTTAAATTCTGCTTTGCTGGAAGCACTTATGCAATCTGATAACCTAGATGTAAATTATTTATTTCAAATTGCATTGACTATGCTCTTTATTTTAAAAAATAGCACAGTGAACACAAAATTAGGTTTTTTATTTTATTTAGATGGCACGCCAAACTAAATTAGAAGAGATTTTACTCCCAAAGATCGCTTTTTTGTTACTGGCGATTGGCCCACCAGTGTTGGACATTCAGTAACTTTGCCTTTTAAGAAAGAGAAGATAAGATGGAGAGTTAAATGTAACCCTGGGTGCGTGCCAGTGTGTGCTATACATGAGACAGTCTCTATGTATATCTACAATGGAGAAACATTTAAATTGTCTTATTTTATAGACATTCCTGATATTCTCTCTACACAATGTGTAAAATTCTGTGACCAGTTTTATTCCTTTAGCTGGTGAAGATCCAGTTTTTAATAGCATCTGCTATCTGGCGGTTATGAGGGCAAATTAATGTCTGGACAACTTGCGTTTAAACATAACATGCTATGAAACCGTAGTGTTTTATAAACACTATTACTAATGTTCTGTTCCTTCTTTGTTACGCTTGCAGTGGAGCTGTGTACAAGTCCATTTGAATTTGACATTTCTACTGTCCTGAGGTCTTAAAAGACACAGCAATATTTTTCTTTCTATAGTTAATGGTAAACTAATATTCCTTGATCATATTGGCAGTAGACTAAATACCAGCTTGGAAATACAATCTCTAAGGAGGTCATAGCAAATTAAATTGCAATGGAGTTTTGAATGGCAAGGTAGCATTTATGTCCTTTTATATATATGTGTGTGTGTGTATTTTTTAATGCACATGGGACAAAATATAACTTGAATATTTCAGGCTCAAGAAGGAATACAACCAGGATTTCAAATATGTTTGAAATAGATCTTTTAGTCAATTGATAAGATAAAGTTGAAAGATCTGGATCACTAAGGAAAGGATTTAATAGAGCTTTTGTTTGTGAGGGGAAAAAAAAAAGGTTAAGAAAATGTGTAGACCTCAGTCTTATGCTTTTTACCAATCAACTGTTCCACTGGAGCCAACAGAAGTTTTGCTTGGCTAAGGAATATGTGAATATCATACATGATAGTTTGACATATTGTATAGGCTTTACTTTGTGTGTGTATATATTGTGGAAATTATATTTCTCTTCAAAGAATAATCCAGTTAGACTGACTCAGAGGCGAACTCTGCAACTCATGCTCTCATTTTCTAGAAAAGCTGCCTCTGAGATAACAGCCCTTTCTCCAGTAGCTAATTCTCTGTGTATTAAATAGTCTCTAAGTGTACAGGAATAAGGTCCATTTGCGAGCATAATTAAGTGCATATTGCCCCAGTCCAGCACACACGGTTCTCATAAGCGTATCATGGAAGAAAGAGCCACATGGGTAACTTCAGTCCTGAGGCTATTGTAACAAATGTGGTGCAGTGTCAAGAGAGATGATTTTAATCCTTTATTCAGTTTGTTTGCCAGTATTAGCATTCGGCCCTGTGGAGCTAAATGTTCCGTGCTGTTTTCTTCCCCTTCATGTTTCAATAACAATTTTCACAAAAAGCATGTTTCCCACTTCATAGCATTACAGGGAGTGTACTGGTTGTTCTCACTCTGAAAGTGTGCCTGGAAATTTAGACATTTTCAAGCAGTTTTTGTAATGCAGTCTGACTCTGCTACCTTTTTAAAAGTCGTGTTTGAGAGACTGAAGGGTCACACTACATATTTTATTCCAACTGGTGGCATCAGGACCATGTAGACTTAAATTTTCATTGAATTAAAAGCAGGATTTTGCAAAATCTAACATGAATTTTATTCGTCTATTGATATCTAGCTATAAGGATGCCTATTGACATATAGATATCTACAGGTATTTATTGATCGATAGATCAATATATCAATAAAAATAGTTTCTTTCTCAAGTAGTAGCATTCTCACTGGGATATGCAACCTAGATATTGCAGTACTTGGTGCAGGAGAACCATATCAGGAAAGAGATTCAGCATATCCCTAAAAAGATAGGTTGACAAGCCTTTTATCTTTGTTGAAAGTGATGATGAAGAATATAAACAAGTGGCATAAAAGATGAATAGCTAATAAGATTGTTTTGAAATGTTCTGAATGTTAGAAACTTGTGAGATACTGGTAATTTTTTTTGTCCAGTTACCAATGATATTTGGTACTCTTCTGAAAAAGGATACTTGTGGTTATTGAAAATGTATTACATTTAACCTGAAACCCAAAAGCTGGCCCAAAAGCTGAGGTATATTCAGAGCATATACTGAGGGAACACTATCCTGAGCCAAAACACTTTTAAAACCTCTCTGTGGGAGCATTCGCCCTCCCATATTTATCTGCATGAAGGAATTCAGAAGTGTTCCCATCAGACGGAGCCACAGTGGCATTAGTACACCCTTGGAATCCACCGTGGCATGTTCCAGATCTCTGTATCTTAATGAGAATAATGCACTGGCTTTAAGAGAAGGTGGTTCCCTGCATTCATGACCTCCAGTGCTGTCCTTTGGCTACAAAGTCAAGCTCCTGATAGGCCTGAATGCAGAACCCCATTCCTCACACTGTAAATATTCCCACTGAGATCAATAAGTGTTTGTGGAGTAAAACATTACTCGCTGTGAATAAGAGCCATATGATATGAGACAACAGGTCTGGTGCTAAAACATGGTTTTGTATTTTTAGGGGAATATATTCTCACATGTGGGTTTCTTGGTTTTGGCTGCACCTGTCGTGTGTGCAGAATATTCCTGCAAAATAAGTAACTGCACAGTTTAGTATTAGATATGCATATGTAAATACATACTACTTTTTACCAACCCATTACCGAATTTACATGTGTAAATGCAGGTTAACTGCACGTGTAGCTTTGCCAGTGGCAAACTGATTATTTCAAAATTTAGCCTTGGGTGTGCTCTGGGGAATTATGCTACAAGCCTGTGCTGTCTCTTCATTCAAGCACTCAAGTCTGTTAGAAACTCAGTATAAACACTTGACTCTGCTTTATTTCACAGGGTAATCCTCCAAAATTACAGACCTAATCATTATTAATTCTTTTGATATTTATTGATTGCATTAACATTAATCACGATAAACACCTTTGGTATTAATGTGGATGTTATTGGTATTGTACTTCAGACTTTCTGCTGTAGCTCAGCCCTCATTAACAGGACCATTAGTTACAAGGTGTTATTTTTTACATAAACAACTCCATGCCTTTCTTAGAGAAGTGAGGACAGTAAATGTATATAAACTGATTACTGAATTTTGAAAACATTTTGTTATTTATAAGACTAGCTTTTTTGGTTGGTTTTGTTTGTTTGGTTGTTTTTTTTTGTTTTGGGGGTTTTTTAAAAGAAGAGTAAGTTACATAAGATTATTGCATATATCTCTTAAAACCCAAAAGCAATCCAGTTTTTGCTTGGACAAGTTAATGTACATAATTATATGCAGTTGTCTTCAAAAGTTGACCGCAAGATTGAGCTGTTATGTCTTCAAGTTTTCTCTGTACAATGCAAAGACCCTATTCATGGAACTGTTGTGCTAGACTTTGAAGAGTGCTTATCTCCTTGGGTGGTCATGTTAATTCAGTAGCTGGAATCAGTTCTTACTGTTCCTCAGAAGACCCAGGGGTGGGTCTCATTTTTCAATGAATATTTCATTTCTGGGCAAGGTGAATGGGGCAGTCTTCCAGCCTTCACCACATGACAGCCCAAAGTGAATAGAGAAGCCTCATGATTTTCATGAATTTTAGGTCTGAATTACTCAATGTGCAAAATTTTATCCATATTTCACTTGATGGAACCTGTTGCATTTCAGTTCCCAGTGTCTGCATTTCAACAGCAAAATAGGCCCTATGCACTGAACTGCTCTCATCTTGAATATCGCTGTGTTTTCTTGCAGCCTGTGACCTGATGAACCAAGGCATCCTGGCCCTTGTCAGCTCCATCGGCTGCACATCAGCAGGATCGCTGCAGTCGCTGGCAGATGCCATGCACATCCCTCACCTCTTCATCCAGCGCTCAACGGCAGGAACGCCGAGGAGCGGCTGCGGTCTCACCAGGAGCAACCGCAACGATGACTACACACTCTCTGTCCGCCCCCCTGTCTACTTAAATGATGTTATCTTGAGGGTGGTCACAGAATATGCCTGGCAGAAATTCATTATTTTTTATGATAACGACTATGGTAAGTATTTATTTAGCAGGGTGATTTTTGTCAAATCCATAATTCTGTTGAAAGCAGTCACATTACATGTTTATAGTCTTCCAATAGATTACGTTTTGCTTGTGAACATTTATGGTTCTGTCAGCATTCACAGCACCTCAGAGAAATCTATTTCTAAAATCCATCAATGTTTACAGGTTTATTTGATAATTTCTTTGTTAGAGTTAGCTGATAAATGGAGAACTTTCCTGGCTTTCTATTCTGCCAGCGTTTATGAAGCATAGAAGTTTTTAGCAAGCTCTGTTTGTTGGACTATAGAAATATAAGATGGCAATTCAAGAGACAACATGTAAGATTTTACATTCTGTAGAATTGATTCTTGCATAGTGAATCTCCCTGTTTGTTGGCATATATTTGATCGGCCAGAAGCCGAAGCAGTGGTGAATGCAGGACAAAGACCTTGGCAAGAATGAGCTGCTGTTCATAAATGTAAATCTTGTAGAGTTTGTAGAGAGAACTTCTGTAGAGCAAAGAACTTGAGGAGGAGGGCCTGGAGAAGACAATATTCCTTCTTTTTTGAGTTCTTTCAGTGTTCCTGAAAGGTGCTGAATTTGATGGTGGTTGTGTGACAGAGTAAGTGAGACGCAGACGGCGGCATCACAAGACTGTACCATCCAGCTTGGTGACTCAGCCAAGTTTGGTACAGACGTTTTCTATGGTTGAGAGGAGAGCTGGACAGATTTCTGTAGTATAGGTGCATTATCTAACTAATTTTATGATCTTTTTTCTGTGGAAAATTGCTTTGAAACCAGACCTGTTTTCTTCAGATGCATCTATTATTCATAAGCAATCATGACTGGTTTGGATGAACATTTGAAAACTTATTTTCAAAGTTAAATCTTCAAGTTATGGAAAAATGCTCACTTCAGCGATTTGCTGTGTATAATATCTGGTTCATTCAGGTCAGGTATTATTGATTTTTGTTCCCTGGCTACATAATAAATTCTTAAATTAGAAAGACAGAAAATGATGAATAGGAGAGTTCCTATTTATAACAAAGCAGCACCTAAAAGCACCAGCCATGGGATAAGGAGAACACACATAAAAACCCATCCAAAAAGCTTGCAGCAAAGAGTATTTTTGTTCATGTTTTATGAGTTTGTGCATTTAAGTACCAGAGTACCTATGAAGATCATAATCTTGCCAGCTAAAAGATATCTCTTTTTGCATGTATTTTTGTGTTTAAAAACCTCAAACAATTTTTATAATTAATATTTTTGAATCACTATATTTTAAAATACTAGTTTTAAATTATTCAAGTTTCATTATTTAATTTGAGAACGCAGTTCAGACTCTGTCATTTTGTTCTTGATTTCTGGGTAAGAATCTCATTATGGTGTGACTTATGCAACACCAATGCCTGCCTGCAAGTAGCTCATTCAGTGACACATCATCCCCAGACGTGACATGTGGCAGATATTAAGTATCTCCACCAGCCTCTATGGTGTTCTGACTTCAGTAGTCTGCAAGTAATGCCATACCGGCCAAGCCAGATTGGTAATCTGACTCTGATCGGTGATCGCTCTCACGTACATCAGGAAAAGGCGCAAACAAATATTCTTCGTTTAGTATATACTGAGCAGTATGTGCCCTTTCTAACCATTTGTGTGGTTTGGGTGTTTTGGGTGGGGTTCTGGGGGTTTTGTGTTGTCTTTTTTTTGGTTTGTTTGTGTCCATAGTTTGTGACTGAACAGAAAGATTTTAAATGCAAACTGAGTTTTGAGTTAAAATGCAACTCTGAATAGGGCTGTTAACTGTGCAAAGGTATAATGTTTCTTTAAATTGTGATAAATCCTTGATTTCAACAGCCATCCTAGGGCAGCAAGCAGTTTCTATATTCCCTTTATGCTTCCTACAGTTTCTTTAATAAAACTTCACGTTGCTGATTTCATTGACTATCTCCTCCTCTGCTTTTAATAAGGAACAAGAGAGCAGAAGCTTCAGCTCACTCTCTCTAACCCAAGGCCTCTCTTGTTGGTTCCGTTATTGTGAGAGTTCTCTGTCTCTCCAGTCCCCCTTCTTGCTCATACTGGAATGCCTCTCTAATTCCTCACAACTGTTTCAGGTGAAATCATTAGGCTTGACACAGTATTTTGCCTGTTCTTAATTCTCTTAGCCAGTTTTTGATCTATGGAGGTAGTTTTCCTCGTACCTGTGATGAAATTATTTTCTTAGCAGTCCCTAGAGAGCCATCTTGCCAGGAGCTTATTATAAACCTTAACAAATTTTGTCGCTTTCTCCCCTTTTCCTGCTATTTTATTGATATACTCAAAGCATTTCCAGTATGTTAGTAGTGCACATTTTCTCTTTACGGGTTCTGTATTGACCAAAGAGGGGTTTGCACAGAGGGAGGGGCAGAGAAATTCAGGGTGTGAAAGGAGGAGCTGGAATTACTTGTTACTGGATTATAGAGTGGAGAAGTCTGAATCCAGTATTCACCCTGCTTTGAGCAGGAGGTAGGACTATGTGACCTCCTGAAGTCCCATCCAACTCTAATTATTCTATGTTTCAGTGATGTTTGAGAAAGCCATTCATTTAGAGGGTCTATAGATGTGAAATACTTAAAAAAAAAAAAAAAAATAAATCCCAGCATCAATTTGGGTTTTATAAAAGAGAGTTGGCCCAAGAACCTCAGAAGAGCTTGAGGAAGTGAACGCTTCTGCTAGCTTCTGTGCCTGTTTTAGAAAGAAATCAAGACTGGGCATGCAGACATGGGGCCACAGAAATGATCAGAGGGATGGAACACCTCTCCTATGAGGAAAGGCCGAGAGAGCTGGGGCTGTTCAGCCTGGAGAAGAGGAGGCTACGGGGAGACCTTGTTGCAGCCTTTCAATACTTAAAGGGAGCTTATAAGAAAGATTGGGACAGACTTCTTAGCAGGGCCAGTAGCGATAGGACAAGGGGTAATGGTTTTAAACTAAAAGAGGGTAGATTCAGACTAGATGTAAGAAAGAAATTTTTTATGGTGAGGGTGGTAGAACACTGGAATGGGTTGCCCAGAGAGGTGGTAGATGCCCCATCCTTGGAACATTCAAGGACAGGCTGGATGGGGCTCTGAGCAACCTGATCTAGTTGTAGATGTCCCTGCCAATTGCAAGGGGGATGGACTAGATGACCTTTAAAGGTCCCTTCCATCCCGAAGCATTCTGTGATGATTCTGTGATATGGGGTGGGGATCCAGGGGTAAGCCATCCTGTCGGTCAAAGTGTCAGTGCAGCTAAGGGTGGTTGCAGTTCCCTCTGGAAGATCCCAGTCTCATTCTTCAGCTTGCCTGAGAGCATCTGCCACAGTATGAGACTTATTTCTTTTCTCAGCTCATACAGACCTAAAATCAAATTCTGTTTGGAAGCTTTACTCAGTTTAACTGCATGCAGCAGTTTAATATTAGACATTTTAATGTAAAGTTTAGTATTAAACGTTAAAGTAGGTGGGAGATCAACACTTGTATTAGAATTAAATTCGTATTAGGAAGATATTATTGATATGTTCTGCACAGTCGTCTGCAGAACTGACACTTGTGCAAACAGAGCAATTTCTTGCTCCAGTGGGTTTTTGTTGTATGTGGTGATCTTTCCTTCTCAAGGTGTGTATCATAACGTTAAGTGATGTCTCCACAGCAGTAAATGGCAGTTGAGATGTAATGGGAATATAGATTCTGATATGTGTTAGTCCTTTATTTTTTTTCCCCATTGTTTCTATCTTTTTGTAAGTCAGAAAACATGAAAACACTGTTAGACTGACTGGTTCCAGCAACCAGCAGAATTCCAATACTTTCCTTTCTGAGAAATTATTTTGTATAGTGATTTAATTTAATGATTTATAACAAAATACTTTAGTTGTGTTACTGAAATTATTTCCAGTAATAATCTCACTCTGTGAAAGAAAATGTGCCTTTCATATTTAAAATAAATTATCCTACGGTAAAATTGGGCTCATATCCAAAGTAAATACTGAGCTAAACCAGATCCCTTGCACCTTTAAAAGAAGCTGCAACCATTTATGTGTGCATTTATCAATATCATAGGTTTTTTATACTATGAATTGAATTGCTTTTGATTTTTATCTTGCAGTCTATCATAAATTCCTTTTCATTATCAGAGAGTTAGAGATTGTTTGTAACTGGAAATGTGTCTTTCTGCAGGGCCAAGAGTTATTTTCCCAATGTTACCCTTTTTTAAAACTCCCAAATTCTTTTTTGAATATAAGTAGACAAGTATATTCAGTTTTAACATTTTAACGCTTCTATCTAAATGCTAGAAGATTCAAGTCTGCTTAAAGATTCTTTACCAACAAAGAAGGTTAAAGTCTCTGAAGGAAGCAATTTTTTCATTAAGTAATAACCACCTGGGTTTTGAAGAAGTGATGTAGAAATGCATTTCTGAAATAATCGATATCTAAGTTTTTAACTGATGTTTTTCTCCGAAGTAAAATTGTAAGTAGGCTGACTCTTCTAACACAAACCAAAACAAAAGACACCTTGATAATAATCAAAAAAGTATTTTGCTGCTGTTGACTTAGTTAAGCTGAGTAAGCAGTGAAATATTTTGTAAAGCCACAGTCTTTTGTCAGTGGTAGAGTCTTGCCAGTAACAAATGTGAGGCTAAAATGCAGTAACAGTTAATGAGTGAGGAGACAGGAAAAAAGGACATTTTAACTTGAGCAGACTTAGGTGGGGTTTGTTTGTATTTCATTCACTGCAATTGTATCTTTACCTTTAGGGTATAAACTCGGATGAACTTGTGACAATCAGAATGAGATAAGTCGTCTTCTCCCTCATCCTTGCTCTCTGCTGGGATGATCTAGATCAAACTCCAGTGAAAAAGAGTGCAGTCAGTCCCCTTGTATTTCGTGTGTTTTGTTCCTTGAGGTAAAACAAGATAAAGGCCTGCCCAGGACATGAAATCTGATTTTGTTTAAGAAAATTTCATATGAGGATATTAAAAGTGTTCAAGGACAATTCTGCACTTCTGTCAAATGCCATTAAGGACAGTCTTCTTGCACAGTTAAAAAGTAAGCGACACGAAATGCAGCAAAATTATGCAGTAAATTGATGCCTTTCTCAACCTGTTATTAAAATTACTATCCACACAGTATGTACAAGCCAAATTTACTTCATTTAAACAGCTAAATTGGCTCCTACTCTTTTTATTCTTGACTGCTCAGCTCAAACTGTAGGATCCCTGTGCTGCGGAGGGTAGCTGTGCATCTCCTTACAAGCCGGTGTAGAGACTGGGCAGTTCCTCCACTAAGCCTCTGAACTCTTCCTTAGGACCATCAGCACCCTCTTCAGTGAAGGCATTTTCAGACTGGGCACTATAAATGTATAACTTATACGTTTGGAAATCGCAAAGTTTAGATTTGTAAAAACAGGCACTGACATCTGTAAACATTTTGAACAAGCTTTGCCAAGTTATTACGTCTTTACTTTATGGTTTCAAGTTCAAAGCAAACAAAATGCAGTTTGAATCAGCAAATCCTACCTCACCCACAAACTGGCATCTGACAATGGCCAGTCTCCAAATACGAACATGAAAAAGACCCTCACATTCAGTCACAGAGGAAAACAAATGAAATAGTCATTTGAGATCTGAATGTATAAGCCCAGGCTATATAAATAGAGTAATTGACCTAGAATCCCAGCATATTATTGGTTTTTATCTCTGTGGTGTATCAACAAGGGGCAAGCTTTTGTAATTCATATCTTGCTCTTCAGGCAGTTTACAGTTCACTGTATTTTCCAGGAATACGTAGATACGTTTCTGTAGTAGTAAATTCTTTATGAAGAAACCAGTCAATCATTGCAAGAACATAATTGTGAATTTTGTGCAATTTACAGTGTAGGTATCTGTGCATTTCTAAGATGAAAGAAAGTAAGTCTAGCTGTTTAAAAACATTTATTTTTAATGTTTTGTTGGTGTCAAAGCAGATAGAAAGAGTCTGCACTTCATCTAGAAAGGTTGGGGGAATAAGATTTTTTTTCTGGAGAATGAATTCTGTCTTATTTCCTATTCTCTTTTGTAGTGATGGCAATAATATTTTAAAATCCTTCTGTATTTTATATAAAAAAAAAAAGTTAAGAAACCCCACTTCTTGATTTACGCCATATTTACTGATTCCAGGACTAAGATATCTTTGCTTAGAGTTTTTTGACCTTTCTACTAATACTGTGTATATTTGGCAATGGATATTTGCCATCCCCTTAGGTAGTAATTTAATTTTAACTTCTGTAAAGAAAAGAAATGAAACAAGCATTAAGGCTATGAAGGGGATTTGCTCTGTGAGGCTAAAGGAGGCATTCCCATAGCAAATGGAAGTTGGAGAAGTAATTGAAGACTTTGGTGAAAGGGAAGGGAGGAGTTTAGCAGTAGGAAAGAGTTTAGAGGGCATCTGTATCACAGAAACTTCCTCATGGATCTCCCCTCTTGCTCCTCAGCATACACAGGGGTTTCAGATTATTTGCACACTAGGAAAGGATGAAGGCAGTGGTGTGAGGTACCTGGTCACATCACTAAAAAGATGTCTCAAGCTCAATCTGAGGGAGGACTTTGGAGAAAGACAATAAAATACAATCTCAAGTAGGAGAGCAGCGAGACCTGTATTACTGAGGATTCCAGCCTAACTGAACAGGTCTGTGAAACTGTGAAGACAAAACAGAGCATTCTCCCCATCCCTGCCCCAGGAAGGTAGTTGTTTTCAAATAAATTGAGTGTGATGCTATGAGAAGGGAGTACTGTTCTTCAAAGATCCTGGAAAAGAAGGGATTATACTTGGAGCTTGAAAGGCTGCGCTGCTTGCAGAGAGGCTGTCTCCTGTGTTGTAAGAGGGGTGATATTCTGAGATGATGCCCATCTGTCTGTATGGGCCCTGGATTCCTAGTATCTCCTTGAAAAACCATATAAAGTAAGTAATTCCATTGACACTTTACTGCATACACATTTTCCAGAAATAAATATATGATGACCACTGACAAAGATGTGCTTGAAACTATAACATTTTCAAATCATTTAAAGTTTTAATGCAAGTTTAATAAAGATTCATAAAAGAATCATACTCTTTTTAATCGATTGCAAATGCTTATAATTACCCTGAGGCTGTTTTCAGCTGCCTGATGACTATAATATCCTCAAGTCTGTCTCCAGACAGTCTTAAAACTGTTTATTACTCAGCTGGCTCTTTGCCAACTTCCCATACTCATTTACTTCACTGTGCCTCAATAAACATATAATTAATTCAAGCTTATTATTGAATTTTTTTTTCCCATTAGTATTTATTATGTCATCCAGATAAGGAAAGAAACATGTATTTTTCATCTGTGTAACTTTAATGTGTCACTTAATTTATATTGCAAGCTAGCAGCTGTTTGTGAGAACTTTCTTAACAACTTGCTGTTGCTGGTTGGCATTACCACTGGAAATTGAATATATATTTCGGTTGACCCTAAAATTATTCAACTTCTGAGATAACTGAACTATTCTATAAAATTTCTCTAGTGGAGCAATGGCCATGCTTCTGCTTTTTAACCACCTAATAGTTGAGGAAATGCATTCCAGGAGCTGTAAGTGAGTATGTAGAAAAATACGAGAGAGTTTGTCATTTGCTCATGTTGCTGTCTTTAAGGATGGAATGGATAAAATATTTGAAGGCTTGGAGTGACAGCCATCTGTGTTTTATTAGTAAGGAAGGAAGACCAATTTTTTTATTACATCTAGAATTTCAGTGCTGAGGTCAAAATAAAACTATAGATGTTCTCCTAATATCTGTGTAATGGGCAATTGCTGTAAATGAGGTGTTATCTCAAGGCTTTGCAGAGGTATGAGGTTTCTTTCATATATGCACAGTCTGCAAGCATCAGAAAAGTGACTTATCTTAAGAATATTTGAATACCTGAACCTTGCACTGATCTCCGCTACTGTTTGCTAAGTATTTTTCAACACATTGTTTTAATATCTTCTCAGAAGTATAAAATTGAGTTTGTAAACTGATATTTTAGCAGCTAAATAAATGAACAGTTATCAAAAGAGGAAACTATTGAACAAAGTACTTTGCATGTTGAATGGAAGAAATTATACCACCATTGGAAAAAAAGGCATGAGTTAGGCATAACAACATCATAATTATTAGGTAGTATCTTAAATTGAAAAGACAACTTCTCTCTGAGAGTTTTAACCAGTCAAGAAAAAGAGGACGCAGAGAGATGGGGAAAAGCTAGAAACTGTTTATTACGGTATTTCTAAATCTTAGTTTATCAGCATTGCTTTTGTAGCTTATGTTCTTCACAGCACCAGTCCATTCATAAAATGTTCCTGTTCCTATAGTGTAAACTTTTAATCAACTGAAAAAATTATTGAGGAGCAGATTGATGCACAGTCAGAGAACAATTTGTCTTAAGTAAGATTATAACACACATAGTCACACTTGATTTATTACCAGGAAGTCTGTAAGGATAGTCACTTCACTGTTCCCGACCACCTCCTTGGAAAGGCATGCATGGTTCCTCATGCTTATGAAATCCAACAGGGAGCAGTAGGGACCTACAGGGAGCGTAGCATAGATTGCTTGCTATTAAATAAAGGTATATATCTAGGCAGAAGTATGGAGCTCGGTTGTGCAGTTGTATAGGATTTAAGTATAATTTTTCAAGTTTGACATGATTTTTAAACAGCACTAGGCTCTAAGCCATTATCTTTGGAGGCACAAGGCAGGGAAAACTTCTTTCTTTGCAAGAGGTTGTTTTACTCAAAGGCAACTCCTAGAGCCTTTTGGAAATCTCTAATGAAAAAAAAAAATTGAATGAAGAGGTAGAAAGCAGGTTACACAGTCAAAAGTACGTGATTATAGAATTTATTGGCTTGTCAGCCTTCACGAGTGAGGGGTGATCACAATCTGACTCCCTTTCTATTTTTGAGAAGCTAAGGTAACAGCTGATACTCTTAAGGATTAGTTCTAGCTTCAATTTTATTTATCTTTTTTATCCTTTGCTTTTTTTTTTCTTTCTTTCCAGTTAAAAAACTGAGAAACTCAAAGGAAAATCCTGTGTCGATCACCACTAAGGTTGGAAACTTAAGTCTTGCAGGATTTGAAAACTGGAAAAGTTATTATGTCTCCCCCAACATTGATCCAGCTATTTGAGACTATCTATATGGATTTTTTTCTTATTTAAAGGGTAATCTCTAATAAATGATATATGGCATGAAACAAAAAGTAACTAATGTAAATGACATTTGGACGATCCTTTGAATTAAGGATTACATAGACATTTCAGTAGTGCCATGACAGTTCACATCTAACAATAGAATTGAAGTTACATGTTTTTATTATGGTTTGAAATGGAAACATCTTCAAAAAAGAAAAAAAGTATATATTTCTTCTTTTTCTCCACTGGATGATATTAAGAAACTTAAGAAAATTTGTTGTGGGTTTTTTTTTTGGATGTGCGAAATTTCAGAAAATTGCAAACAAGGTTCGAAAAAACCCAGTCATTCTTACCATTTACAAATTTTCAGTTTCCCCCAAGAAATGTCGTCCTCACTTGCTAGGTTCCAGAAATTTTGATAATGTAAATGAGATTTCATATGTAATTAAACATTTGAGCTTAAATTTACTTACAATGAGTTTGAACTACTGCTATAATCTCTGAAGCTAGATCATCCAGCTGAAACAGTTCAGGTAAATGCTCCCTCTCAGTTCCCAAATGCTACTATGAAAGAGCTATGTAGATGGGGTTTTTGTTTATTTTACTTCAGAGGTTCACTGAATTACATATAAGCTGACTAATGAGAGGGAATCCCACTGCTGTGAAAGTAGGATGAAGGACTGTTATTGAATCATCATGCTAAACTGTGGTTTTCCTCAGTCTAGATCTTAACCATGTTAATAAATATCAACACGTGCACAGGAATGTGAACACTTTGCCTCAAGGCTTTAAGCAGAGCAGTGACACCATCATAGTCTAGCTGGAGCTGCACATCTCCCTTGTGTGCAGTGCATTTCCATAATTTATAGTTGCTGTCATGTTAGCCATCATTGTGTAAGGAAGAATCACTGCACTAGACTTATAAAGCTTTCTTGATAAGAATTTGAACAGTCATTTGTTATTTAATGGCTTTTCTCATCAACTGTACAAATAAAGTAGTCTTTTGTGTAAATCAGCCAGTGAATATTTATGACAGGTGCATTCACCTTTACTGCCACAGCTGCATCAGTTGGTATTTATCATATGGATACTGTGAGGAAAGTGTTCTCAGATCTGAAATGGTATCAGAGGGAGGATGAGCTAATGACTGTAAACCAGGTTTGAGATAACCACAGTGCTGAGTAACAGCGAGCGCCTTGTAATTCAGGTGGAATACGATTATAGAGGTGAATAGATTAATTTATTACCATTGGTGAATAGTGCCATCTTTCTCTTCTCCTGGTCATAGTGTGATCTGAAAATTTTTTAGAAACTGCATCTACTTCTAACTTGTAGATTTCTCATTTTTAATGAGGTACTTAGCATGTGAGTTGTTTATTTAGTATTTGCTGTTCATTTTGTATGGCTTAAAATCTTCACTGCATATACATACTGATTTTCCTGTATGAGATGCCTGAACCCCAGCATATTTTATTCTAGGATGTCCTGATCATTAGAATTGCCCCAAGATGGATTAGGGGACTTTCTCCCTCTGAAATTATTCCTCTGCACAGAAACAGAGATGGCAAAGGAAAGGTACGTAGGGCCAGAGAGAACAAAGTGAGAGGAACATCTGATCCAGTGATAAAAAAAACCCTGTGGAAGGACCACATTTATTTTTTTTTTTATTGTAAGACCAGATCATGGAAGTCAGGCATCTTCTTGTGTGAGGTGTATCACATATATAACGTAGAGACCTCAATGAAAAGAGAGCAAAGGCACAATTTCTCCTGTAATCTGGAGTTGAGGAAAGCTGCAGATTTTAAATCCTCCTGATCTCCTGAAAATACTGGCACCTTTTCCCTATCACCTGGCTGTGTATATTTTCTGCCATGCAACTGCTGAGCTTTCCATGAAATGGTTCTATTGTTTGTGTTAGGTGAGGTCTGAGTGTTCCTGCTGGGTTAGTTATTTAAGGAGATCTAGGTATAGGACCTGTAGTCTGTGAAGGATGCTTAGCTTAGCAACAGCATTTAAGATACTTACCTGTTTCTTGTGGTTTCTCCAGTATCAAAAAGATTGTTCAATGAAAAGATGGTGTGGGTTGAGGTGCTTGCACTCGATTTGACTTGCTCTTCATTTTCTAAGTTCTTTCTTAGGTCAGGTCCACGATAACTGACATAGTAATGACAAGTCTGTGGTAAAGCTGACGCCTGAATTCAGATCTCAGCTTGAGTTGTGTCATGCTGAATACCTGCATTTGAATATATCAGTCAGGTCTCCAGAGCTTAGGAGGCCATGGGCCTTGAGCTCACCCATGCAGGATGCTCTGCACATGCACCTCAGCTGCGGCTGCAGCCAGTCTGGTGTGTCCGGTGTTGGACCTTCTGTGCACCAGCGGTGCAGAGCATAAGACCTTCCTATAGACCTCTGCCTTGTGGTGGTGTGGTTATGTATGGGTAGTCAGGGAAGGTCATTTCCAACAGAGTCCTTAATAAATTTTGTTTGCCTTGCCTTTTGTTTATTAGAGTTTCCAAGCCAACTTCACAATCCCTTAAATAGGCCACAATTTTGCTTAAAAAGAGAATGTTTGGTAATGTTTCATTTAAATTTCCAGTCTAGTTTAACCCTATAGCTGATGCTGAGTATCTGACTACAGAATGGTACTATATTCTTGTGCACACATGTGTAGAGTAGAAGCGGTGGCTGCACAGTGAAAGAACAGAAAATGTAATACTAATAGTGACGTGAGTTGGGAGAGGAGATAGCAACTTTGGCTCTAGCATTGGTCTGTCTCTACATGGTAACTTTGGCTTTCATCAGTAAGGAGGATAATTAATACTAGTGATAATGGGCAGCTCTTCTGCATTTCTGGAAATGACTCTGACTCATCTGATTTAAATAGAAAACAGAAATGCATCTTCTGGCTGGGCAACAGGTTGGCTAGCAAATTCAGGGCGAGAAACACCTGTGTTCCAGACACGAACAGTCCTGTGTCTCTGCGGCGGAGCCATCTGTGCCACAGGTTGCCTGCCAGATTTTTCTGCAGAAGGAGTTTATCTATTAGAAAGATGATTCCACAGTGCAGTGTGGATATGTGCCACTTTCAGACAATCCACACAGGAAAGATAATGCTGCCCATTCAGTGGCAGCATCTGTTCTTTGGCATACACTTTGAATATGATCATTGCTAGTGACTTGCTGCTGAAATATTGGAAGCACCATCATGATTTAAATAGCATTTAAATAGCAGGGTGTTTTTATGTGCTCTCTGCTGTTTCATAGTAGCAGGTGAGCATCGCCAATATCTCCATTCTTCTACTGGGTAAGCTGAGGTGTAAGCAACGTCTGTATTTATTTCCTGCTCATAGCTTTGTGTTGTGTCAATGCCAAAGGCAGAAGTAGCAAAGAAGTTTTATGAATCCTCGTTTGGTATCTTTTCCATTAGGATGGTGCTCTTTTCCTAAAAGTGTATTACACAGATACCATACTGTTGGCATAGTCACCTAATAAATGTTGAACTGTAGAATAATACTGGAACTCTGTACCTTTTGGCCCTTCATTCGGTTAAGATTCAATATAATTGTTTCATTGTTTATATTTGCAGATATTCATGGCAAACAAAGTCATTTGATCCCATAATCTGGCTTCTGGGACAACCCAGATTATACAGGATATCAACCAATAACTCCAGTGTGTTTATCATTTTGGGTCAAGTGAAATTATGTTCTTGTTTTGAAAGGACAAATAAAACTTTGGTGTTTCCTGCTTACCCTGTTCTGGTGTAGGAGAATAATATATGGGTTTATGCTATAGAATTTAAGTTTTTTGAAAGGCTTTCATAGCCTAAGTAACTTTTCCCACTGATACTTTGATGGTGTATCTAGATCCAATCTGCATGTGTTCCTTGTAATTCAGTAGTTTTGACTCCCAACTGGTCAGTTTTATCCAGTTTTTATTCCATGTGTCTGGAGGTTGAGTAACTCTTTGAGTGGGTGAGCCTCAGGAACTTTAGAATGAAGGGGTTAAAGTGGAAAGAAGTTATTTGCATAAAACTAGACATATTTGTAGCAGTTCAAATAATCTTGTTGCTTCTTAAATTGGTATTTAAAGTGCCAAAAAAAAATTCTAACATCTCTGATTAGATTGAATTTAATTTTCCTGATTTAGATATTAAATAGAAGCTGTAATTAGTATCTGATTCTCTTATGGAACTTTATTTTTAGGGTAAGGCTGTATTTTATTCGTATTTAAACTATTCTTCAAGTGTTTAGTAATACTGGCGTTTCAGCAGTGTCTGAAAAATAGGGTTGCAGTGCTGAATGCCTAAAATAGCTTGAATGCCTAAAATACCATTTCTTTCCAGTTCATGGTATTTTAGAGCTCTAGCCAAGAGACCCAACTGCTGATTGTGACAGTCTGACTTCCAAGACTAACCTCATTGAATTATTTTTGTGGACTGTTTGATTATAAGCTGTTATGTGGCTATTTCTTAATAATTTGAAGTATCTCGGTAATCTGGTGCCAGAGGAGGATGGCTGTCTGTAATATTCTCTAGTTAGTACATCTCTGCTGGGGAAACAGGCAGACCATTTTCTCTACTGTGGAAACTGACTTTGTTTTCCTTATGCTACTGTTTGTGGCCAAAAATAAGCAGATCAAGGTGTCAATGTCTAAGCTTCGGGTCTTCTTGATAGGGCTGCTGGACTTCTGTGAAACCCAGAACTTCTCAGATGTCTTATTTTGCCGTAACCTGAAGTCAAATGCCAAAATCACCTGTGTTTGTCAGAACCTATAAACTTCAGACTATGATGGGCCCCCTAAATCCTCAAATGTATAGCTCAGTAATAAGAGTATTCACTAGGCTTGGAAAAGAAGAAAGCCTGAAATTAGTTTTGGTACAGCTTTTCCAGCAAAATCAGCATAAAGATTTCTAGCTCAGGTATTTCCAGCTTTTCCCTGAAGGCCTATCAGGTCTGGATGCTGGAGTATTCCTGCCAGGCTCCCTTTGGGCCATGTAGTGTTCATCTGCTGTGGTTACTAGCTAGACCTTAGTTGCATTGATCTTATACTTTCACCAGCATAGTTCCCATGTTAAATCCACATGTGACACCTCCATAATCTTCTCAAGGGTGTATCACGCAGGTTTCTCTGTCATGTTGCTGATGCTTTGCTGGGGGTGGGGAGTCACATAATTCTCCCCCTGCAGCCCAGACTTCCAGCCATGTCTGCCTCACGTTTGCAGGGCTGACCACAGCGGAGTGCTAGTAGTACTGCTCTCTTGACGGCTAGCAGAGGGTGCCAGGGTCTAGGCAGTTTTGGGGGAAAATTTTAGAAGACTTCCTCACAATATTTTTCTCAAAAGGAGTGATTTTCATTATTTCCTCTGATCTTAAAACGAACTTAAGTTCCTCTAAAAGCTGTCACCTGTCAGTGTACCCCTATGAGAATGTAGCTACTGCAATCCTGATAAAGTAAAACAACAGCTACATGCTCCACTGTTCTCTGTGCTTTGCCTTGGGTTTACACTGAGTTGTTATCACAATGTGCCAGTGCGGTGTTGCTTGTATCACCTGCAAAGTAGACTGCCCTAAGGGCCAGCCAAGAGCCTTTCCCTGGTAGAGTTTATGGCTGTTCGCATAATGTCTCTTCTAGGGCATAGAGTCTGTCATGCTCAGGCATCCCTCCAGTCTGCTTTCAGTCTGATTTTTCCAGCCTTTTGCTGCCCTCTTGCATCACGTGTGAACTGTATCTAAGGTGCTTTCAGTCATATGAATGCTTTTGAGGTTTCCCATCCCATATTTACTCATCCCATGCTAGGATTAAATAGAGCCTTACACCCCCCACCCCCTGTATAAGAAAGGTAGGGAGTAGGAGAAGATGATAGGTGAGGCTGAAAGATCTCAGAGTAGCCAAGCAGTTGTGAAAATCTAATTGGAAGCTTTCTCAAATATGAGATGTTTTGTGAATAAAGCCTGTGGCTTCAGGTCTGACCATCCCCTTGGAAAATGAGTGATCGAGACAAGGAACTCATAGACCACCAGGGATGTAAGAGGGAAGCAGAGCAGGAACTGCAGTCCAACAGGGATGGGATTGATCCAGTTGGGTGGAAGTGTTGATCTGCATGAAGGCAGGAAGGTTCTACAGAAGGATCTGGACAGGCTGGATTGATGGGCTGAGGCCAACTGTATGAGGTTCAACAAGGCTCAGTGCCGGGTCCTGCACTTGGGTCACAACAACCCCATGCAACGCTACAGGCTTGGGGAAGAGTGGCTGCAAAGCTGCCCAGCAGAAAAGGACTTGAGGGTGTTGGTCGACACTGGCTGAACATGAGACAGCGGTGTGCTTGGGTGGCCAAGAAGGCCCATGGTATCCTGGCTTGTATCAGGAATAGTGTGGCCAGCAGGACCAGGGAGGTGATCTTGTGCCCTGTACTCTGCAGTGGTGAGGCCGCACCTCGAATACTGTGTTCAGTTTTGGGCTCCTCACTACAAGAAGGACATTGAGGTGCTGGAGTGTGTCCAAAGAAGGGCAAAAAAGCTGGTGAAGGGTCTGGAGCAGGGTCTGGAGCACAAGTCTTATGAGGAGCAGCTAAGGGAGCTGGGTTTGTTTAGTCTGGAGAAGAGGAGGCTGAGGGGAGACCTTATTGCTCTCTACAGCTACCTGAAAGGAGGTTGTAGCGAGGTGGGGGTCGGTCTCTTCTGCCAAGTAACAAGCGATAGGACGAGAGGAAATGGGCTCAAGTTGTGCCAAGGGTAGTTTAGGTTGGATATTGGGAAAAATTTCTTCACCAAAAGGGCAGTCAGGCATTGGAACAGGCTGCCCAGGGGAGTGGTGCAACCACAGTCCATGGAAGTATTCAAAAAACCTATGGATGGGGTGCTCAGGGACATGGTTTAGAGCTGGACCCAGCAGTTAGGTTAACAGGTTGGACTCGATGATCTCAGAGCTCCTTTCCAACCTTAACAATTCTATGATTCTGTGAACACCATGTATCTAGGAGAGCAGATTTGGTATTCTAATGGGAGAAATATGTTTTTGGTGGGTTTTAACCACAAATGCCCTCATAAACCTGAGGAACCTTTATTTTCAAAGAAATGTTTCTTCAGAAATGCCTTTTTACGTTGGGTTACTGGTCTCCTCTTCCCCGCCCCCCAACTAATGCCTGTGTCAGACGGTGTCTGTTTTGTTGGCTCTAAGGCTGCGTCTTGTTCCTCTGAATGAGATCAGATGGGTGTGCGGGAGGCTGGCATGCCAGCAGGGAGGGAAGATTGTCCTGCTGAACATCCTCTGGGAGAGCAGGTCTGAGTGACTGCTGGGGAGAGGAGTCACATCAGGGAACTGGTGATTTAGCTGCAGAAAAATGATTGACAAACTGCAGTGGTGAGTAGGGGTCAGACAGTGAGGACTTGGTGAGGCTGCAGGGATATTCCTGAGGTCCAGGAGACCCTGCTCTGACTTGTGAAGTCATTGAATGATTTTAAATTTTCAGCTCAAAGTTTGTTTTTTTAGATAAAGCCATTTGAAAGAGCAGGGAAAAAAACCAAACAAGTTTTTTGCTCACTCTTGTGGAATTCATTACTGGAAAAGGCCTTTCAAAGGCTTGGACCAGCTTGAGGTAGCATCACAATGTGAGAGTACCCAGCCATTCCAGTTTGGGAAAGACGTTAAAGATATTACAAGCTAGGTGATGAACACAGTTAGCATTTTGCTGATCAGTTCTTCCTTTCCAAGTCATTTTTAAAGAAAGATTTAGTCAGAGGGAGCCAGAAAGCTCTGCTAGAGCAGTTTGCCATGGAAGAACTTGTTAAATTCAGCCAGCAGCAGCAGTATCAGACAAGAGCAGGCAGTACCACTGCAGCTATCTGTCTGGTTTTTGTTTTGTTTTTGAAGGAAATAAATAGCTGTGCCATTTAGAACAGTAAGACTTTTTGATGAGTGAACAGCCCAAGCTTCACTTAGATACATTAAGGTACATAGCATTGCAGTGGATAACATAATTTTGAGTCCCGCAAAAGAAAACAATCTGCTTCCTGCTTTCCTCCCCCTCAGTTGCCCTCTGACAACCCTCACTCAAAGGAAGCACTGTGTGTTACAGTCATCATAGCTTCTTTATGGATTTTAGAGCTCTTTATGGATTTTAGAGTGAAAGTCCTTTAAGAAAAATAAGGAACAAGTGTGATGATCAAATGACCAAATTAGGAAAGTTGATAGGAATATTTGTAGGTTTGTTTTCCAGGGGATCTTTTGGACAGTAGCTGATGTGTGGCTATACTTTCTCTTCTTTTAGTACTTCTAAGAAATACCATGAGCATAGCTCAGGAAGAGCTCCAATGAATATTAAGTGAAAGCCCATAGGGGTCTACCTGACGCTGAACAAAACGCTTTTGTGAGATGAACAGTTATTTGTGTCTTTTTTCCACTTACCAATTAACATCTTGTTTGGCTTTTGATCTTCCTAGATATCCGTGGAATACAAGAATTTTTGGACAAAGTATCTCAACAGGGAATGGATGTAGCATTGCAGAAAGTAGAAAACAACATCAATAAAATGATCACAGGGCTCTTTGCCACTATGCGAATAGAAGAACTGAATCGCTACCGGGACACTCTGAGACGGGCTATTCTTGTAATGAACCCCTCGACAGCCAAATCATTCATAACAGAGGTATGTGTTTATCCCTGGTAACTTCTTGTTTTGTTGACCAAGACTGCAACTGTTTGCCAAAAGATTAAGTTTATTTGCCTTCATAAAAACAATCAAACTAAAAGGCCTCACCTGAAAACCCCAACTAAAAATTTAAATATTCTCTCTTCAAAGATCATAATGAAAGGATGTTTTTTCATGCTCATTGTTCTGGTTTCGGCTGGGATAGAGTTAATTTTCCTTCCTAGTAGCTGGTGTAGTGCTGTGTTTTGGATTTAGTATGAGAGTAATGTTGATAACACACTGATGTTTTAGTTGTTGCTAGGTAGTGTTTATACTAGTCAAGGATTTTTCAGCTTCCCATGCTCTGCCTGGTGCACAAGAAGCTGGGAGGGGGCACAGCCAGGACAGCTGCCCCAGACTGGCCAAAGGGCTGTTCCATACCGTATGGCATCATGCTCAGTACGTAAACTGGAGGAGTTAGCCAGGGGGCAGCGATCGCTGCTCGGGGATGAGCTGGGCATCGGTCAGTGGGTGGTGAGCAATTGTATAACGTATCACTTGCTTTCTATATTATTATTGTATTATTATATTATTATTATTATTACTACTATTACGACTCTTCTATTTCATTTTACTTCAATTATTAAGTTGTTCTTATCTCAACGCACGAGTTTTTTCACTTTCACCCTTCCAGTTCTCTCCCCCATCCCAATGGCATGGGGGAAGTGAGCGAGTGGCTGTGTGGTCCTTAGCTGCTGACTGGGGTTAAACCATGGCAATTATGAGTGTGCGTACAGAACAGTATAACTACATTCTGCATAAGCAAAAGCATTTAGCAAACATGCAGAAGAATTAGCCCTCAAACTTCTGCTCGAAGCTCATGGATATTGTATCGCTATTTCCTTGCTCATTGTATCCCTCACTAAAAAAAATCTTTACAACTGACAATAATTTTATTATTATTTAGATATATATGATATGTATTTGTGGACAAAATGTGTTTACCAGATTGGCATTTCATTTTTTATATAAAATAATGCTCAATAATGACCTGTTATGTACCACTGAGTAGGAGTAAGGTAATGAAATTTATGAAGGATTGGATCTGAATGAAGAATTTCAGACAATAGCCTAAAGTTATCTTATGTATTTGAACAAAAGCTGCAAGCAATATGGACAGAATTTTCAAAAAGCTCTTGAGGATTTAGAAACGGAAGACTTGCATGTTGCATTCGACTGACTTGCGTATTTTTTAAAATGAATGGCATTGTTCTTTTTACACAGCACTGTGCTGTTTCAAATGTTGTTTTTTACATGTGTGTATAATCTTCCTCATCAACCAAAGGTTAAAAATATTTGTTTTCTGTTCCATAAAAATACACTTTCTCTCTGTAATAACTTCTCTTTAGATTTGTGACTTGTGTTACTTTTTGTTTATACTTTCCTATTGCCTAGGTCTTCAGAAATTGGGGCTTAAGAACTAACTCTGTATATGCAGTCTCAAGTGAATGCCTTTTAGGAACATTAGTTGGAAGAGGGCTTTTTTGTTTCTTTTTGAATTTTTTTCTTGCTCTTGTTTTTTTGGCTAGCATTCTGCTGTCCTCATTACACACTGAAGCTTGCTAATTCTGAGTTATGAGGGTTTGCTGCTCTATCCAAATGTCTGTAGTGCCTTATAAGATGTAAACCATTTGTGGGCATGTTTTGGATTGTTCTGCACTGTTTTCACCACCCAAGTCACAAATGTTTTATTTTTCAGTAAGTGGCATTGTAAGATATTTCACATTTTAACCTGAAAGCAGCAGGGTTCAGGGCTCTAACTACAATAACTCAGTGAGACAAAACTCCTGTATTTTTCCTTAAGAGAAACACTCTTTTGTTGTCAAGAAACTAAACACTTTTATTTTAGAGTTCTCACTTTGGCATTGGCCACTCAAGACCCAAAATACAACCAAAAAAAAAAAGCTAAACAGAACCCACAATCCCCCTCCCCCCCCAAAAAAAACCAAAACCAAACAAAAAACCCAACAACAAAAAACTCCCAGTGTTTGTCCTTTCTTGGAGACTGTAAGACTACCAGGAAAGGTCATTATCTTCTTTTGTGAGTGAGGTTCAAGGAGAGAGTCTCACATCAGGCTCTGTTACAGGTTTTGCCAGCATAACGGCATTTATTTGGGGTGTGATGTGTGACTGGTAAAACTGACAGCAGGAGCCTCTCAATAGCAAGAGTTACTCAAATAGAAGTATGATTACTGCTGTACTTTATTTCTGTTGTGGGGGGTGGAATGAACTACATGACAACTGTGCTCCAACTCTCCATGTCTGTACAAGGAGAAATTTGCTGGGATAGCTTTGCCAATGGATATTAAAAACTGTTATTTTGTAGTTGAACTGTATAGGCAAACAAGTTATAAAGCCTATAGACTGCCAATGGGTTAAGGCATTCATAAACAATTCAAGCACAGACATGCTTATTCCAAAGACTGTGTCTCAGCATGATCAGTTTAACTTGGAAATTCAGTTTAACCTAGTGGATTTAGCATGTAAACCTTACAAAGTTAATAAGAAACAATTGCATATGTAGACAAGCCCTTGGTTTTTTTTATGGCTTTTCTGCCCAGGAGATGCTTTTGGCTGTCTAGTTGGATTCAGCTGTCAGCCTCTCTCCCCAGACCTCACATAGTCTCTGCTGCTTGGTCCCTTCTTAGATGACTGATTTGGCTGAACCCCCTCATTGTTTAGCTGAGAAGAGGGTTCATTCACTCTGCAACAGCTGTAGTAAGCATGGGCTTGATTACTATGCAAGTAACAACTTTTCCAGGGTAAACAGTCAGACACTGGCCTGTGTAAATAGGCAGTCTGTAAATTGGAGAGTCCTTGTGGTAGAATTTATCTTTGTTCTGCTTCTTTGAAATTCTTATTTTTATGTAAGAACTTTCTGGGTTTAAATTTTTTTTTTTTTTAAAGCAGCATTGCTTTTTTTCTGTTAGATGCCTTCTTTCGCTCCAGCTTTTGTATCTCTAGAGCTTGCAGAGATGAGATCTATACTTATATACTCAAGAAAATGGAGATTAAGATGTAAATACTGTTCCGGCTATGAAGATAAAACCCCACCTTCTCTTTAACCATTATGTGTTGATTTGCCCACTGTAGGGCATGGAAAGGCAGGAAGACTTGGGAGCAGGTATCACAGCATCTCTCCTTACTGGCTAAAGGATTAATGTAAAGAGGAGGGAGAGGCCAGCCAAATTCTCTAATGTCCTTCATTGCTTTGAGCTCAGGATGGAGGGGCAGAAGGGAAAAAATTCTGCTGAAATAGTGACGTTCAGTGGGGCTAAGGAGTACGGAGGTATGGAGCTAGTGGAGATTGGGACCTCTGCCCAGATCAGTTTCTGGCAGCACCTGGGGAAATCCTTTGCCAGAGATATACTGGTGCCTTGTTCAGTTTTTTCCAGTAGGGTGCGTTCTTTCTGTACCTTTAAATAATCACCCAGGTCCCACAGGTGAAGCAAAATATTCCCATTGAAACGTCTGTGATTACAGAAAAGCACCTCAGAACCGACCATCTTGCACAAAAATTGCTATGTTGTCTGACAGCACTGGTGACTGATGTGAACTGTGTGCCACTTGTTTGCTTTTTATTTTGGGGTGGGGTTTTCTGCATGTGTTCTTCTGATCTGTAATGAACTTGCAGGATATGAAAAGCCATATAGGGGAAAAGGAATAGGACGTCCTTGCCAGCTCAGCATGAAAGCGAAAATCCAGGGTCAAGCGGCAGAAAACAAAAGTAGAAAAAAGAGGAAAAATCACCTGGTGCTTGAGCAAAAGAGCAGGGACTTTTTGGGCCAAGAAAATCTCTTATCACCATGTCAGCCTTGGCAGGAAGGTATCTCAAAACAACAGTAGGAAAGGTTTAGGAAAGGGAAGAGAGAAACCACCCCTGTGTTGAGCCTGCCTTACAAAGCGAGGACCTATAAAACCAAGTGTGAGAAGGCTGGGTAGGAGGAGGAACAGGCCAGGAAACTCAGGTTGCAATGGAGGTAACAAAGCAACTTTAGGAAGCAAGACTTCAGGAAGCAAACCAAGTGTCCTGAATGGGGCCAAATTGCTGTCAGTACATCTCTGCTTACAACTTTATTTCTGTTCAGCTAAGTTGATAACTACCTTATCAACTGTGTGCAGAAACATGAGTGGTGTTCTGTGCAAAGACTCTAGGAGCTGATAACAAGACTATGAGGGAGGGATGATGCAGCTGTTTGTTTTTTTTAGATATAGAGGAAAATTATGTCAACTAGCGGAAGACTTTACACATTGAAAATCCAGTAAGCCATGGGTGAAAGAGCCCTAGCATCAGCCAGGGATTTTGCTGGAGTTTTGACAGGCAAGTTCTGGAGGGCCTTGGTCTAGGAGCTGAAGACACTGCCACCTCCAGCTGTCAGTTCTTCCCCTCGGCAGAGGGACTGCCACCCCAGCAACAAATGCAGCAGTTGTGTCTGTATACCTTGCTGCCCCTCGCTAGGTCGTTTTTCTTAGTTCTGTTGCAGGAGTAGCGACCTCTTACAGAAAGAGTTGAGAACACTTTTTGACTGCAGCAGCAAGATTCAGCAGTTAATCTAGCAAAAATTTCAGAGAATTGGCAATGTGTGTCAGCCAACAAAGCTGTTGTGAGGGCTTGACAATTTGAAGCCATCAATGCAGTGAGCGTTGTCAGTTCCCAGATTGGAGAGAGTACTACTCTTCAGCTCACTGTATGCAATATGTTTTGTGTAATTAAAAATATTAACTTTTCATTATTCCAAAGGCTCCATTCTGCAATAAACTTCAAGCTACTGAGCCCCATAATGTCAGAACTTCAAGCGTGCAAGTGATTATGCTAGAGATATTGGAAATGTTTACTGTTAAACATCTATTTAAATTTAAGCTCACATGCGTCACGGAATTGGGTTATAATTACTTCGATGTATATTCAACAAAACTGGCAGCTGCCAAGTCTGAGAGTTGTAGTGAGAAGTCCTGTATGTTGACCTGTGTGTATGCAGACATGCTTATTGTACCAACCTTTACAGGTGCCGTTTTATTTGTCTATATTCATTTTCAAAGAAAATTAAGATTATGTAGCTTTTAGGCATTAGTGTGATCTACTACACGTGATTTTTGCAAATTAATATGTATTTTTTTCTACCCCAGGCTGATGTGGGACAGTACTAAAATAAGGTTACCTTGGATGAAGAGAAGCTACACTACTACTTTAATAAATAAAAGAGCTCTTTATAAATGAAATGTTAAAATAGACAGGGAAAATAGAATAAAGCATATAAATTAAGTACTGAATGCTATGTACTGGGCAAGTGAAAAAGAGAAAAGGGAATGTTTAAGGAGCAAATATAATTTAAAAATGCTTTATGTTATTGAACCTTCACCTTATTTTTTCTAATGGTTACTGTGAATAGAATGAGAAGTAACATTTATTACATGAAATGAGATTATTCCTGGGGGCAAGTGTCTTGTTTTTTTATTATATTTGATTATTATTCCTCTGTTGAAAATAATAGGTCATTTTTAACTTAAGTATTTGAAAAACTACAATTTTTTCATATAGTGACATAGTTATTGTTTTACCAGGTTTCAGCTTTAGGTCTGATCATGCAGCAAATCACAGATCCTTTAGATCTAAACAGTGATTTGCTTTAGTGTTACATAGCACTCTAAACAGGCTTACTTCTTTAAACAGCTTATTTGCTGTGAATTAGGAAAGTCTACTCGACTTCTTTTCCACCAGGTTTATTCAGCCTTTGTGTGTCCAAAGTTCATGGAAGCTCAGTCTTTTTTTTTTGTTTTTTGTTTGTTTTGGGTTTTTGTTTGGTTGGGTTTTTTTTTTTTGGTTCTGTGATGCTGTGCTCATTGGGTTTTACATGTATCCTAACAAATGTTACGACGACATTCGGCTATTTCATTCTTCTCTTTGTATTAATAAAGAAAATTATCCTGTCTTTAGTCAAAAGCATGATAGACGGACATAACATGAAGTGAATGCAGCTGAAAATAGGAGTAAAGAATCTGATGCACCTGGGTGCTACTTCCACTGAAACCTGTGGCAAAAATTCTATAGTTTCCAGTGGCAGCAGATGGCAGTGGTTTTTGCTCAGGTGTGGACAGATAACATGCCTAGCAGGGAGAGGTGAAAGATTCCAGATAGACATTAAGTCCACATAATTAGCTCTGGAGAAGACATTATCATCTAATGCATCCCTTAACTGCATGTGCTAGGTGGTACCTTGCCTCTGTATGTGGCACAGCTGAATTTGTAGCTCAGCTATTAGCTACTGTTTGCCACAGATGCCTCTTTAAAATCTTGTAAATCTGAGCTTTTGATCTTCTGCCATTTAAAATCTGCTGGTTTGCCTTTTACATGTGTGCCATAGGCTGCCAGTCCCAGGTACATTCAGGAAGAAGCATCAAATTGGGATTTAGGAAAGCTGGATTCTCTTCTGCCATTCACGTGCTATGTGACTTTTGAACGTGTTACTGAATCACACTTCATTACTTCTTCCCTTGATAAAAAGTAAGAGTAATGGCTGCGTACCTGTGTATAGTGCATAAGAGATAGATAGTAACATTATTTTGTGTACATCCATATGTTTTCTGCAAAAGTAAAAGCATATTCATCTACTATCTAAAACCCATGCTGGGTTTTATGTTTTTAAATGAACTCTACTGCCTGAAGAATTTCTTCTTGTCAAGGCAACATGGAGATTGGATGAGAAAGGATTTGTCAGTTGAATTCAGCAGTGATGAACTGATCCAGTGGTGGACTGGAAAAGCATCTACAGGTCTCATGGGAAGCCTGTTGGATTTTCCATTAGGCTGAGGGTTGCCTTGATGGTTTATCACGTTTGTATGTACATCATAATTTACTGGGCGCTGCTGAGTATAGTAGTAGCTAGTAGCAGGAAGCTAGTTGATGCTAATAATGAAAAAGGCAATTTTTCCGTCATACAGATATGAAGGATCATTTCCTTCAGAGATTTTCAGCGTTTTCTTTGTGAAAGTTTATTCATGATCTCTGGGAATTTTTAAGCAATCATATTTACATAAAATACAAGTCTGAAGTCTCTAAAGGCAACAGTTGTTCAAGCAGTTCTCTTTTAGCTGGCAGTGATGAAGGTGAAGGATCAGCAGCAGCCATATGAACTTGCTTACTGCTATTTTTTATCTCCTTTTCCTATCATTTTATTGTAAGTGTATATGTTGATTATGAAGAATTATACTGGAATTTATCTAGGAGAGATGGCTTTCAGAGGCTAAAATTGGATCTTCGACTGCCAATGAGTCTGTTCCTCTGTCTTTCTTATAAGTAAGCTGAATGTTCTAATCTTTAAGGTCATCTTTCTCACCAATTTTTTTTTAAAGTGTTTGAGCTTTTTAGACCTGCACTCTCCTGTAGAGCATACTTACCTTTTTTGATTCCATTCTCTACATCATAGCTTGCGGTGGAATAAATCCCATTCAGCAAGTACCACTGTAATTTCTTGTTGTTAATGACAATGTAATTAAACATATCTTCTTCTTTTTTTGTCTTTCTCCAGCATTAAACACAGACTTTATAGCTGCAAACTGAGCTAGAGGCTTAAAGGGTTTCTTACTTCATAGGATCTTCCAGATCTCTAGTAAAGGGATGTTCAGAAAACATGTTCAGAATGCTGAAGAAGTTGAAACTTTCATCCTTTAAATGTAGCAGAAGAGTCTCTCTGACTTTTTTTAACCTGCAAGAAGGGAAGCAGGAGTCTTGCAGGATTCTAGATTTTACCTTTCAGTAAATACCTGAGAAAGTTCTTTCATTTACCGTTTAGTCCAATTCCTTGACTTCTTATGCTCTTGCACCCTTGAGTATAGGCCATCCAGCTGATGGCTGAATGATTGGATGTGAAAATTCCTGTTATTTTCCTGTGCTTGATGAACAGAGTGGTGTTGGTATAGATTTTAAATGCCCTTGCTTACCATAGGGTATAGGTTCAAAGATGAAACATTTTAGTTACAGAAAAACGAAACAGGAAAGTACATCTCAGTGGCAAAATAAGTCAGCTCCAAAGAGAATTGTATCATATGTGTCATTACCGTGACTGTCACCTAAAGCAATCCTTTCTGTTTCTGTGTTTTCAGGAAAGTGTCAGGAGGCAAGTGAAATTCAGGTTCACGATGTAGTGATGGTGTTCTTGGGGCAGAATGCAGTGCTCACTGTAACTAAGGTCGTTTATTTTAGTATCTAAAATGAAGAGGAAACATCATGGGAAATCTATCCCAACATAGAGGGTCTAGATCTAGAAGAATAAGAGCTGGTGGCTGTCTGCAGGCCCTTTGCACTGATAGGAATTTTAGAACTAGGGCTGTCCTTGCTGTTCCTGAAAAGTAAGGTTACATATCAGTAGGCTGGAGCTCAGCTGGTACATTTGTGTTGGCTGTGTTTTGGTTTTGTTTCTTAATTAAGGTTGCTAATAACAGCAGCTGAGGAGAAGCAGGCTATGGGCATGCTCATCTTGCAATCAGCCATGCCTCATATGCTTGCGATGTGAAAAGTGAGACAAAAGCCTGCCTGATGTTACAAGTCTGGTGGTCCCAATATACCCTGAGGATCGTACCGTGGCTGTCTATGCTTTTACACCCTTTACTGTGGTTTTGGTGGTACAAAGAGACCCTCATTGAGGTTTGTGTCCAAAGCCAATATGAACTGGAGCATTTATGTGTTTTACAACATAAGAGGATAGCACAATTGTGAGATGTGAACCAGGTCTACCTCTCTGGTGTCAACAGAAAAAGCTGTAGTGTATTATTTTGTTTATAAAAACAATAAAAAGTGCTCATGCATTCATTATATAGATGTATGCATGACAATATGCATGACTGTAATTGCTGTGTCTTGTTAGCAGTACAAATATTTACACTATCAGAATTTCTATAGTTATACAACAAAATTCTTCATCCTGGAGTATAATAAAACAAGAAAAATACCCTGTTATATGTAAGCTTTGACCAGTATTCTGGATTTGATCCTGCTTTCTTCTTTGAATTCTGGAACTACCAAATGAGCTTTTAAAACTTTTTCTATCCTTAATTCTCTTTCTATCCCAATCCGTAACTTGGAATGAAGAGTCATGACTCGCAGTAGAACTCTTTACTTTCATTACAATTTCATAAGTAATTTATTACAAATATTTACAAAAACTATAGTTAAACTGCTAGTGTGTTTGTGTTTATTTGAGAGAAAAGAGGAGGAGCTTTCGTGATTAAGTACTGAGTTGAAGATGTAGTATGTACTTTATGAGAATCTCATAATATTTACTGTTGTGCAGAAAACACTTTGGTTATGCTTTCCTATAAATTTCTTTCTGTAACTCTACGTGGCTTTTAATGTCTCAGTCATCAACATTATCTTCTTTGGGATGTTGCTGGGTATGTTTTCTGGACTAAAACAAATAACTGAGGGGCTCACCCTCCCGTTATCTTTAAAGATGTAATAATTCTTTTCTTCTTCTATTTGTGTTGGCTATTCTTTGTCCTGCTTTCTTAAATTGCTATCATAGTTAATTATATTCTCCTGTTGTTACACCAGTGATTTTAATTGGATCTGATAGGCTTGGTTACTGCTTATCTTTCCTCCCTGCTTTTATAGCTTCACTATAAACACCTCTGTTGTGTTCCTCTTGAGAGACAAATGTCTTGCCATAGAGAGCAAAGTGCTTCAACCAGCCAAACGGAATAAAGAAATTAAATATATATAAAACACATTAATGAAACAAAGCTATTATATACACATTGGTAGAGACAGTCAGTGTATTAAAGTACGTATTTTCCACAGAGGTGAGGGTGGCTGATTCATGTAGGTGTTACAAAAAGCCCACTCTAAACATCTGCAAAACTAATATGCAGTTGACTGCCACAGGATGAGTGTCTTTTTGAAATAAAATGACAGCTAGAGAGGATTAACTTGAAGTGGAGATAATCTGACAAAACTATTTCTAATCCAATTCTTCCTCCAAAGTCATGTTGCCTGATTGGCAGAACTGTTCTGCCTCCTTCCTCCCCACCAGTACATAGAGGTATAGCCAGTGCATTAGCTTACCTAGGTTTCCCTAAAATATAACTAATTTCCTAGCTACTATGAAAATTCAGTGTTGAATGTTTCTAACCCTGAAGCATAATTAATTGACCCGTAATCAATGAATATCTAGATCGGTTTGTCCACCTGTTAGACTGAAATGAGGAGAACTAATAGGCATTAGTTCTTCTATTTTAAAAACATTCTCTGTGGCACTGATGAAGCTATCTCATTAGTTTGCTCTAAAGTAAAGATAGAAGTTTATACCCTATCACCCCTTTCGTAGTGTTTGCTGGGAGTTTGCTTATGAAATTTAGCTGAGCAGGATCTCCCATGTTTTTCTCCTTTTTTCGGTATGCGTGTTGTAGTTTTATTCTGACTGTAACATTTTTGCCACGTATGCTTCAGTAATGTTCGTGTCAATTTAAATTATTTCTTTTAAAATTTGGTCAACCAAATTGGATATCTGCAAATAGATTAACAGCACATTAATAACAATGCTTAGTACACGATTAGAAACTAATTGCTATAATGATCGGTACCTCAAGATTCAGCTTGCTTTTGTGGACACTTCATAATCAGCAGTGCTAATTTTGAAGACTGGACTAAGATAATTTATTCTGTTTTGAAGTACTTAGAAGACAGTAGCTGACTTTGTGGTCTACATGGACTGTAAGGAGTTGTGAATTGCTGATATGAAGAGCTGATTTTTAACTTTAGGCAGTATTAGTTTCTCACCTCCCCACATAATTTTTCCCTAGTTAGGACTTGTATTATTTAGTTTATTTATAAATGGTTTCAAAAGATTTGGTTTTTTTTGTCCTGGTTGCTCTCATTCCAAATGGAAAATTAATGGTTGATTCATATCAGAATTTCCATAAATTAAAATAACAGCTGCTTCTGCTGATTACAAGAATAGATGTAAAAAGTATCACTTTGATTTTGTAAAAACATGTTGTCTAGTGGTTTCCTATGTCATCCACGCTAAGGACCCTATCTTTTAATAAGAGCCCTGTGTTTACTTGGAGGGTTCACTCATTTTATCTCTACTTAAAAGTGACTAGGCAGTCAGTGCTACTAAAGTTGTCAATAAACCCAAATTCTGCAATGAAAAAACCATACATGTCTCTAATTATTGCTCATGAAAAAGCTAATTACACAAAGACTAAAGTGTGTGTGTGAGGCTAACCTGCTTTTGGGACATGGGTAGCACTAAGCTTTCTGAGACCAGATTCTCTGGTGTAAGTTGTCAGAAAATTTGGCCTCTGATGAGTGCAAAAAACCATGGTAATATGAAAAAGTAGCTAATGCATCACGTGGTGGTACCTCTTCAGGATCCTCCAGGACAGAACTTGCCACGAAGTCACTGAGTACTCTTCTTTGGTATTTAGACTGCATCCTTTTGCTCTGGCATGTTCAGTGGTGATCTATCAGTTAGCCCTGGCACTAGCTGTGATACGTGGTAATCAATGAACCTGAACGTTGAAGAGGCAGTCAGTGGGGGGTTGGACTAGATGATCATTAAAGGTCTCTTCCAACCCAAACCATTCTATGATTTTCTGAAACAAAGACTGAAAAGTGTTACCATACTCCAGACTGTTAGGGTGTCCTGAAACGTAATCTTCAGAACCACATGAGATTTGCTGGGGAAGGGAATCAAAGTTTATCTTAAGATAGGTAAATATTTTTATCTTACAAAAGTTCCTGTATTTCAGAGCAAATAAAGAATGGGAAGCAGTAGGAGTTTATGCTGTCAGCACAAATTAATTTAAGAAACAGTGACTGGACATGAAAACACAAGGAGAAAGAAGGAGGAAGAGGATACTATTGGCCTGCTGTATTAAAAGAGGAAACAAGTCTGTTTTGTTTGGTCTTTTGTGCCTTATCTGGCTTCTGAGCCAGCATTGCTGAGGAGTTAGATGGACACAAATTCAGAAGAGATTAAATGCAGAGATTGTTTTTTGTCAACTTTCTTTAGGAATTAGGTAAATGAAGTAGCCTTAAGTGATTCACATATGACATTCCTTTACTTATAAAGGCACCAGAGCAGGGGCTCCTTTTAACTCCTCCTCAGGTAGTTGGAGACAGGGCACAAGAAAGACTTCAGGCAGTGCCAGCTTGCCTTAGCTTAGGGAAGTAGACTGATTTTCATCATATGACTGGGCATTTCTGTGGGATTAGAGTGGAAAAAAATCCCACAGGTTATTACATATGTTATTTGCCATTTTTGTATTGAATGAGAAGTGAGATGTGCTGAGGGGGAAGGTAGGGGAGGGAAAAGGGAAAAGGAATTGGATGATTCAAGCTTTCTCCAGTTTCAATCAACCAATGATGAAAGCAGCTTCCCACAAGCTCTCATTTAAAAAAAGACTTTAAAAAATAACATACTTGGCATTTTGAGATGCTCTGAGGAATGAAAGCTTTTCATGTGTGATCTCCTTAAAACAGAGTTCATGTTTGAATTGCCTGGATATGTATGAACAAAGAAAAATAATGTGTCCTGAGAGCCCTTGCAGCTTTCAGAGATAGAAATGTTTTTCATAAATAAACACTGTAGTACTGAAATTTTCTTCTCTCAGGAGAGAGGGGCTGTTGGGTCTACAGAGTTCCTGCTTCATGGAGAATGCTGCAGCTGGGGCCCGTGGTGTCTCCAGCATCCCCAGGTGATAACATGGTAGAGGCATACCTCGTGGAAGCCTCAGGCTACTTTGGGTCAGAACTTTTCCAGGTGCTTTGATGTTCTGTCAAGGGCAAAATATAACTTTCTGTGTCTTTAGCTGTTCAAATTGATGTGAACTCTTCAAACCTGAGCTGTACAGTAGCTCTTAGTCCCCTTCAGAGTGTGATTCAATCTGTCAGTCTGGCCGTAAACCATTCTGTGGTTTATAGAATATCTGAGTCATTTTTGCCTTCTTGGTGAAGATCTGTTTCTCTGCATGCTCTGGTGGTTTGGTCTCAGATGAAGTTAGATGGTAGTCTGGAGGGTAGATGGTGCATGCTCAGCTCTTTATCAATGTGGTTGTCTGTCAGACTCTAAATTGGGCAACTTTGAAGAACCAGTGTGTGATAAATATCAGCCAGGTTTGAACTGTGCATCTTGGAGCTAAAAGCATTAGCTAGTGTTGGAAGAGCCAAGTCGCAGAGCCTGTCGATATTCTACAGATCAGCACAGAGAAGAGCCTGCAAAATACACTCAGCCGGTTAAAATGTATGCTTAAAATGTGTAAATTACACCACACTTCATATCATCTGTTAATTCTTTGGCGCATCCTCATGGTAGCAATGTAAATGTGGATCTGATTTGTGCTCCTTAATTTTTTTTTTAAACAGTTTGCCTTAATTTTAGGAAGTGGAAATTAATAATTATAAAATAAAAACATGTTTTATTTATATAGTTTCACATATATTCGTCTAACACATACCTAAGCCAAAAAGTGTGCTTGTAGTGCAGAAATCATGCCAGCAGTACGCTGCTGTTGGAATCAATATTTAAGGAATAAAGCCTGTGGTTTCTGTTCTGTAAATTAGTTAAATGTTGGAAAAACTTCATTGACTTCAAGAGCTCAGATCCTAACTGAAGCCAGCTAAGAGTTTTTTTCCATCAAAAATTTTCAAGTTTCCTATGGTCTGTGGATCCAAGATAGTCAGGCAGACTACCTGAGAGCCTGGGCTCTGAAATCTCTTTCATAGAATTTCAAAACTCTTGGGTTTCATTCCAAGCTGGAATAAAACCAGATTTTCAAATACCTACATCCTCTGTAGTGTTATGTGACCTTTTTTCATGCTGCTCTTTTCCTGACTAGCTTTTAAATTTACTTCCAAGCCAAGTGCTTTACATTTCAGCCTAGTGTATTACGGTCATGGCTCTTTCATTACAGAAAGAACATTACTGTCTTTGCTGTTAAAGGCATCCATATTAGGGTATTTAAGTATCCGTATTGCCAACTGCTAAGTTTGGGCTGAAAGTACTTTTTCATTGTCCATTTCATCAATCTTCATTTTAATCTTGTTTAGATAGTGGCTGGCAGCCTGCTACTACTGAGGATCCTAATTAGGCTTGCAACAGTGAATCCAATCAGACTGTCAAACCAGTGTCAAAGAGGATGCAGAAAGCGAAGTGTTGTCTTCAAACTAGTTGACAGACTTATGCAGGCTAAAGTGCAGCTGGATCCACCACATGCACGTTGAACAAGAGAGCAGGCAGAACGGGGTGAGAGATCCTATAATGTACTGCCACTTTCCCATCTCAGCTGTCTGATCACACCCGAAGTGTGTGAAAAGACAAACCCCTCAGACTGTTCTCCCTACCTTTGCCATTGCCCATGAAGATGAACCACGGGAAACTTGGTGAACCACATCAAAGACTGCTGACAGATCCAAAAATCAGTGCCGTCATCTGACTTCTGTCCATTATCAGAGGAAAATGAAAGTGCCTGTTTAGGCCTGAGGTCTAAAGGTAAACTGACAGGTAGATGGAAGGACATTCGTATCTGATTTCTTAGAGCTATTTTGCCACAAGCAAACTTACATATAATATATGTAGGTATATGTACTAACAGTACAGAAGTTTAGCAAAAGAACTAGTAATGAAATATAGGGTCAGTTCTGATAACTTACAGATGCTTTTCTTTTGTGCTAAATTTTTTTTCTAGTCTGGAGATCTGAGAGAGATGAGTTGAGATTTATTTTCAGAAAACAGTATTAAGAATATATGAAATTAACTGAATTTTTATTTGAATCCAAAATTAAAACTTAATCTCACATTGTCTTTTCTGTTCACTATCCTTGTTATATCAAGTAGTCAAATCAGAGGCTTTACAGTATACTGTCTGTCTCTCTATCAGTGCAGTGATGTTCCCTGAGGTATAACAGTTAGTGTTTACTCAAGGAATTTTTTGTTACGTTTGTACGATACTAAAAACATACATATACTCAAGGTTTTTGATACTTCTAATGTACGTTACAAAAAATAGCAAAAAGAGGTATGTCTCAAATGCATAATGCTTTCCCTTGGGAGATGAAGAATAGAGGCATAGAATTCCCCTGGGAGAAATTGTTGGAGCTGCTTTCAGTTTTGACAAATACTTTCTTTGGATTTTAAAATAAATTCAACAGGATTAAATTTGTTGAGTTCAAATATGTAGTGAGTGTGAAATACAATTTTAAGCCTCGTACAAATGTGCATCCCCTCACAAGACTGGGAAGTAATATTGCTTGATGTGAAAAGCTACTTTTCTGATTGAGGTATTCTATTGCAGAAAGACTTGAGAAAGTGGAAAGAGTCAATGAAGGGCAAGGAAAATTAATGATTGTTGCAGATCAATTTAAGTGATTAATATATTTATTTTATTTAATTTAATTTTTATTAAATTTAATTTATTAAAAATAAATGTATTTCCATAGTTTGCATTCTGAACATTTGATATAGTTTATACTTCAATACAGTTCATATAGTTTCCACTTAAGAGCATTTTACTCTTTTGACTCTTTTGCATGTATTTACCTCTTCATTTTAAGGCAAGCCTTACTAAAGTGAATTTTCCCTTTGCCACAATATATTATGAAAATCCTTTAACGTTTAGCCTGGTAAATCTTCCATTGAGCAAGATTTTCAAGATACCCTGTACATCAATTGTTACTTAAAACAGGTGTATCGCTTCGTCCTTCTTGCCTGGTTGACTTTCTAAGATTTGCGTGGAGACATACATATAATATGGCTATGGTCTTGTTGCTTTTGGTATACCAATTTTAAAGATTTTTGCCACCTTTTTTTCTTAGGAATGCAGAGTTTGTCTGTCTTCATCTGTAACTGTGGAATCATTTGCAGCCTCTCAGTCTTAAGTGATTACTGCTTGATTCCATGTTGCTTTGGATAGATCCCTTTCTGCATGTTGCTGTCTTCTCTGCCGTTGTCACTGGTACCCATATGGACCACAGTCAACAGTTCACTCTTTGTGGGGCCTACCCCATACTGTCGGAGAGAAAATCAACATGCAACTCCCACTTATTTTGTGTCTGACAATAAAATTTTCCGTATCTTGTCCCTTCTGACCAGATGACATCCTGCTTTTCACGGGATGACTGAGTTAGATCCTCCTTTGTGTGATGATCTGGTGGTGTTCACACAAAGTCTCATTTGTGGTCTGTTGTTTTTTTTTTCTTTTTTTTTACCTTGCCAGGAGTTAATGTCCTGCTGACTCGAGATACCCTTCTTCCTTAGTAGCACACAGCCTGCTAGGGTGGAGAAATGACTGCTTTATCATGTCCCTGCAAACTTTATCAATATGCTGCTTTGTCTTTTTGAATTTATCCAGTTCAGTAAATCTGACTTTAAGACAGAGTGCTTGGGATTTGAAGATGATGAGCTGTCTGCCTTCTGTTCACATTTCTTGCTTGCCCAAGGCAATCACGCCTACTGCACTCAGTAAGACTAAACTGGGACTTTTAGCTTCTGGTTGCTTGAAGATTTTTGGTTTTCTTTGTTTGATCCACCTATTAAATTTGATGCTTGTTTTCATATTCCTCGAGAGTCAGGGTGGAGAACCGCATAACCTCCTCACAGCTCATAGTTCAGCTACTATTGCAGCCACCTTCTGCTTTACCATGTTGACTTGAGATCATTCTGCAGTTTTAGTCCTGCACCTCTACTTGCTCAAGGATTCCACTTCTTGTCCTGATGGGTTTTGCTATTTTGATTTAATCTTATGTGATATACAAAAATACCAGATTTTCAGCAAGGAAAATTTCGTAACTTTTGCCATAAAATGCGGCACTTAGTGGTGAAAGTTTATTCTGAGGCACAAGACAGTTGATGAATTTAAGACAAATAGAGTATTAGATGTTTTTCACAAGAGCATATTTCACACCAAAGCGTATCTGTGCAAATAAATAACATTTTTCTACTTTTTCACAATTAATGTGTTTCTCACAAAAAGTCTTCCCTGATTCCTTTTGTATGACTCTTAACTGATTTTCCTGGTGGTGCTTATTTTTTTCAAGGAGCTCATATCTCGCATGATAGCTGTAGGGTGGATTTGTTTGACACAACCCATTGCTGTTAATATCTTTTGTTCAATGTGTAGAATTTGATTCTTCTGTCACATTTCTGCACATTCTGTACTAGGATGTTTCATTTTTTCTATATTAGTGATAAGTATTATGTTTTTCCATACTCGTAATTCCTTATGAAGTTCTCTGTTTATTAATGGTAACAAAGGTATAAATATATATTCACATCCACCCACCACTAGATGATAATTTTAAAATATGAAAAATCATATTTAGGATGGAAAGGGCAGTTCTTTTGTCCTTAAGATTTTGATGGTTATAGTTATTAGTCAACAAAATTTATCAACACCAGTAAGTCCTTGTCTCTCAAAGGTTACTATGGTGAGTTTTATCAATTGAATAGTTCTTAGTAATCCAAGCTTTCATCCTATGCGTGATTCTCACAGTATGGATGCTGGTGATTTGCAATTGGGCATAATTATTTCCTGCTGTCTTCTCTATGTACGTAATGTCTGGAAAATTATGTTTGTGAACATAAATTCAGGATCTGCTCTGTGCTGATGACTCACAGATTTACCCTCTCTCTGGATTTTTGTCCAACTTAAACGTGTTCCCTGTCTTTCAGAAATCTGTCCAATGTCTAATCACCCAAACTTAAGCAAGCCTCAATCTTTATTTGTTTATTCTAATCATTCTGGGCAAGCTGCTACATTCTCATCCATCCCTTGTTGCTTAGTTTTGCCCTTTCTCAGGATCTTCACATCTGTCCAGTGTTTAAATATAGCTAATTCTGTCTAGAAAGTAACTTTGAGGTGCAGACTTTCTCAATAAAAGGTGCATAGCTACAATTTGTTTCTTGCAATTGCAAAATCTCTTTCTCTGGTCTTGATAAATACAATCTCACCCAGCTTGAAGCTATTCACAATACTGATGAAAGGTTATTTTTCTAGGTTGTTGCTCTAATCATCTACCTGTTCTTGGGTCTGCCTTCTTAGCAGTGTAGAAAGCAAAGCTTTTGCTTTTTCTCAGAGCCTTTTTGAAGTATTGAACATTGCATTTTATATTTTAAATGGTGTTCAGATGCCAGCTCTTGTTTGCTTTGCCCATCTATTATTGTTCATTGCTTTCTTTCTCAACGATCTTGCTTCTGCACTTGCCCTTGCCATGTGGAAAGGGCATGCTACTAATTCATACTAAACCAATTTGTTATCCTGCTTCAAACCTTTCCTCAGAACTTTTTTGTCACCTCGCCTATGATTAACTTGACAATGTACAGGCAGCTGTTACGTTGAGACAACTGCCTACTGTGGTGACTAATATTCCCTTGCTGCTTTGTACTCCTCATCCACCTGTCTACCTATCTGTCTACCTACATAACCTATCTATCTTGTTTCTACACTTCAGATGTTAACTTTCAGAAGGCAGGTTCTCCCTCTCATCTTTATGCATGTGCCCAGATGGGTTTTGACCTTTAGGACTTCCTCGTGCAACGTGCAATCCTATTAAGAATTTACTTGTGCTGAGGCCCCACGCTAGCCTAATTTCCTGGCTGCTGTGGTCCCACCCTCCTCTCTGTCCCTAATTGCATGTTGCAGCTCCTTTGTGCCAAGTCTTTCACTTCTGTTTGCTTAGTTGTTCCAAAACGCTATGATTCTATGATTCTAACCCAGCAGGTAATTATCCACTTTTCATGTAACATGGCTACAATGTTACTTTCTATTAACAGTCTCCAAATAGATGAAATGCCTTTATTTACTGCATCTGTATCACCAATTAAAACTTCAAATGTGAAGTGTGTTTCTTGATGTTATCATAAAGCCATGAAATAATAAGAATATTTAATGTAGCTCTAGTATGAATTGGTTGGTACAAAGAATTATTAAAATGTGTGTGGAACTCGCAAACTAAATTATTACTGAAAACCTTGGAAATAAAATAGATAATCAAAAACCATCTCAGGTAACACAAAATATGACAAAACCCCATATAGTTAAAGGAGAAAGGCAATTCCAATAAACTCGCAGATTAAATTCTCATACCACTGTGAAGGATGAATGAAGTTTCAGTTCCCATAGTTAATGCATTCAAATATATTGTAGTATAAAGAATGATATTTAAAAGAGCTGAGTAATACTGAAAGCATAAGTATGTGCAGTTGTAATAACTGTACCATGCAACTCGCATCTTTTCTAATTTACTAAGGTTTTGTTCATTGACACTTACCTCTCTTGTATCTGACCTGGTAGTAACTCCTCATTTTCCAAGAGGATAGTCTGTCAACTCTGATTCCCGTGGGGGGAATTTTAGCTACAGAAGACACTACATGTTACAATTTCATATGTACTATTTGTAGAATAGTCTTGCTGAGTGCCTACTTGCATTAGGTACTGTAAAAGTATAGGAGGGATAAAATACCTCTGCTCTAAGACTTGGAATCATAGAATTGTTTAGGTTGGAAAAGACCTTTTAGTTCAGTGCTTCAACCTAAACCATGGTTTGCCTGATTTGTACACATCAGAGTATTATATCTGGATAGAAGCTGTTATTCAGTGTGCATATCCTAATTTAATTTCTTGTGCTGTTGTACAGCCATAGCCACGGAGGTGCAAAGTTATTGTCTACATCTTCCTTCTATCCATTGTGATTACTGAAAGGAAAAAAAAACCAAAACACAAACATTTGTCCAGATTAAATCCTAGGTGTTCTTTGTAAACCAAGCTATCATAGAGAATTTCTTAAGTCATTGGTAAAAGTAACAACATTTAATTTTCTGCGGTTTGAACACATTGGCTACACGTGGGTTTCTCTCTGTTGTTAGTCTCCTGTAGATAGTTGCACACATTTTGATTTATCTAGTGCAACATTACCTCCACAGTTGGCCTTCTGCAAACACACGCTCTCTGGAAAGAGAAATTAGCCTTTTGTGCTCTCACTTTTAACATTTTCCCAAAGTGAGTGTCGTCTTCAATATTTGTGTATTCCTATAAAGAGAGAACAATGTATCTCTGGCTCTAAGGTTGCATTTCCTTCCCTCTTGCATCCCAGATGAATTATCTTTGACATTTCCAGTTTTGGTGATAATGGAACCACAAATCTTTCATTTTTCAAGATCAAATTATCCATAGCAATTAGTTCCTCATAGAATGTTGGGAACACTCTTTTGTGTGACAGATGGGTAAATATTTTCCCTTGGTTAACCAACAACAAATGTTTCTGGTAATGTGGAATGTTGGGGCATCATTTAATTACAATCTTTAAAATAAAGCTATTTTGAGGCATACGTTTATTTAATCTTTGTTAAACTTTCTCTGCTGCTTCCATCTCATGAACAAGGTGGAACTGGTATAGTAAGACTGTAGGAAAAATTTTCAGAAGTGATAAGATGTTAAAGGACCTTAAGTCTCACTTGAAATGTGACAGGTATTTATGCTTGTAACCTTCAGCAATGCTGAAGCAGACTTACCATCTCAAATACCAAAGTCATTCAAAGTGAGAGGTTAATCAGAGGTGAAAGTCAGTATCACAGACTATCTGAGTCTACAAGACATGCCAAAGCAGAAGACCATCTTCTCTCACACTGCAGTTTCCACTGGCGCAGTGGAGTATCTTTCATTTGTATGAACAAATTATTTGCCTATATATATATAATACCCAAACAGTTAATGAAATTATTTTCAAGGAATATACCTTTGTTTTCAGTAACAATTAAGTGTTTTCAAGTTATATCAGTCCTGATAATGTTAAAGCAGTTTTTATTTCAGTAGTATATTGTGAGATTAACGTATCAATTAAGAACTACTTGCCAGTATAAGAAAAAGAATGGAAGATGGCCTAAACCATAAAACTTTATTGCCTAAATTGAAAATAACAGAAAATTCAAAATTGATAAATAAGAGGTCTTTTACTCTTATGTCTATTTGGCATTAGTGATGCCAAGTCATACGTAACTTAGAAAAAAACAGTGAGAACAGTGTAAGCAAGCAAAGTTCATTCGGGTAGCATGTGTGGCCTCAAAATAGGCTGCCTCTTTACCAAAACAATAATTCTTTCAAGGACATGGTGTTGAACTGACTTTCCTAAAGATGCTTGCCATGATGTTCAGTGACAAGAGAGCACACGCTTCTTTTGCTATTGCAAACTTGAAGCTGTGTTAACCTATGCCCATTCACACTGAAGAGGCGACTGCTATTTCTGGCACTAGTTTGTGCCAGTTATTATCTGACTCAGGGAGCCCTCGTGCTGAGGAGGTTATTCAGACAATGTCCATCTCTTGGAGAGAGACAGTTTGGTTTATTGTGTCCTGTGACACTGGAACTGGTTTTCTTACCCGTGCAGCTCTAAGTACAGGCTTGAAAAAGGTTCTTACTTTACACAGTGATTTCGCAATGTCTCTTTCTTTTTTGAAACAATTAGACGTACAATAAGAAAATATTCTATCTTAATAAGACTGCCAATATCCATTGACCTTTTATTATTTTTAGTAAAATTGCTTCCCATTTCCATGTCTTTTTACATTTTCAAAGTACTTCACAAGCATTAATAGTTTAACTAAGAAGTCTGGTGGTTTGCATTGCTGTTGTAGCAGCTTTCTTGTTGTATAATAGAAACTGATTTTGGAGGCATTAGGAAAAAGACAGTAAAAAGAGGGCAAGAACAAGTGACGCAGCTACTTTGAAAATGTGAATTTCATTATAAAAGTAGCAAACATGAGATTCCCATTGTTTCAAATATGGTAGCTCAGAATTGTATCAAATTACCCTGTCTCAGTCTTTAAACCAGTAAAAGACCTCACAATTACAACAATAAATTGTGTCGATCATCTTGCATTAGACGCATATAATCTCTAGGCTGCAGCTGAGACTTTCAAATTTTTTTTGAGACTACAGAGCAGATTTGGAGAACTATTAAATGAAAAATTCATTTGATTTTTTTCAGAGTTTTTTTATGAGTGTGGAATAATACCAGAGAGATTTGTTCATAAGTCTGTTTGAAATAGTTATGGAGATGGTTACTCTGACATCTCTCAGGCTGTATGTGATATTTCATACATACTTTCCTGCAGTTTTCTTTGCTGAAGCTCATTCCTTGTCACTAAGTTGCTGGAGCTTTTGTTTCTTTTTTTGTGCTTAAACATAACATACAAAAATATACAATCTAAATAGTGAGCAAATGTAAAATGGTCTTTGTTTTGATTAATATAGATTAGTACAGTCCTTAACTTTCTTCGTTGTAATCCTAATAGTTGTGTCTTGCCCTTCAAATAATTGAACAGCAATTAAACAATTAAAATTTACTAAATTTAATAAAATTTACTAAATTTAAAGAACCTAGGAGAATTAGGCGTCAAATTGCCATTAAAACTGGGAGTTTACCAGTCAGCACTTGGAGCTCCTAGAAGAATCTGTCCTTCACAGTTGGAAATGATCAGACCTCTGTCACATGTCTCATTCATATGATTTTATGTATGTTATTTGAAATTAGTTTAGAAAAGATTTAGGGCTGTAAGCAAAGACTCATTAAAAAATGTCAGACACAATTAATTCAACAAGCTTTCACACTGCAACAGGAAAATCAAGACAGGTCATGCTTTTAATTTCAGAACCAAAAAAGGACAAGATATATTCCTGCATTTGCCTCAGAGAGCAGTGAGGTTTCCAATATCAGTGCTATCAGTCCTTAAGGTAACTGCTACTCTACAAGGCAGACAAGGAAGTAAGCTTTGAATCTAAATTTAGATACCCATTGGTAGGCTCCTGATGATACAAAATGGCAGTACTCCATCAAGCTGTTCATATAGGTTGGGCTACATCATCTAGTTTCAGAATCTGAAGGCAAAATGACTTGAGAGGCATGCCAACGTTCAGTTTAAATTCTTAAAGATATTAAACATTAAAAATGTTGCCATTAAGTCTATATTGATACTTGAAAATCAATTGCTGACATGCAGGGAGTTAAACATTTAAAATTCCCTTTGATTTTTTTACCCACATTTTTCCTCAGTGGAAATTTATGTGATGTAGACCTTTTTGAATCCCAGCAGGTGGGTTAGTGTTCAAGTGTGCACTTAAGTATTGCTTTGGCTACACTTTTTTAAAAATGTTCGTTTATGGTATAATATTTTGATGCCCGTAAACTATCACACATGCCTTAGGTATCTCTTAGAAGTAAATACACTCCTGTGTTTTATTTGGTGTATCCAATTATTTTTTTTATATATAATACATATATGTTATGTTTGTAACAAAATCCCTATTGACAATTCATGTAATGTAGGTGTGAAATCCGTGGGGTTACAAATCTCAAGTCATAAGGATATACGTTCAAACTGCTATTGTAGTGGCATCCTGATCAAGGAACAGCTCAATATACGTGGAGATGGCAGAGACTGGAGAGACAAAAGATGCTCCTCAAATAATAATAGGCAAGTTCAACCATCTGCATTATAAATTACTCATTCAGAATATCTGAAAGAGAATTCCATTACGTGTTTATGTGTATATAAAGAAGGGAATACTTTCAACTTAAGCTGTAAAAGGGCCTGATCAGAAAAGAGAAGTTTTGAGACCCCTAAACTTTAATGAGTTGCAAAGAAAAGCCAATATTTGGAAGTTTCTTTTGCAATGTAAAGTTAGGAAAAGAAACCTTTCTGAAGCATTTTCTTTTCATGATGCTAAAATATAACTACAAGTATAAATATGATACCATATTAGTAACAATAATAATAAATATACAGGCATAAAAGCATAAATCCATAGTAACAATGATACCAAGATGTTTCGATGTGGATGAAATGAGAAAGTCAAATTAAATCATTCTGATATTTCACTAGAGAGAATGTATTACAACTAGCGTATTCGCATAAATCTGAGTTCGCACACACATAGGAGTTTTTGTAATGCAGGTAATTGCCTTTGTGTTTGGGGTGAGAGGTTGGTAACAGATGAATTTCTGATGGGTTGTGCCTATGGAGTACATTTTAGGCAGACATGAGCTTTCTTTGTCCACACTTAGGGCGGGGAGGAAGCTAACCAAGTTTGGATGATATAATGTTGAACATCACTTAATTATCTCTGCTGACAAGAAGGGTATATTAATATAGTGTGTGCTTCTCCTGACTTTCATTCAGGTCAGAGCGTGGGTGGAGCAAGCTCATATTTGTTCATAATATATTGTGCAGATGCAAAACCTGAAATTAATCAAAATACCATTTGGAAATTCTGTTAGAGTACATGTGGCTTTGGGTTACTGAAGTTATGATCAGATTAAATGGATCTTTGAGTATTCTTATTATTTTGGAGAGTGCTAAAACTTGATCACAATTCCTCCAGGTTTTTAAATCTCTCTTCTGGGTACAACCAGTGTATTTATAATGGAAATATCAGTGGCATTTTTTCAGGAATAGAACGCTTTACAAGTCTTGATTCTAGTAATATATATTCATCCATATTTACAGAAATGGTTATAGTCTTGGGAGGTAATGTGTTATAATAGAAAGGAGAGCTTGGAAATCCATTTGCGTAATTAGAAGGTTTTGTACTTAATGGACTGTACCACAATTTCATTTAATGTATTTATTCTCTACTGGCTAATAAGTACCATTATTCGCCCCCACTCCTCAGATCACTTCTCTGTCTTGAAGTGATGCTGTTAAGTCCAAGTTGGGCAATTACATAATGCAGAGAGAAATAGGGGAAGCCTCTTTTTGGGTACACTTGCTCGTTAGGTAGCTTTTTTATTTTTAAATATGTTTTAAAGCTGTTCCCAGGAGTCGTCTTTTCCTCATCTTAGGAGCCATGGTCTACTGTTCTTATCTCTTTGTCAGACATACATGCTCTTTTTTTTCTTGACTTCTGAGTATTAATATTTTAAAGACAGACATTTGGAGGAGAGGAAGAAGATCACAAACTATTCAACAAAGCTTAGGAAAGCACCAAATCAGTTTCAAGGCTACAGAAAACACAAACCATGCACTATAGTTTAAGCCTTTAAAATTATAAAGTAGGTAAATTGGATTTTTATGGAAATTTCACAGAAAGGCTCGTATTTCCAAACACCAGTATATCTGAATTGAGGTGAAATCCGCATGCGATTTGCTGACTTTAAAATTCAGCACTTTCATTTTATGCCATTGAGCAAAAAACTAATTTATTTTTTTTACCCATATTGCATAACTAACAAAATGAAATTTTACCCTCTGTTGACTGGCAATACCTTGCATTAGCCAAGATGAAGTTATTAGAGAAGCATTATAGCTTTGCTGCATTTCAGGGTCTGCTGATGTTTCCATTTACAAGCCCTGGCTTTCAGGGTTATGTAAAACCAGAAGTCAAAATTTATTTCCAAGAAAAATTGAAAGCTTCTGTCATCATGGAAGCAGGGTTTTTTATGATAAAATAGAGAAAAGAAACCTTGAAGATATATGATGACCTCTTGCATTAATTGTAGGGGTCAGTAATCTAAACTCCTATGACTGCTAATGACTTGCTCTGTAGAGGCAGACAAGTCCCTTTACTTCTTGGTGGCTGCCACACCTTCGTCTTTTTGAAATTCAAGTACTTGGGAAAGGATCCTTTTGCTATGGATTTTAGCCACTTGGCTTAGTTTAGCCCAGGTAAAATGACCTAATAACAAAGCTGTTCAGTGCTGTGAAATGCAGGAGCATGTTTCTATTTTCAAGAGGAATTGAAGGTGTGGAAGGTAGATTGATCTTAAATGACTCTTGCTTGAGTCATTTCAAATTGGACTGATTCCAACCCCATTGAAGGCCAGACCCTCAGCTATATCTTCCATCAAATAAGCTATATTGGCATAGGTGACTTACGGATCTCAGTCCCGATTTTTTGTCATGCAGAAGAAACTAGACCAAGATTAATGCAAAAACTGTTTTACATTCTAGCGAAGTGTCCTTGTCTTACACTTTCAGGTGTCTGAATAATACAAACATGTGAAATATAATTTGTCTCGTGATAACTTATCTGACACCTTTTTTCTCATGCAGTTTTCAAGATTTGTGCTTCAAATGAAGCAATTTAGTGATATATCATCTTTATCACTTCAGATTCCTAAACAGTATTTGGAACAGTCAGGAATAAAAAATGTTTAAACTTTATAGTCAGAACCGTGTGTGTAGTCCAAATGCAACAGTAAATGCTCTTTCTAGCTAGAAGACTTAGTGCAATCATTTGTTATTCGGAAAGTTACTGAATAGCTGCTTTAACAAACTTAAGTCAACACTGTAATTCAAGAACTTTTCTAGCATCCTAACAAACTCTCGGAGGAATGTTTCATTAGCCTGGTGTCTGAAAAGTGTAATTTTCTAAAGTGTAAAAAGCATTTGAAATATCTTGGTGATTCAGACTAGAATGCTGCAGAAAGGGAAAGTGTTTTGCTAGGTCTCTAATGTGTTTTCAGTGGCTACAGAATGAGGAATGAAGTCCAGCACTTCCATGGAAAGGTCCCTTCTGTTTCTTTCCCTTCCTTTCCTTTTGAGGGGCATGGCTTCTACACTATAGTGCAAGCAAAAAGATGGAAAAAAAAGGAGGAGATCTTAGGCCCTGTTCTGGCATTTCTGTTGTGTTTCTGGTTTTGTACAGCAAGAACACAGGGCTCATGCTCCTGTAAACAATTGAATGGTACTCTCAGAAACAATAGCTGCCTTTTTGGTAGAGGCTTATTATTTTAGAGGAAATGCATATTTAGGGTTCAAACCTGAGTGCCTGGAAGAGGCAGCGCTAGCAGGTTAACTGTTTTTCCATATAATGCTCTTTCCATTTTTAGAAAATGCTGAGGTGCAATAGTGGAAGGTTCAGGTGAAGGAAAGCCCTGCTGTGCCTTTATCTGAAAGTTGGCCACTTACAGTGGAGAGAAGAGCTAAGCAAGAAGGGGAAGAAGGTCTTCTGGGTCTTCCCTCTCTTTTAACCTGATTGTAGCTGTCACAGTGAACTACAAGAAATGGTCATGATGTGCTCAGACACTGTGGGAGAAGAGATACAAGTATGATCCTGTGATGGGTAGAGGAGTCCCTGCTGTCCTAAGCAATGTGCTAAGACACTCCCAGCAAGTTATAATCATTCTCGGAGGGTTTTCTTTGTTGTTTGTTGTGTTGTGGGTTGTTTTGGGGAGGGGGGAAGTTGGACTAGAAATTGAAACAGCACTTCTTTCTTACTGATATCAAGTACTGCGTATAAGCTGTTAGAATTTCCTCTTCTCTTTTATACTATCAAAGGAAAGGTCGTGCTGTTGCACTTGTGCCCACTAAAGGTAGAGAAGAAAGGAGCAGTGCAGAGGTCCTCCTTTCTTTTTTTATCTTATCTTGGCTGTGTTCAAGGAACAGAGGGCTATGAACTGAAACAGTGCCTTCAGAGTTAGTCCTTTGCTCCTTTCTTCCACGTCTTCCGTTTTCCATCCTCCACATCAGTGGATTGTCTAATCTGGCTGTTCATGTTAAGTAATAAAAAAATATTTTTCTTAGTAATTTGAGCAGTTGTTAGTTGTTGGTTTTGATTCCTTCTAGCAAATGTAGTTATGCAAAAGTAAAATGCTGAGTAGTTATGCAGTTTATGTCTGCGTATAATGTAAATTTTGACCAATATTGATATTATATGCATATTAAATACCCTGAACAAATCCTGTAAACTGGCAATGAATGTCATGTAAAGAAGCTTTCCCTAATGGAACCTTGGAGAAAACAGAAGAACAGAAATGTGAAAACCCAGAGCAAGAAATGAATCCCCTTACCAGTAGTCACGTAAGAAGCTTTTGTAAGCTGAAAGCTACAGATATTATTAATACACGTTTTTAAAAGCAACACTCATCTAATATCTGTATAGCATAGTTTATATCTTACCCCAGAAATCATCCTAAAGTATTCTAAAAAAAAAGATACTATACTATATAGAATCTATACTATTAAAATGTCAAAATGTTGCCAACCAAAGCAATAGCTTTGCATGCAATATTGATGTACATGTTGCTATTTTTCCTCACAAACACAGCAGATGAATTTAGGAGAAGTCAGACATGTAACTAGCTAGCTTTCTGCTGATTGCTCACATGCTCTCTGAAGAATACCAGTCAACCATATATTGCAATTACAGAAAACACTGTATTTATACTGAAATAAATATTAAAAACAAACAAAAACAACAACAACAAAACAAACAACCAAAAAACAGAAGCAACATGTTCTGCCCGTGGGAAAGGTTTTCAGCTTGGCTTTATTATGATTTACGATTTAAGCTTGGTGTATTATTGGTGGAGCTGGGCAGTGGAGAGGGAAGAACTGAACCAGCAATCAGGTGCCCTGAGGAGACTGACACTACCTCTTACTTTCTCATATTCCACTCAAATAATTTTGGAGACTGAGATGTAAAGACAGCAATGTAGATGCAAATGGCCATTCAAAAAGTTGGGATTTCCGTTGTTCTCTGAATTAATCCTGTCCTTAGGCGTTTAAAAAAGATTGTATCCACAGAATTGTTCCACATATCAAGGGGAAAAATAATCTTTTTCATAGATTTGGACATAATGGATTTTTACTCAGAACATGAGGTTCATATAATTGTCTTTTTGAATTATTGGTAAGCTGGGAATGATTATATTATTATGGTATAAATCCAAGGGCCTTAGGAATTAGGTAACGGGTTCTCATGAGGTTTCCTTATTTCAGGAAGGAGCAATTCAGGTGGTGCAAATAGCTTCCTATATTTGCCAAACAGAAAAAAATACTCTCCCTATCTGGTAAGCCAAGTGTTTCTGAATATCATGTGAAAAATATTTGGTTGTCAGATCCTCAGGAGAGAAATGCCAAAATGAACCCATCTTCCTCTGAGATCTCCTGGCTTCACTTGCAGAATCCCAGCTAAGAAATGGCTAAAATTATTACCCAGAAATTGGCAATACTTTACAAGAAGATTTCAGCAGAAATTAAAATATATAATAAACACCTCATGAGAGAGTAGGAGTGAGTCACTTTGAAATATTAGACCAGTGGAATTAGAGTAATGAAAAGTACCTAGACTATAGAACAAGTTGCTGCATGAAACCATTTGAAATAGTTGTATGCAAAACATTTACAGCCTAATCAGAAAATGTGTCCACCCCCATAAATACTGATGTAAATGATTATTACTTTTAGAAAATGAGCACTCTGACTTTATCATCATCCTCAGGCTACCATCCTAGTCATACATGGTTTATTTCTTACTGTCCTTCCATCAGAATGGAAAGAACAGGGGTTTGGGGGTTTTATTTGGTTGGTTGGTTGTTTTTGTTTGTTTTAGAAAAATCCAGGATACAGCTTTGAAAAAAGAAGTACACAAGTGAGAGATCTACCCCAGAGGTAGTCAAGTGTCTACGAGCTATAATATGATATTGTGCCTGACATAACTGTGATACTGTCCTGGGATATTGTTTGGCACACCTCCTCCCGACTCCCCATATCTCCCTCTCTCTCTTTGGACATCAGTTTAGTAAAGTGAATGCAAGAGCCTTCTCTTGTTAACTGAAGTGCCTTTTTCACTGTTCTGGGTTTCTATCTGATTAACAAAGGAATTTGGCAGGATTTGTCAAGAACCTACAGAAATTACACCTCTTACTTGTTTTCTCCCGCCCCTCCCCCCCCCCCCATCTTTCCTGTGTAATTGTATAGCTATAGTTAAAGCTGAGAAAGACTTTTAGGAGGAAAGTTCTATATTTTTACCTCCTCTCATCTACATCTGAAGCCACTTTGTTTAGTTTTAATTTCATATTCCATTTCTTTTACCCAGTTGTGACTGAAAATGTAAGAGGGGAAGGTAGTGGAGTAGTTTGTATGAGAGAAGAGTAAGGATTTTTCAGTCTATACAGTTATTGCAGAAAAGCTATTCCAGAATGATTTCTCTACAATCCACTTTTCCACTTGGAATAGAATGTTTCATTCTGTTACAAATTAGTTCTCTCTGAAAGCAAAGGTTTCTGATGAAAGCAAAGATGAAGACGTACATATCTTGGGCTTAACTCTTAGCCCTGCTGAAGTATAGTATCTGTTGTGCTTTTTAAAAACCTTTGAACCCAATATTAGTTGAATTTCAGGTATAAATACACTGAGTTTGCTTTTCCTGGACCTCACTTTTTTTCGTGGTGGGTTATTTCTGACTGAGCTGGGTCAAGTTTTCTTAAAATGAAAGGAACTTTAATTTTGATTCAGTTTAGGACTTTGGCTATGGAAACATAATTTGAGTCTTAGAACATGTGAGAAACTAATGCTTGTACATGAGACAACTTGGTCAGTGTAAGTGCACATGAAGTTATCTCATCCCATATGAAAATTTTATGTCAGTTCCAAACTTTTCTTATAATTTCCTTAATACTGCTTTTCCAAATAACTCTCTTCCTCTTTTTATCATTTATAGCTTTACTAGCAAATACTTGTGCTGTTAAACTGTTTTTTTTTCATTCTGGTACTGATATGGAGCATTATAGAGGCCAATACTGGCCTCCTTTCTGAAACCCAGTACTTCTTTTAACTCAGCTTTCTAAGCATTTTCAAAAAGTGCTACCCAGTTTGCTTCTACTGCAACACCTCAGAACTAGTGAACTTAACTTCTCGGGAATATGGGAACAGACTTTGACAATTGCTTTAAATTGGCGAGGCAACAGGGCTTCAGAGATGCCCTGTCCTTAAAGTAAAGTGTAAACAACCAGTGCATGATGAAACAGGAGAATAAGTTTTTGTTTGCTGTTGCTTTTTTCAAAATGCTAATAGCTTATGGCTTCTAATAATAGAAGGTCTGATCCTACAAATCATTGTAAATTCAAACTTCAGTGGGAATTGTTCGCATGTAGGCTTCATGACACCTCCTTAGCTGGTGTTACAGCAGCTCTGCCGTTGCTTATTTTGAACTCTCTCCTCTTAGACACTGTCCTGGACATAGTCTGTGGGCATTCGGAAGAAAATATTTGCTAATTTATGAGTCAGGGAAGTGAAAGAAATCACTGTTTCTACAGAGGATTCCTCTCTATTTCTCAAGACAGTAATTTTGTTGCTTGCTGGCATTTATGATTCAAACAGCGTACTAAGAAAGAGGTGGGAGAAAATAGGAACTGAGGTGAATTTTCATAAACATACATTAGAGGCAGAAATTTTGCTAGTCCCTTGAAGTTGCATGGCCTATTTTTATCCCCAGCTTGCAGTTCTGTTTGTTTTTCTGGTATCTTAAAACAATTTAATTTTAATATGGATTGCATCAGCAGTCTTATTAGAAACGTGCCAGCTGAGAGAATGAGGCTCCAAGAGGTATATGATCTCAAAAGACCATAACAGAAAATGGAAAGAATTGTTTTAAAACAAATGCGCAGGGGTGTTTTTAGCAGAAAAGGTTATTATTATGGTGAGGTTTTGGACAACAAGTAGTTGTCAACATCCTGCCCCTGTCCTTGTCTTGTGCTTAATTTACTGCCAACTTTAGCTTCTATACAAGATGCAAAGAATGACATAGTCCCTGTGCTGTGACAGCCTTTTAACCTTAAAAATTCAGGTAATGTATAAAGCAAGAGACAAATCAGTCACCAAGCAGGCCGTGCTCTGCAGTGGCATATGTGTCCAATGCTATTAACTCAGTGAAGAGAAAGGAGCTGCTCAGCTGTCATTTTGCGCAACAAATTCAATACAGCATTTGATTCTTGGAAAACACAAAAAGTGCTCAGAGAAGGCAGTTGAGTCTTCAGGTTCTCACTGCCCTGGGAGCCCTCGCTCCCCCTCACGCTCCCAAGGGAGGCCACATTTCCAAGTGGGTGTCACAGAGACAGCAGGACCCTGCAGCCCACAGAGGGACAGAGCCACGCACTAGGGATTTTGCATTGTAGGAACAGCAGTGGCTCCTTTTTTGCAGGCAAAGCAAAAGCAACAATGGGTTAGAAAGGAGAGGTGGATCACTGGTGCATTTTGTTCCTTTTCCACGTTGCAGTGCTGCTGGATAGACCTTCAAGAGCTGCATTTCTTGGCACTGATATTTGGGGGTGGAGTGGGGGTGTCAATTCACATTGTTTACAGTAATTGCAAGTCGGTAGCCTGGCACAGAATAGTGTTTCAATCTCAACACTGCAAACCTGTCTTCAAATAAAAAATTAAATTCTTCAGGTATGGGTTTAATCCTGATTTATTTATTTATATTTTTTTTAATAAGGAATAACAGATCTGCTACTCTGGCTCTTTGCCCTGCTCTACCAGGTAGCTCTTATGCTGTCATTTTCAAAGGGTGAAGGGACTTGCCCTCTGTCTGTGATTTGTAAAGCAAGCCAGAAAAATACTATCACTGCTCCTCATTAACAGTTTGTCCCTGGTTTCTGCTGGTTTGGGTGTTTTGTCTTTTTGCTCACATGAGGCAGCAAAGATGCTTCGCTGACAATGGTGTGTCCATGTCTTTTCAAGTAGAATTGTATACCGGTTCCTTGCGCTGAGTGAGACAACCTGTTTTGGGGAGATTCAGGGACATATCCATTACTTCAAAAAAAGAAAGAGAGGAAAAAACCCCTATACCTGAAATGTCTTTGTTACTGATGTCTGGACAGCTGCCTAATGATCAAGAAAATTGGCTGTATTCTGTCTCTTGTTTCAGCTCTGGAAGCTGAAAAGTATAGAGAAATACTTGAAGAAGTGTCGTGGTTTAACCCCAGCCAGCAACTATGAACCACACAGCCGCTCACTCACTCCCCCCCAATGGGGTGGGGGAGAGAATTGGAAGGGTGAAAGTCAGACAACTCCTGGGTTGAGATAAGAACAGTTTAATAATTGAAGTAAAATAAAATAGAATGATAGTAGTAGTGGTAGTAATAATAATAATAATAATAATAATATAATACAATAATAATGTACCAAGCAAGTGATATACGACACAATTGCTCACCACCCCCTGACTGATGCCCAGCCTGTTCCCGAGCAGCAATCCCTTCCCCCCCGGCCAACTCGCCCCAGTTATATACTGAGCATGACGTCATATGGTGTGGAATAGCCCTGTGGCCAATGTGGGTCAGGCCCCCTGGCTGTGCCCCCTCCCAGCTTCTTGTACGCCATGCAGAGCATGGGAAGCTGAAAAGTCCTTGACTGGTGTAACCACTACTTAGCAACAACTAAAACATCAGTGTGTTATCAACATTATTCTCATACTAAATCCAAAACACAGCACTATACCAGCTACTAAGAAGAAAATTAACTCTATCCCAGCTGAAACCAGGACAAGAAGCTCTCACTTATTCCAGGTGGACAGACAGATCTATTGCTGGGTTCCTGCTTTTGATATATTGTACTTCTAGTAGTGTTATCTGTTCATGATACAATAGAAGTTAGTGGGACTTTGTGTATATATGTATATGATATTGATCTATATATACTGAACTGGCCTTGTCTGCTCTTCCATTTACTCTTGACCAATGCAGTCTCTGCCTGCTGACCTGCAAGCACCTCTTCTGTAGCAGAAAGATGGAAAAAATCAACCACAACGAGAATGATTTCTTAGAAATTGCACATGAAGAGTTCTGTGATAATTTCAGACCCGGATCAGTTCTTCTGCCTGTTCACAAAACAAAGTAGGATAGGAGAGGAGGCACTTCGGGAAGGGGCTTTCTCACAGATGAACAGGGTGGGTTCATGGGCAACTGTTGTTGCTGCGACAGATCAGCCAGATGGATCCCCCCCCATTTCATAATTGTCAATTAGTGGTATCACAGAAAGATTGGGGCTTTATTTGGAGGTTTAATGAATTGCTAGTGAGGGTGGGTGGGTGGGTGTACAGAGTGATCAAGAGCTTTCCACTGACCACCAGAAGTGTCCTTTCTCCAGCAGAAAAAAGGACTTGTTACTGGATTTTCTCAAGTTGGACTGAGTGTCTGAGGCAAAGCACGAGAAATCAGTTTTCATAACTCTGTCTGTTCTAGCAGATAAACTTACAGATCCTTAAGCATTTGAGTTGTACGTGCTATTATTTATATAAGATTTAGGATTCTTAAGTAACCTCATAGTTGTAATGCTGTTATTTCCATATTTCTCCACTGAATACCAACTATGTTTTACATATAATTGGTGTGCACATTGTCTATTAATATGGACAGAATGCACTACAGAATACGGAGCATAATGGATTCCTACCCTGAACTGAAACTGTTAATTACCTAAAATAATAAAGCCATAATAGCACCTTCAGTGTGTATATATTTTGCAGGGGAAAAAAAGGAAGGATAGAGATAAAGATATGGTTATTGCCTTGACATTTTGGTAATGGGATTTTATGCTGAGCTGGAGTTCAGGAAAAGCACAGCAAGGGAAAGTAATAGAAAATGGGAAGGAAAAGAGCAAAGGTTGGAAGGTACAAGGGGGAGCTTTGAGGTGCCGTGCAATTATGATCATCTCCTCTGTTGAGCTTCCCCTGCTTGCCTGTCTGGTTTTGATAACATCAGCTCTGAGGCGGAGGGGAGAGCATCACTGCAAGGCATCTAGCAGTTAGTAAGCATCACCATAAATACAGAAATCTGTGTTTTCGTATGTCGCTGTGTATTATCTAACAAAGTTGTTTGGTTTTTGTTTTGGGTTTTTTGGGGTTTTTTGTTTTTGTTTTTTTTTTTAACAAACCTGTGGGAATTATTACATGCGAGTCGATAATATAAGGGGAAGCCAGTCCTCCTTCCTCTTAGTTGGTCAGTGTCTCAGATGCCCCATATCTTGCTTTCTTCTCAGTCATAGCTTCCTTTGCTCTTTCCTGTGTTTTCATATTTGATTTTGTTTAGGCTAGCTGATAGGGCAGGGGACTTGGTCATTTTGACGGTGTACTGGCCATACATCCAATGTTTTCCAATTGCTTTATTACTGAAAGTTTAGATGTTTTGTATGCGCATAAAGGCAAGTGCACATATTCTTGCGTGCAGTTGTGGAACTACCTAAGTATATATTTCATACTAGTTCATTTCTCATTTTGAAAGTAGTTTTATTTAAGATGCCCTTTGAAAGCTTATATATGAAGATCTCAGTATTGCTATCATTGATTCAAGCTGTGGGGAATCATTCCCATAGGTGTTACAGAACTTTTGGTTTGGATATATATAATTTGACATGAAAGTGCAGCATGCTGGTTGGAGCAAATAAGAGAGGGGCTTAGCAACAGGTAGCCTTGTGATTATAAAAGAGCAAGTGGGCGAAGTCATTATACGTAATTAATAGGGTTTTGTTTCAGGCTTTGGGCTAAGATGGGTGTCTGTCATCTTCTTGTTCTACGTTGTCAGAAAGGTTAAAGTAAACTCCCCAGATAATATATTCTTATATGCAGATTAACCAACTGCCGTGAGAATTCAGTGAGTCTATATAGGTATAGGACTCTATGTATAACTCCTTTTGGCTCAGGGCACCAGAGAGACTTCTGAATAGAAGTATATATGGATGCATGTGAAATTTTTGCTTTTTGTTCTTCATTCAATTACTTTTTAAAATTTCTTCTGACTTTTCTCTATTTCTGCTGCAAGTATACTACAGATAATACATTGTTTAGCATAAAATGCATCTACGTATACATATATACAGAGCTACTTTTTCCCCTGTAGCTGAAAGGTTTTCTCCAAAAGCATAGAGCTATAAAATTAAGATAAAATAGTTATAATTTATCCTGGGAAAAGCTCGGTTTCTCAGTATTAACTAAAAACATAATACTTTGGTTTGTATATCAAAACACTTCTTCAAACATTGTTTTGCAGGACATGTGTACATATTGCATATGAGCAAAAGAATCAGTTTCTGACAACATATTCACATACTTGTATTAGCAAACATAATTAGCATTAATATGTTTGCATTTAGTTGGGTAACTTAGGTACTTCTCTGTAGCCTGATTTTTTTGGCGTGCTGACTATCCACTGGTCCTCACCTCATAAGTGCCCAGAGCTTCTAACACTGAAGGCATTGTTCTGTGTTCAGCAGTGTGCCCCTTCCTTTGATTCTCCTGCAGGAGTACTCTGAGAAGCAATTGTCATGGTGAGAGAAAAACCTAGGAATAAAGCTCTGTTTTCTCTGATTATTCAGTGTTTTTCAGTATGTGGTAATATGAATGGGTAAACCACAAACAGTCCCAAAGTTTGGTGAAAATAAGAATCAGAGGGCATGTCCAGCTAACTAAACAATCTTTAGTCTGGAAAACACCGAAGAATCAGTTTTCAATAACTATTGTAATATTCCTTGGTTCTCGCAAGATCACAAATACTACAAGAATAACTGTTTTCTCAGGGTATATTTTAAAACCTAACTTCAGTCAAATCCTGGGAACTGAAAATCAACTGCTGTTGAAGAAAACTCTTTTCAAAACTTTGTGGAATAATTTGAATTTAGTTCCATTCACTCTTTGATTCAATCAGACTGCCAATTTGTTACATGAAAGCATCTTGCTTGCTGTAATTACTTATTTCCTTTTTTTTTTATGAACAGCAAGCACTACAGATTTTGAAGGCAATGAATTTGTGAGAAGAAGCACAATGAAACATTTTATTAGGAGAACTGTTAATTGTCCGTTTGTTGGAATCACTAGAGTGTTGTGTGAAAGTAGCAACTAAGCAAGAAGTAAATAAAAAACCTCTCTATTATCCAAAAAGTTAATGGTTTCATCCCCAGGACTATGTACAGTGGCTTAGTCTTGGTTAAATTTGTCGCTGTATGTATTTTGTATTTGAAATAAAAACTTTCTCAGTAAGTTATTATAGCTGAGTTGTAGATCCGGTGGTAAAATTTCATGCTTTCTTTAAATTAAAAGGAAAAACTGTCTTAATAATGGGAGTGAAATGAGGCTAGCCACTATGGTTGATGTGCTAATATGCTGTTAAAAAAGGAAAAAAAAGAGAGCATTAATTTGTTATGATAAATTGTTAATTTGAAAGCAAGACAGATTATACCAGTTCCATAATTAACTGTAAATGCTTCATCCCAAGGACTTGTTTAGCACAGTAACTGATTGAATAGAAAGGACTGAATAACTGCAAGTAAATCAACAGGTCTTAAACAGCTTGGGCCCAAACCTCTGTTCTCCCTGTGTCTCCCAAGCATTGCCATGGTACGTCAGTAATTGACGTCCTCAGAAGGAGAAGGTGTACTCTTGATTTATTTTGTAAGATCTAAACAGGTATATTGATACTATTCTGGGCTCTGTTGTGCAACTTCCCGCAATCCATGAGCTAAAGAGTTTGCTTATTGAATTCAAAGTTCACATCCAGCTTCAAATCTCGTCGAGAAATGGTTCACAGGGAATATCATATTCTATCTGGGGGCTTAACTTCAGGCTAATTGTGGTCACTGTAGGAATGCTGCCTTTTTCACTGTAGCACTTATAGATGATCTAGTTTAAATATAATAATAAATTTCCATTATCTATATTTGGGGGGGAATGTTGTGCCACCACCTGCCTCAATGCATTGCACTGCAGGAATCTGATGCCATCACAGAATCATAGAACCATTAAGGTTGGAAAAGACTCTTAAGATCATTGAATCCAACTGATAACCTATCACTGCCAAGTACTCCTTCAATATGAAACTGGTTAACCCATGAAAAAGCACAAACCTAATAAAATGAGACATGGCCACATGGGGTTGTGTATGCCTGCAGCTGATTTGTATTTATTGATTTAAAATAAGCTTGGTAGAGGCTAATTTGTCTTTGTCAGTATATGTTACGTGCTTTACCTGCCTTAATTACAGAGCTAGAGACACTTTAAGAAATTAATTCATTGTAGTCTGCTCTGTCCTTAGTCATTTGCATTGGTATTCATCTATAAAGAAAAGACAGGAATACAAGGAAGGTTTCTGTGTATCTCAGCGTGGGAAAATATCACTGTCACAAAAGCAAAGGCACATGAGAGCCCTTCACACCAAAACTCTATTTTTTTTTTTTTTTTGAACATTTTTTGGAAAAGTCTTTTTTAGGTATCTGTATGTGATTATTTTCAGAGACACTTTCTCTTCATTCCCATGAGCAAGTTGTGCTTCTGCCCTAAGAAATCCCTAATATCATCCCATTATTCTGAGAATGAAGCAATAGCACTGGCAAATAGCAGCAATTGGTTGAAAACAGTCAGTTTCCACTGCATGGAGCAGGGTCAAAGGTCCTGAGGCTGTAGATAAAGGTTTCTTCCTACCTTTAAGATTGAGGCAGCAAATAGACCTTTAGGGGAAATATTGCACCTAGATTCCACAATATAAAATATATATTAAAAAATATAGTCGTATGTCTTTTTAACTATGTATATTAAAATCTAGGTGTCTAAGCTCGGCAAGTATAAATTGGCAGAGATCTGCTGACTTAGCTCTCTTTTTGGGGACCAGAAGCTCAGATGGTAAAACATCAGTTTATTGGACCTATTTTAAGACACGGTACTCTGGTAAAGAGAAGTCACTTGTTTAAATGACTATTACACAGCAGTTTTCCAGGTTATGTAAGGACAAAGGCTGAATCAATTTATATTGGCTTCATTATCTCACTAGCCAACATAGATCCTTCACTTTAAGTTTTGGACACTGTCATAAATAATTCACATAAAATACTATAAGCTCCTTTTACTAGGTTTTTCTGTGCTGCCATGGAAACAATATAATTTGTCTCAGTGTGAATAAAGCTTCTAAAAGTTATCTTTGTAAGGGATATAATTTGGGACCAAATCTAATATGGTCACGTATCCCTTTTCTATTTTTTATATTGTCATTTTGAGCAAATAGGAAGGTAGAGGGTTGAAAAAGGTGCAGACTTTGAAAGATTTGTGTTCCCTCCCTGAGATTGAAACACAATGCGAAATGAGCCAAGTAGGTGTAAATTGCAAATGGTTCTTCTCTGAGGTGTTTTGTTGTCTGAGACTCAGTGCTCTGTGATTCAATATCCACAGAATTTCCCTAATGTTGCCTTCCCTTTAGGAGGGTGTCGGTTTTGTGTTCTTTTATAGTTCACATGTTAAAAATCAGATATACTTTTTTGGATGTATTCTTTCATACCCGTAGTTAGTGGCACTTACTGTAGCTACTGAATAATAATAATTCAATAGTGCTTATACAGAACAGGTATCGGGGGGGTTATTAGTGTGTATGTTTAATCCAGAGGCAATGTGATGAATTTGTGTTCATTTTCTTCCTTGTCCTTTTTCTTATGGCTTCCTTCAGCTTTCCTCCATGCTTACACAGCAGAAGAGGTAAAATTCTAGTTAATTAATGTGCTTGAGATTATAAAGGAAGCTTTCCAGACTAAAATATAGAAAAATCCATTACGATTGCATCAATGTTGGTCACTTTATTATCTGATTTAGTACTTTCGTAGGTGCATCCATACTAGCCCCAACACATGCTCTAACACAGACAGGCCTCAGGCAATGTTTAGTCAGCATTAATAAGGTTTGAACACTGTTTAAGTGCTCACTAGCACCGACCAGCTCAGCTGCAACAGTGCTGGGAAACTGGATATTACTTCTACCAGTGTGAATATAGCTGAGAATGCTCCTGCTTTGCTCATCTATCTGGTAGGCAATACCTTCTTTCTTGCTTTTCAAAGCAGGAGACTGGTTTCAGAAAATTCAGTCTTCTTTTTTACCTCACCATTATTATCATTTATTTGTAGTAATGTGTTTTCCAGCTGAGTCTAGGACCAGAATCCCACTGAGGACAAAATTATATTAAAAATGAATAAAAACCATTCCCTGCTACATTATGTTCCATGTAACTGTTGTAGTACATTTCACAATTGTTCCTTTCAATATTGTCTACCCCTGGAAAGGAAGGTACATCCATAAATCCTCCCTCCCCTTCCCATTTATATGTGCCCTGATCGTAAGGAGATAATGTGACAGAATCTGAAGTGAGCAGAGGGGAACTAGCAACCCTATTTAGAGCCTTTTTGAGTGTCTCAGTAATGAATTGTGACAGTTGTAAGTGGTGTAAAGCCCAGGCTCCATGCCCCAGTGTGAAAAAGCACTCATAGCTAATACGCAGGAGGTCTGGTGCATGTTCATCCTGCCTGCATATCTGCAAAGCACTGCCCTGTCTCAAGTGCAGCGGATGGGAACTTGTTGCACTTGAAATACAGGCTCATTCCTCGTGTGAGAGCATGGTGTGACACCTTCCTGTGTTTTCCACTTGTCCCTAGGACCAGAGGAAAAGCAGAAAAAAAATGTGTTTGCAATATTTTTGCTTGTGGGGACTTGAAGTTACAGGTCTGATTTAACCTAGTGTAATGTTTTCAGTGCATCCATCTCCTTGAATATGTATGCACATGCAAAAAACACCATAGGGTTTCAAGAAGCATACATCCACAGACTGAACAAAGCCTCAGAGACTTCCAAAGGAGGCAGTCTGTACACTTTTTTCCAACTAGGCGATGCCAAGTATATTTGTGCTTTAAATGCCCTTTAAACAAGTGAAACTTATCTGTGGATGGCTGTGGGGAGCCTTGGTGCATGTACAAGGTTATACTACAAATGCAGTGGGTCCTGAAATGTAATGAAAAGCCTGCTACCTCTGAAAAGAGGTTTTGTGTTTACAGCATGAAATATTCCAAGATGTCAACCCTTATTTTTAATTGCATTATGTGAAGGAGTATGACTGTTCATTCCTTTCCATGTATCCCTCCTCATACTGAACCAAAGCAGGAGTTCTTGTCATGATACCTGTAATCCTAGCTACTCTCAGATCAAATCTGATTTTGGGGTTGGGAGATACAGTACTGCATATTTAATTCCAAGGTTTTTTGTTGCATTTGTTCTCAAAGTAAAGGCAAAAATTGTAGTCCTTTCTTTAAAATGTCAAAGTATGATCATAAGAACAGTGATAACTTCTTGCTAAAGAAGGCGTCTCATTTGTTTCAGTTATTGCTCAGTCACGTGCCAGGATGCCATTGCTAGACACCATACAAGCGCAGAACAATAGTGATAAAAAATATCTTTTATTGCCATAAATGTATATTAAAAAAAAGTCATCTATTGGCTATTGAAACGTACATTCAGGAAGATTCATATTTTGACAGAAATATGGTACTGCTCTGCTTTTATCTTCTTTTGCCCAGGGGAGAGTGAAATAGATACACAATAAGCAATTTTTATGGCCTCTTTTCCATTTTGGAGACGTGTTATGGTGTGTGGAAAGTCATGGATCAAAATTTGAATCTTTTTCAGCAGAAGAAATTTTCTATGATGTTTATGAGGAAAATTTTCTGCGTTCAAGGATCCTGGAAAATGCCTGGTTTGGGAAATAAATTTAGGGGCTGGATTGTAACTCACGTAAAGGACATTTTCACATGTACAAAGATACATTTCTGATCTCTCAGAAAAAGCTGACAGCATATAGGATAAGACACGGTAGATGAAACGAATAGGAATAAATGTGTGGTGCATGCATATATGTATACATGAATTGTGTGTTGTAGGACAAGAGGAAAATAAGCTTATTTTGCTTAGTCAGCAGTGTTCTGTTTTCAGATAGCTGTATTTTGTAGCCTATATTGCAAGAGTCAGACGTCGAAGTAATGAAGGTTTTTAATATGTTTCCAGGGTGCCAGTGCAGAAAATGATCAGAACTTGAATTTCTCATGATTCCTTAGAGCTTTTGTCTTTCTCACTGAGCTTTAATCCATATCTGTCTCTCATGAACATTAATCCATATCTATAGAAAGTCCCTCCCTTCTCAAAGTTTCTGGTTGATCGCAGAAGAGATTTTACTTTTAATTTTTTCTCTTTTTTGTTTTTGTAATAATTCTCTTGATTCCTCTAGAAAAAAATGCTTAGTGTGCACATAAGAAAAAGTACCATAAAAAGAAGTGATACGAGGGCACTGCCTATCCAAGGGGCAGGAAGTGGGAGAAAATGCGTCACAGCTTCCCTGACTGCTCTTTCTGTGACAGCCAGGGAGAAGACCTCTTGCTCAATAGGGGGCCAGCAGCCAAAAAGGCTGAAAAAACAGAGGAGGGGAATACCCAGAAAAAGCAACAAAATACCCCGCAAAGGCTCTGCTGGTGCCGTTTTCCTCTGCCTCTGAAATCTTTTTTTCTCATCCTGATGGTGCTTCAGTGATGGAGATAAAACGTGGCATTGGCAGATGAGAAATCGTTGTGACTCCAGGCAGCGGTCTGGGGCTGACAGGGCCCATTGTCAGAGTAGGCAGCACATAGAGGGAATACGGTGTGCCCCTAAAAGCAGCTATAGAAATGCATTCGGTTGCAGTTAGTTAGCAGTGTCTGAGCAGATATGTTCAATTGCATGGCAGTGTGCAGTGATCACAGTCCCTTCTTGCTCACAGGTGAGGTTCCTGGACAGGGAAGGGATGGAGGACAGGGGAAGGGTTTTCCCCCATCCTGTCCCTACTCAGCTTTGGGAAATGGCTCAGGCAGTCGCCTGACATTTGACACAGCTCTACTGGGCTGTACCAGCCTGTCTGCCTCGGGTAAGTTGGGATTTAATTGGACTTGAGATGGGCCATAATTATGCTCACACATTCAGAATTTTGCTTAGGTGAACAGCAAACTTCACGGTAATTTTTCTTAATGACGGATGTGTATTTCTCTTACTTCCTGTGTGATAGACCAAATCATAACCTTCCTAGATCATTGTGACTTTTTTTCTTTCTGCCTTTCTTCCTTTATTTTTATTCTTCTGACTGGCACAGCTTTGCACTCTGTATACTTGGAGGCCCACAGAGGACTTCTGATGTACTTGCTCCCAGCTGAAAATATAGCCTTATAGCTAACTTGTTTTTCCTATCAATCAGTCTGGAGAGAATAGTGCTCGATCTTGTTGATCATTCTTGTGTAAAGCTCATGTATCACTTCAAGGATTCTCTGGCTATTGGGTCTGTCAGTTTGCTTCTATCACCGTCCAAAAGCAAAGACCATGTGCCCATAATATTAATAGGTGGAACAGGAGAGATATATTACTGTTCTGGTTCAGGTTAGTCAAAAAGGATGATTGAAAGAATGCTATGAAAATGCAGTGCTTAAAGGTAAAAAGATGTTTGACAGTACCTGTGGGAAAAAGAAATGCAATTCTAGAAAAATTATGACATTCTGTAATGTGCCTTTCATAATTTACATCAAGGTACCTGTGCCGGTAATCTCTTATACATGTGAATTATTTTCCTCACATGAGTAATTTCATCAACTGAGTAATTACAGTGACTTTAGAGGGACTGTTACCATAAGTATGAGTCAAGTTACTGATGTTTATCGATCTAAACTCAAAAAAAAGCAATTAAAAAATACGGGTTTAGCTTCTTTTCCATGCAAAAATACTGTTGGAATCTGGGCTTAGACTGGAATGGTCTTCAATACTTCTTTTTGCAAAAGTTAAAAAGGTCTTCGTTTTAGTTTGTAGCTCCTTTTGCTAAGGCTATCGTTGCTTTCACAAACTTAAAATGCAGAACTAATTGTATTTTTAACAAAATGCATGTTGTTTTTCTTTTTCTGGAACGCTCAAATCCTCTTAAAGTTCTCCCACTCTTTTCACTTTTCTCCATCAAAGCTTTCCAATTTATTTTTAAGAGATGATAGCAAGGATCTAATTTAAGCCTCTTTGTTCAGTAAGCCAAAAGAAATGGGCAACTGTTCCACAATGAAAACTCAAGAAACAATTCTTAGCAACTTAATCCCCGTAAATTATTAAAGAACTGTATGGAATGGCTCGAATTACAGTATGTATGTTAAATGGAGGTAGTTTTCTGGTTTTCTTATGATTGCAACCTTTGCCTCTCATATAATACCTCTGCATTTTCTTTTTAATATCTTAAACCAGAAGTGTTTTAGAATATCTGCCCATACTTGTTGGCTAGAGAGTTTCATCTGCTTCTGTAAATAAACACATGTTGGCCGCTTGTGCTATTCTTTCACTGATAAAGTACTTTCGAATCTGTTAGGATCTGTCCCATATTAAAGGTGAGCTGATGTCTCAGTCGCAGCTATATTTCAGGTGTGCTTGGACCTGCAATTCTGGAATGTTTGTATCCCCAGTGTCTGTCCTTCAAAAAAATAGATGCTGTTTGGACACTTTGGATCCAGATGCAATTACTGTGTGGAAAGAGCTTTTAAACCAACAGCAAACAACGATGAAAAAAATGTACATATTGTCTTTTTTTTTTTTAGGGCTGGAATATAATTTAACCTGTATCAGCTTCTGCTGAGTTGTTGTACTTCTGTTAGCTTAACTGTTAGCAGCTGTAGGAATGTGATAATACACAGAGTACTTTGTATTCACCTTGAACCTTATTTTGTTAATAACTTTCAGTGATATATATGAAGAATTTCAGATCTAAGGTATGCAAACAGATTTCTGGCCAACAGTTTTTTGGGGAGAAGCTGAATCTGGACTGTTTTGCATGGTCAATGTTAGGACAGACATTGCTTATCATAAATACGTCATGGTAATATTAAAATCTTTAAATTATGGCTTAGGTTCATGTAGTTGACTGTCTGAAAGTAGGGTAATAGCAGAATTTCCCAAAATGTAGGGGTACTTTATTAGGAAAATTTAGAACCATTATGAAAAAAGGCTGCTGTTTCAATGCATGTCGTCTCTAAGACTCAGTGACTCCCTGTGCAGATCTTCTGGACTTGCAATGCCTTTGGACCTTCAGTAAGAGTGATCCATTTTATTGATCTGTCGTGAGGCACAGAAACTAAAATGGCTGATGGGCTTCACATTTGGTGTTGCAATTTGGTGGTCAGAGTATTTTCAATATGTTTAGGATAGATTTTTTTTTTTTCTTGGTACGTGTGCTTTTGAGAGGATTTTTTTCATAGGGAGCTTCAAGTCTGCAGCCAGTTAGAACTCTATTAAACTACTCTTGATTCTTGAACTCCTATTACCAGAAAAAAATGCTTTCAGTCAGTGTACTTGGAGAGGAGCTGAATGCTAAGTTTATGTGCAAGTCAGAAATGTGGGCTCTCTCTCTTGAACCTCTGCCACTGTTCTCTACAGATATGTGAAATGACAGGAGAGACACCACCATAAAGCTGAAGAGCAAAAAGAGCTGATGGCTTTAGTGATATTTTGTCACTTGAACGGTGACCTTCATTAATAACGCCTGTGATAGGAAAATCAAATACTTTCTCTTTCAGTAATGTCTATCTGAGGCTTGGCAACAAATGCTTTTAAGGAGGACAGTGAAGAAGAAAAAAGAGCAGCACCATTATAGTCTGTAGTGTATGATTAACATTTTCCCTGCTACACAGTCAGACTAGATCTTGAGTTTGCTAACAGATGCAAAAGGACTTGAAACCACATTTCTGTATCACTAATAAAATACACAACACGCTGCCAGCATAATCGGGGCTGGATTTTCAAGGCAGTCAACTTACATTTAAAAACCTGAATGGAATGGGCAAGTTTTCAAAAGCACTCGGCATCCTGCAGCCCCTGTTGAGGAAAATCTGTCTAACTTACGGATGCTGAATAATTCAGAGGGTCTGGCCCTAAAATATTCCCTTGATACTCTTGGAAAAAGAAGGTGAACTAAGCCTTGCATTTTCAGTTTGAAGATATAAAATCAATTTATGTGTTTAATAGTTCTACTTTCAAAACTTTAAAAACAACAACACCCACACCTAGTATCAAAAAAACAATCAACCAAAATTGGCCAAATCAAATTTAATCGGTATTTTTATTTTTTTTTTTTATTAATTTGGGTTGCTGGTACCTGGGGTGGACAGGAAGTACTTAATAGAAATTGGCTGCTATTAAGAAAACTGATATTTCGTCTTTGGGTTTTTTGTTTGCCTGCTTTTAAACAGTGGCAGTCTAAAAGTATTTGTCCACACTACCAAATAGCTTTCTGAATCAGTGACTTGTATTGCTGTTCTTCCTTCCTTCAATTTCTTCCTCAAACCCCATGTTTTTCACTCTCTTTCTGACAGTGGTTTCCATCCTAATTAACTATTCTTCTCATTTAAACTGGTGTAAAGCAAGAGTAACTGCTCTAAAATCTGTAGAATTACTCAGCTATAAAATCAGATGTGGATGAGAAGGGCAAGGTTGTTTAAAAATACTACCTTTACATGATTCCTTTTCAAGTTTTATTTGAATCAGTGACCTTTTGCTGAGTGCAGTCAACCTATACTAATGCACACTGGGAAGGAATCTTCTGCCTTACAAGTGTACTTTTCAGTCTTAACTGTTCACTGCCTTACTAAAGTGATAACTTATGTGGTTAATCATGATTCCTAATTAGAAACATTAGGTATATGTTTCCATATTGACAACAGGTTTAAAGAGGTAGTAAATATGAATTTGCATATTTTTATATGAGCTACCAAAAGAGCATATGTTGAAATTATGACAGGTACCATTTTATCATCTGTATTTTTTTCCTGCAGCCTCCAAAGCTCTCTTCACTAGCAGCCTAATTACTTAAAGCGTACATTAAGAATGGTCCATTGTCAAACTGACATTCCTTTTTCCTCTACAAGTTAAAGCCTAGAGTTAATGACCGTTTGTCTGAGCTTCTTGTGTCATCTTAACAAGTTGAAAGGTTTGTTCATATCATTAAGACTTGGCATAAACCTGCTGCTACCTATAAAGTCTGCAAAGGGTTAAAAGCAGGAATTTACCTTTTCATTCTGCATACAAAAATAACTTAAGTGTATGGATAGGATGAATTTAAATCCATAAAAAAGCTTCATTAATCCTCAGCTTTTCCTGTTGTGGAGAAATTCTGTCCTTGGTGAAGTTGGTTACAAAGATGTCAAAATCAGCAAGGCAATTATTTTCCCTCTATTGGAGGACTTGTCAACAGCCTTTAATCTAGAGTGAGTTCACTCAAAGGGTAGCTCCTGAAAGTGTTTGAGTGTGGGAGATGGTGAGGTGCTTAAAACAAATAACACAGCTGGGAGAAATCTCTGATTCCAGCTCTTAATCCATACAGAGGAGGAAATTTTGAGACTTTAGCATAGATTTAGGCTTATGTTTGATTCTTCACCTTCAGAGGTGATGACAACTAGTTTGATTCAAAGCCCATGTTCAACCCAAATACTCAAGTTTTCTGGTTAGATTTCAGACTTCCAAATGGAAGCTTTTTTAAAAAAAGAAAAAAAAGTAACAGATAAAGAACAAGAGATCTTCAAGCATCAATTTAGTACCGTCACTACGAACAAAATCTAGTTATGTATAAGAGAGATTACAAGAAGTTCTTAACAAGAAAGGAAGGTACGGGCAATTGTACAACAGTAATGAATCTGATTTCTGAATTTACATGGGAGTTTAAATCACTGTTACTTTGAAATAAGCAGTTTCTAGGTGGGACGTACATTATTGTTCATTGAGAATACTATTCTACTTTCTAGCAACTGTCTTGCAGTGCAGGTAGTGTAATGTGCACATGGCTCTGAGTTAAAGCCAAGTAGTTTCAGAACAGATCTGTGGAGTTTTTGTTGGGTTTGGGTTTTGTTGTTGGTTTGTTTTTTTTTTTGTTTTTTTTTTATCAGAGTGGTTTTTACAAACACTTTTCACAAGGAAAATCTGAATATAAATCACAACATAAATTTGGAAATAGCAAAACTGACTGTAAGAATAAAATAATCCTTAAAATGAAAGATGCTTAAATTCCTTATAGGTATTGGTTTAAACCTATAATCTACAGGTTGACCACAGAGGAGGATGCATTGTTTTAGTTTCCTGTAAAGCAAAAACATTATTAGCTTTTCTCAATAATGAAATGAAAAATTTAAAATGGTCATTTCTACCAGACAGAATGTGTTTTTATTATGTGTTCTCAATACAAGCCTATGGTCATACTCACTGAAGTATTAATGCTGTGTTTATTTACTTCTATTGAACATTTAACTATTCACTTGTTTTCTTTAGCATGGGGCTGATTTCTCTACTTGAATTGCCTCCGTCTCTTAAAATCTTTGGGCAAAGGAGATGAGATCTTGCCTGGAGCTTGACTTGTTTCAAATATAATTAGGATGGCAAGTCAAGTCAATATAAAACTAATTATTTAGTGGAATAACCCAATTCTTTTAGTTTAAAAGTATCATCTTTTGAAATAAATCTGAAAAAAAGGAAAACTGATCAAGTAGTTCAACTACTTCTTTCTTTTTCAAAGAAATGTGCTCTTATGAGACACTCAAATGAAGCCATGTCAGCCATCTCACCTGTCCTTAGGAGGAGACTAGAAGATGTCATTCTGCCCTGCCAAGTGCTGTAGAAACTTGCTTTTTAATCCTTGGTAACTAGATGACTAGTGGCCTAGGGATTTCTCTATCAGGTTTCACCCAATATATTCTTTTTTTGCTTAGAAGGAACTTGAGGGAAAGGAATCCCAGAAAGGGATGATGGTCCATAAGAATAAAAATAAGTATTGTCATGTGCATTTTTTTTTCCTCTCAAGAGTAGAAATGGGTAGACATTAAAATTAGATTCCAAAAATATTGCCTTCAGTGAAGAGAGATTTTTATGAGCTTTAGTTTCTGGTGTGCAAGAATGAGCTTTATAAATCAGCAACTGATTTCCCTACTGAGAAGCTCAAAGGCTAGGAGTGGAGACACAGAAATGGTCTTGCTGTGGCACCAGCAGGAAGAAATGGTACAGATAGCTTGATAAAATGGTGGCGGTTTAATCAAGTAGCAGCTAGAAGGGGAAAAAAAAAAGGGGGGGGGGGGAGAACTTGGAGACAAGCTGAGGATTTTCATGCACAAGTCCTGCAGTGTTTAACTTAGTACAGCTCCATGCATTCAGCTTTCCAAACTTCAGATCAGTTAAGGCAGTCTTCAGTTTATAACCTAACTTTCTTAGTACTACCTGTATATTAGCTATTTAATAGTCTTTAACTTTCATATTTTGCTTTGCATGCCACTGCGTGAGGAGCCATCTATACTACAGGTGCCCAAACTAGTCAAATCACATCTCTTCAGTTAAAGGAAATGTTAAGAAATGACTTTTGACTTCTGTTTGTTTAGTGGTTGTTGTTTGAGTTGGGTCTTTTTTTTTGGGGGGGGGGGGGGGGGGGGGGAATGGTTTCCTGTCTCACATATGTGTGCAGGACGCCTGGTTTTTATCATATCTTAGTGATCACCAAATTGCTATGTCCCTGTGAGAGGAAATTAGGTCGAGGCATATATTCACCAATAAAACAACAGTGGTGACTCCAAGAGGTTGTTCTATGAAAAGACGCGGGCAACAACTCTGGTGGTACTGAACAAAAGCAATTTACCAGTCTTCCAGCTGGAATAGTGCAGTTCAGATTACAAGATGACATAAATGGGACATATTGTAGACATAGGAGGTTTGGAAGATGTTAGCAGAGAGTTTGTGTCCCAGCTCAACTCTTGGGGAAACTAACTTTCTAAATCACTTTCTAAATTATTTCAATACAAGCCAGTTCCAAAACAAGAGATTATGCCATGCCATGCCATCTGTTGGCTTTTGTGAAAAATCAAATGGAAAATGTGGTTTGTTCAGTGGTGGTCCAGCAGAAAGAGATTCACAGTCACTACCACAACTCCTGGTGGAGCAGAAAATTAACAGGAAGGCCAGCTCTAGTTGGAGACTCTTTTCTTCAACATTTTGAGAAATGAGTCATGGCATCTGGGTGGCTTGTTTTAGAGCAGTAGCAAAGGTAAAACTGTAGCCCAGGGCTCTCCTCTGTGTTTCAGAGAGGACACACTTGAGGTGGCCAGATTCTGTATGGATCTTTTCATACATGCAACATTACGGCTCATTAGATGTTTGCAAGACTTGTCTGACTCATTGCATATGTGTGGAGGTGAATTTTGAAGATCCAGAACAGTCTTCCTGGGTTTCCTTTATAAGGGTTCTGATCTGTATCTTGTAGTTTTGGCCACACCTGTGGGCCCATATCTATAAGGACGAAGAGATGTAGAGAACTTTTTAATGTCATTTTCCATCAAATTACATGCCCTTTTTGTTGGGAAGCTATTTCGCTTTCTTGTTTATTATTGCACATGCAAAAAACTTGCATGCTGGCATTACTACTGCTTTATTTGCTTTAGGTTGTCTTGCCTTTAGCCCATTTGAAGGTTTGAGCATGAACAATAGAAATAGTTGTGATAAATTGTCAAGCTCTTCCAAAGATTCAGAAGTTCTGGAGTTACTGCCAATGACAGATGGTTTGTCCTTGCTCACCACTTGTGTTCTTGACAGTATTTTTCTGCTCTCTGCAAAATTTCCCTTGGTGTATCATTGAATTATTTAGAAAAAGAAAATTATTTTCTGCTTCATCTGTGTTCTTGCTCATTGGTTCAAGAGCATCCGTGTTTGACTAAGTGGAACACCTTCCTCATGAAGCAGAAATTTGATTTATTTTAATAAGGGTGTTAGGAGAACTGCTGGAGTTTGACATGAACACATTTCTAAAGTTACAAAGATGTTAAGAATGATCTTTTATATCTATTGCTGTGGATTTCTATGACTGTATGAGTGGCACTGCGTACTCAATGGGTTGTATCCTTTGCTGCAGGATTTATGCAACTAACGACACAATGTTTTTAAATACTCTGGTGTGAACTCTCAGACTGAGCAGTGGTTGAGTGGGTAAAGAGTGAATTTCTTTTTCAGTTTTTCCACAATTTCATGAAGTCTATTTCAGAACTGGCCTGCTAACTTGCTGCTTTGATTCTTAGTAGTGGAGAATTATGTGATATGGCATTAAATACTAACACCCTACAGGTGAAAAAATGCTGAATTCAGAAAAATTGATCTTTGAAGTTGTTGGCTATATTGGCTGTCCTCTGCTTGTTCTCTGACACCAATTTAGTTGGGCAAGACAGGAATGTGTGAGTTGCTATGGGCATTAGATTGCAAGGACGCAACTCCCCTGTTCATACTGGAGTTCATCTGCTTATGTATGTTCCTGCACGGTGGAGGTACTCAATGGCACAGCAGAAATGCCATCTCAGCAGCACAAAATGCTGTTTTTATTATTGTTTCAAATATTTACCCTTTCAGTAAATAAAAACCATCTGAACTGCACAACGGTTGATACAGAATTAATGAGTTTCTGCTTCTTTTATCTACTGGTAATACAATTCATCACAGTTAAAGCAAAATATATTTGGAAGCACAAAAGCAGCCATCTTGGGTTAGACCAAAGACTCTTTCAGTGTCTTATCTCCAAAGCTGGCTGTAAGCGAATGCCTTAAGGGAGCAGTAAGAACAGGGTAGACATATAAGATACTGTCTCCTAATACTCTCCCAGCTCACAGCTATGTTTAGCCTTAGAGAGCTTTCTGCCTTGAATACAACTTTGTGTGTTTAGTAACCCACAGCTGAATTCTTGTATGATTTCCCCTAGAGGAAGTGAGAAAAGAGAATGTCAAACATGTGCATGGTTTTCTTTGTTTTGGAAAGGATCATCTCTCCTCCATCCAGATATTAATCTGTGTAGGATTTTGGTGTTCAGCCCTCATTATGAATGCACGCTAGTTTTTCTTAGTTTTAGCTTAAGAGGTGAGCTGCATAAGCAATATGTTCACCTGCGTTCTGTCTTGTTCGGAAATTTCTGTCCCTTGCCTTTCAGGAGTGCGCAGCACTGCTTCCTCTTACAGAGCCAGCAGAACCAGTGGATGAATATGAAACTTGCATTGTATTCAAATGCTTGGGGTCTTGAAGCCCCTACCTCCTACACGCCCCCATCAAATTGTTTTGTGGCTTCTCATATATGGGATATCAGATACCGTTTTCATTGCTGCCCTTATGCCTTTGCAAGCATTGTTTTGTACATTTGTTATTCCCTGGCTCAAAACACAAGTTCATGCCAGCTCCCTTGATATGCGTGCAGATGTGAATTTCAACCAGAAAAAGATAATCACTCAGATAACAAATACGTCTTTTAACTTTCTGAACATATTAGTCATAGAAACCTTCTGCATTATATAATTCTATTGAAGCTGTGTTATATGTGCTTTTAGGTTATGATCGGTTTTAAGCAGAACCAGCCATGCTCTTTTGTTTTTGGTTTTTTTTTTTTATTTTAATCTTGTTTGTTATCATCCCTTCCAAGTGACAATGTGGTGGCTTTTCTAAGTAAACAAAACAGCAAGCTCAGTAGATAGACAAGGGCATTGTGGAACATTGTGTCATGACTGTAAAGGCTTCCTGTGACCAAGTAATGACTGTTTTACTGACAGATAATTGGATCTAGGTTGTGTTGCTGCTGGCTTTAGATATTTTTTTTTGAGTGATTTAATATAATCTCAAACTTGTAAACTTGTGCTTAACAACTGCTGATAGAGAGAATCTTCTGACTGTCAGATTATGCATATGATTACTGTTAGGGTTTGAAGAAAACCTTAGGATTGAACGACCTTTTCCTTCAAGCATCAAAACTGAAGGTTTACATAGTATTGTACTTATTTTCTGTAAAACAGTGGCTGTGCCTGTGCATTCTTCTACTCTGAAAAACATAAGCAGCACAATAGTTGGAAAATATCGGAAAGCTATTAATGATGGTGACAAAAGCATAGTGACCTGCAATTCATACAGACATAGTCAGAATGTGCACTGCCCAACTTTAAAGTCAATTAAATGGGCAATATAGGCCATGCTGGCAGAAGAGATGTTCAGAGGTGAGGGACCGAGTTACAGCACCCTCATCTTGCTGAAACGGACAGCTCTTTTGTGAGTGGTATCAGTGGGACTAGGATTTCATTAGGTAAAACCAAATGGTCCAAGGTTGAAATAATGGCCTTGAAATCCCAGTCTAATGCTGAGGCCCAGTTTAGATGTAAATCTATATTTCATCAAACAAAATAAATGGTAAAAAAAAAAAAATCTAGCAACTTTCTCAGGGCATCATCAGGCATCTTTTTAAGTAACCACTCTCAATACTAGAACAAGCTTTGGGTGGATGGGCTAAGGAAAATGCCAAAAAGCAGCTTCTGGCAGACTGAAAGGGAAAGTGAATTCTTAAATTAGGGGCTATTCATAGCCCATCTAAACTTACAATATATTAATTTGAGTGTCTCTAAGTACATTACAAGTTTATCTCAATTTGACATAAGCTTTTTGAAAATGGCTTAAATATTAATTAGATTCATGAATGCATAAACATTAATAGACAAAACTTGATCTTTCTGCTGAGGAGTTTCAACTGTAACTAAAAAATGGATGCATTTTATCTTATTATTTGCAGGCTGTGAATAGATTTGTCACAGGTAGCCTGAGCTGTTTGAAATAATAAGAGTGACTTGTGAGACCAGTAGGCCTCTCTCAAAGTTTGGCTTAAGTGGTCTGTGAGCTGTACATAATAAAAACAGTGACACTTAGAACCATACACTATTGAAAAGGCCTTGTCTAATTGAAATTTGAGAGTTTGGGCAAAGCAGATACACAGAATCAAGTATTTATAAAGGAACTAAATGAACTGAAACCAAAGTTTTAATGGAAGATAAAGTGCATTAAAATCTGATCAGCCAAAGCTTCAGGCACAAAGTGATCAACCCCACTTTTACTGTGTTATTAAAAACTGAACAGAAAATGTGAATTTTCATTTTGTGGATTCCTTCATTCTGAAGTTTCAGTTGACTGCCATTTTGAAGCAGAGAAAGAGCTTAGGAGCCCTTTGTGGAACATAATTATCATTGTCCTTCCCCTAACACCACTGGGAGCCTTGACTCCGAGGGCGTAAGAGGCTGCATCGGAGCCACAGGAACCTCAGGAGACCTCATCTTGAGCAGAGTAGTTAAGGCAGAGCAGACATTCCCTGTGGGGCATCCTGCAGCCAGAAGTTAGGAGGGACAAGGTTGCCAGGAACCTGACAAGTAACCAGAAAATGCGTCAGATATGCTGCTTTTTTTTTTTTTTAAATATTCTACTTGCTTTCTGCAGAAATGTATGTAGATTGACTAGCAGAATTGTTTCTGCTTCAGTAAGGTGTTGATTTGCTTTGTCTTATGGCAAATTTAAATGTCATCACTTATGTTGTAAATGACATAAACTTTCTGTGCTTGGGAACTTTATAAGGAGCAAATGCTCCCTCGAGAACTTTGTTGCTATTCTGTCCATTTTTAACCTTTCTCTGTTCCTGGATGTGTTTGTCTTCCAACTGGTTTGATATGAGAGATCTAATTAGAACAGCCATGCACCAGTTCAAGCATCCTGGCTGGGCCTGTTGTGATGCCTCCCATCACTTAGTTATTCAGTTTTTATCCTGTTCCTTTATATGTGCCGTATCGACGCCTACTGTGGGGAATGCAAGAAAATGTCAATGCAACATGACAAAATATACTGTTGTCACCACAGAGAAAGAGTAGTGAGTCTAAATTCCATGTACAATGAGGACCCTGATTCCTGGTGCTAATAATATTGAAATTTTCCAGGAGCACATTAGGAGCTATGGCTCTCATTTCCCCTCATTTCTTATTGGTGCTGTGAGAGTTTCGAATAAGAAGTCAGTTCATATACTGCTGCTCTTGTTTGTTTTTGTTTTTTTCCCCAGTCTCTCCAGATCAGAATTTCCAATCTTGCCTATCATTCTAGTAAATAAGCAGTGACCCCAATTCTAATGGCCTTTGAATTAATAATGAAGGTTATCAGTATGGGGTTTTTTGCTCCTCTTAAGATTTGTGGCCAGTTAAATTATTCTCCTTTGAACGTGGCACAGTATAAATCGCACTCATCCTTGGCAACCACTAGTTGCGTTGTTCATCATTAAAAGCCAAACACGGCTGCTGTGCAATGGTCCAAGTAATAACAGCCCAGCACTAGTCATCTACTTGAACATTAAAACATTGTAAGTTCCAAGTCTTCTTTCAATTTTTGTCTTTGGTGTTTGTTTCTTTTTTTTTTTTTTTTTTTCTGGGATTCAACACAGTTTCAAGTATCCAGTAGTTTTGAATTCTGAATCAAGATGAGCATGGTGATTATACAAATAAAAAAGGGATTAATTAGGTTTTAAAACTATTTCGGTGTCAATGCTAATTCAAATGAATTTACAAAAAAATTTAAAGGTGTCCAGCCTTTTCTATAGTTTGTTTCTGGCCTCCCTCCTGTTCATGATTTCTTTCCTAGCTAATGAAAGCAGTATTGTTTTCCCTCTTCCACCGTGAAGGTGAATCAAACATGACTCGCCACAAAAGTGTAGTGGATTCAAGGAGGGAAAGAATAGGGCTGAGTGAAAGATGAGTTAGGAAGTACATTTTCAGTCCAGCACAGAGGCAGCTCCTGGAATAATTTTCAGCAAAGGAAAGGAGAGGATACGTAGGAGGGAGGATTAGAGGCCCTCTGTGCACGGAGCCTGGGACAGGCCAGCATTCATCATCCCTGTGACAGCCCTCTTTCTCAAGAGAGCCTTTTCGTCCCTGCTCTTTGCATTTCTATGAACCCTGCATTTGTGGCGTGGGGTTTTTTGGTTTGGGTTTGTTTTGTGTTTTGTTTTGGTTTTGTTTGTTTTGTTTTTTGTTTTGGTTTGTTTTTTTTTTTTAATTCACAGGCTTCCCGGGTAGGTGTACACTGGAAAGGCCTTAGAGGCAGGAGCTATAGAAATCTGACAAGAGTTACTTCATATTCATTTTCTACCTTCCTCTCTGTTGCTCCACCTCAACACACAATATTAAGGCAAAAACGATTTCATTTTCTCCTCAGTCAACTGAAACATATTCTCTTCTGTGATGCCAGTAATGAAATGTATTTTCCAAGTTTAATTAGCAAGTCAAATACTAACACAAAAGCTTCTGCAGAATTTTGCTAAAGGTTCTCTATCCTCAGTTGAATAACAAAAGTCTTCGAGAGCATGTGCTTTGGTTTTTATCATTTGCAGAAAGCATCCATTTCATTTTTTTCTGGCTTTCACAAGCAAACTGACTGATAGCTGGTTTGTTCTCTATTTCAGGTCGTGGAGACTAATTTGGTTGCTTTTGACTGTCACTGGATCATTATAAATGAGGTAACTGTCAAGCGAACTTTGTTGTGAACCATGAATCCCGTTTTCAGGCTTACTGACAATATTCATGCTGATCTTGACTTTGCCAACAGGAAGCAGTAGCTACGACAAAGTTCAGGCATGCTGGGGGAGTGGATGTTGCTTAATAAAAACAGAATGACAAATTCTTGGACTTCACTGTTTTGTCTTGCCTATTTTAAACAGAAGTCCTTCAAAGAATAAGTGGAAAATAAAACACCCTTTCCTTCTGAGTATCTTGAAATTTCATATTTGACTTGAGCTGACTGTTTTTAGAGGATCTTTTTAAGATCTTTTTTTTTTGTATGTAATCTTTTGTAATGGAGTGCTTGTGTTTCATTTCATAATAATAATGAAATTCCATCTTTCCCTTTCCTTTAAGAATTCCCCTAGAATTCAGTCATGGTTGATACCCAAACCTATTGATATTACTGGGAAGCTTTTTGGTGGACTTCTGTATCAGGTCATGTATGAATGTTCATGAAGGGAAAAAAGAAAGAAAGTTAAATTGAGATCCTGTTTTTAAACTGTGAAATAAGTTCTTCCATGAACGCTTGTCAGCTAGAATATGATAAGTTAATATATGAAGTAGCTTTGCTTATAAAACATTGAACAATGCAGTTGTTCTTAGATTTGATGGCATTCAGAATTTTCTTCTGTTTTATGAAGAGCAATTTAGGTCCAGAACAGCTGAATTCCCTGGGGAGATAACTCTCCCCTAACATGTAGATCATACGACTCCTGTATATTCTTAGGATAAAATATTGCTTGGAGATATTGCCTCTAAATTCCAGGGCTACTCTCTGGATTTACTGTGCACTTCTGTTGTCATGATTAATTACTAGAATTTCATTAGTACAGTGTGCTAATAGTGAGGCGATTTAATCCGAAGCATTTTTTTCAAGGTTATTGTAAGGTATAACATTGTTGCAGTGAGATTGTACTTTGGCCTGCTTGTTTAAACCAGTGTATTTTTAGCCAGTTTTCCCTGGAGAAAATTATGCTTCAGAAAGTGCTGTGAAGACAACCCAGGTTCAGCAGAAATTATTGGTTTGGGCCCTGCATTGCTCCTGACCAGTAATGTGTGTTTTCTCCAGCACTGAATGGGGTAGGCCTCGCTGGTTGAGAACCCAGCTTTAAGCTACATACGGTCATGAGAACAACAGAAGTGTTTTCTTCTTCCTGTCAGATTAAACTAGAATTCACTTGTTGTGAGTAGAATCTTGCTGTATAGTGTTCATCTCTACTCTTCAGAGTTAACACTTATTATTTTAAAAATATTATTAACAAAATCTAAAGCAGTCCACCATTAACCTCTATATCAATAGATTGCACAACAATTTCTTAGGCAGAGCGCACATATTGGCTTGCTGTTCAAGTTAAAGACAGTGTCACTGTTTTTTCATTTTAAATGTTATTTGAATTAGAAAGTTCAAAAGAAGGTGCTTGCTTTTAGCTGTGTCAGCTCCTCCACCCTCAAAAAGCAAAATAAACTGAGGGTCCATTCCTAATGTACACACTTTCTCTTTGCTTTTTATTCAGAAATTAGTGTCTCTGTGGAAAAAATTCTGCTTTCTGAGCATTGTTATTTGCACATGGCAGCAGATTAAATGGCAGAACGATCGAAGTGGTTACCACTCTAAACTGCCTTCTCCACTCCAAAACACTTTTTCTGGGCTGCAGTCCCAACAGCTAGGAGAGCTGAATGATGTACGCAGGGAAACATACATCGTCCCTTCTAGTTTTATAGTCTTGTATGTGAAATGGGTGAAAGCCGTGATTAAGTTCATTCTCACAAACTGTGCTGTAAACTATAGTCAATAAAATGTCTGTATTTCATTCAGTCATTCCTGCTGTTGGTTATAAAGAAGGTGAACATGTTTAATGCTGTCTCAGCTTAATCTGCTTCTGGACCTACATCCATATTCCTACTTAAGTAACTTACATGCAAGCTCTGTTTTTTTTCAAAATGCTAATAATATCAATATTTTGTGGACACAAAAATCAGATTAGCAAGAAATAAGATTTGTAGATAATGATATGGAAATAATCATGTTTTGCCCTATTTTTCCTTATCACTATGTTCAAATTACAACAGAAATGTAAATGCTTCCTGAATGATGAATGTTGCATAACATTACTTGCTTATTGCAACGTTTTACCAGTTCAGTAATAAGATCGCAATGCTTCCACTTTGGCACTGCGAGATTTGGAAATGCAGTGATTTAAGGGCCCCTTACTGTGTAGCATATAAAATACCTATCTTCACATCCAAGTCCATTTGATATGGTTGTCCATTAGCTGTTGATGACCACAGTACTTCCATATGACTGTGAAATGATCTCAGAGCTCTGCCCGGTTTGTTGCTTACATAAATCTTTTGTGACAACTTAGACATCTGTGTTCGTGTGGCTGTATTGGCTAAATCAGACTGTCAACTAAGAAACTGTAACACTGCTTCTCTGGTCTCCTAATTTGAAAATCTAAGATGATCTATTACAGTGAAAATGCGTTGTTTTGCAAAATCCACATATGATTCAAATAATTCCTTGCAATGAGACACCAAAGTAAGCTGTAATTGTCTTTACTTTTACATCACTGTGCCAAGGGGTTACAACACACTTACTGTGTATAGTAATACAAAAGGAAATACCACCTTCAGTTTTGTGATCAGGAATCTGCTTAGGCTTTGTGAGGTGACATCTGTTATTTTAATTGCTCGCTTTAAATGCTATAATGCCTGGAAAGAGTTCCTTAATTTTTATTGTCCCATTAGTTGCTATTTTACGTAATACAGCAAATTTGCTTGAAGACTGTGTATCCTAATGGAAATGCATGTGTGGGAGGAGGGGGGTTGTTCCCATAAAATGAAAGGATTCATAATGTGTTAAAGCATAATACATCATATTAGTCCTTTGCAAATAATACAAATCTCTTCTGATCAGTGCAATCAGCTGAGGAAACACTCTCCAAATGAATATTCCTATTTCTTCAGGGCCCTAAAACAGATGTTGCAATTCTTTATTTAAAATTTGCAGGAGTCATAGATTTGAATGTAGTCATGATAAAATATACCTTAACAAAATGTGAGAATGGATTTCTCACTCTCTCCCCGCCCCCGCCCCGGTCAGTCTGTCTCTGCTTACTTCTTTTCCTCTGCACAATAGTAAATATAACCTCAAAAAGCCCAGGATAGTAAAATTATATTTCTTTATGACTCTTAAATCATAAATGTACAGTTAGCTTAGATTTTATTTAGTGGAACTGAAGAAGGGGCATTTGTATGATTTTCATCGCTTTTCTTTCTTTTGCTCTTTTTAAATGAAAAAGTGTCCTTTTTTAAATTTTAAATCCATGTGTGTGTCAAGCATTTTCCTTTGTTAAGACATTCAGGGTCATCTTACTATGCCCAAGGCTGCCACCAGTTCTCTATTACTGTTGTTTACTCAAGGACAGCCCAAAACACTTTCTACTGCCTACAGTTACCACACAGGAGGTGAAAATATTAATGCTACTGTACAAAGGATTGGTTGGATTTCATGTGCAATAATATGCACAATTATGACCAGTTCTATTAAAATGGAACAGGTGCACAGAAAAGCTGATTTGTGTGAGAAGAGACTGAAAAAGTTGGCTTGATTGGCCGGCCTATGAAAACAAAGACTGAAAGAGGATATGCTCTCTCATATATATGTTTATATATATATGCTCTCTCATATATATGTTTATAAACACATATAGTGTGTGAATAAATGCATTGTTGTCAAGGGCTAGAGGACAAGGTTGACACAAGAACAAATTAGTTCAAATTGCCCATGAATAAATTGAGGGTGAAAGTTAGTAGAAGGTTTCTAATTACCAGAGGCATCAGAGTCTGGAAAAACTCCTTTGAGAAGAGGAGGAAAAAAAAACCAAACTCTCTTAAGAACAGGTTATGGGAAAAGATCCAACAGGTTTACCTGTCATAGCACAAGAAAGGACTGGAGGACCCACAAGGTTGTATTCAAAGCCTGCTTTCAGATGAACACATGTTTTTCCTAGGAGAGGGCTGGTCCTCGGCCAATGCATTCAAGCTTGTTCCATTGTATTTCAGCACAATGCACTCCACCATGAAGAAGATCATAGAACATGACTATGTTTTAAGCTCGAGCAGCTAGATCAGGTCCTAAAATCACAGCTCAGTTCCAGGAGCTCACATAATTTTACTTTTTTATATGGATAGTTGATTAATAGTAGCATTAGAGGTTCATTTGAACCCTTACCTTTTCCAATGGTGATGGCAGGTCAGGTGTGAAATGCCACCCTCTTTGGTACAGGTTGGTGACTAAGCTTCCAGCTCTTTTTTTCAGACAGGTGAGAGCCAATGGACAGACTGACTTAGCCCTGCTTTCTCCAAGCTCGTGGATTTTTTTCTCTGTGAAGGCTAAAATTTGATTTCTTCTTATCCTGTCAGTTTTCTCTTTTTCATCATCCTCCCAAGAACCTAAGAAACCTAAGGGAGATATAATGGAGCAAATGATTATGCAGTTCAAGATCCCCCTTTACTTGTCTTGGAGCTTCATCTAGTTATGCCTTCCACTCAACTGCTCCTCTTTGGAAAGTGCTGAGAAATTCAGGAAGGGCATAGCACAAGTATGCTATGGCATGGGCAGTGGCAGCCCGGAGGCCTCAAGGGGGTGTGCAGTGGCTTTCCCGCTCTGCACCCTGCTCAGTGCTGCTAGCTTTTGGAGGAGGAAGAAACGCTCTCCTCTCTGAGTGTCATAAAGGATGTGATGAAGACATGGCAAGCACTGGAAAATAGGGCATGTCCAGTATATGATAAATACTGGAATCGTCATCTTGGCCCAAAATTAAGGTGTTTCCATAAGAGAAGGTATTGTTGCCTTTGGTGCTTATTACAGGATCATGTGAATAAATTCTTTCCCTCCATGTCTCTCACTACTGATGCGGTCGCTCTGTGAAGAATAGTAAGTCTCTGCCTAGATTGCTTATCTTAAAATAATGAAATGAAGCTGAATGGCAATGTATATTAGATGTCTAGTATATAGTCTTGCTTCCCACTGGAGTCTCTGTCTGATATGTCAAGGTGATCCTCTTTGGTTCCCTTTTCCTAATTCATCCGTAAAGAGCTATTAATTTAAAATAGCATTTATTTCCATCTTTATTTGCCTCCTCAGATGAAATATACATCTAGTTTTATTCTTGTTCCATTTGAAATAGGACAGCCTCCCCTTTATTCCAAGTTCAGACCAACAAAAGAAAGGTTTGGAACTATATACTGAACTTCTGATTTTTCTAAAAAAATCCCCACATAATCTAGCTCAGATTTATACAGGTGCCAACTCAGTTCAACTTGGCCAACTTTGTAAATTTTTTTGACATTTGGTGCTTGTATAACAGATCATCTGCCATCCTTATATCATTATACTGTATCCTCCTTTGAAGCGCAAATGAAAATTGTTTCCTCTCATACAATAGTTGCTTTATATAGTTTTCTTAAGTCAGATCCAAAATTCAAGAATGAGAGATGATATTGGAGAGTCATTATATAAAAGGCTTGTCACTCAGTCAATGCCAAGTATTAAAAAAAATGACAAAGAAATATATAGCAAATAACTGAAGTTGAATTTGGGTTTGCATGGTATTGCTTTGTTGTTAACCTAAAATCCGAATTTATGATATAATTGGTGGAATTCACAGTATTTAAAATAACAGCTGTCATTAATCTATTGATGTATATACCTCCTGGGCAACAAGACAAAAATCTCTTTGGTGTTTGGATTCTGTTACTAGTTCCCAGGTGATGTATAACAATATGAGGTAATAACCTAAAGGTTAAAATGAAAACACTCTAATTAAAATGCACCAAAAAATGCTGAATACAGAAAAAATAAATACACTTTTGAGGCAGAAAAGATAAATATTTGAACAGCTGAAAGTCAAAATATCTTTTAAAGTATTATTTAGCAATATAACATGTCCATGCAGGTAGGTATCAGTTTTTACATTAGAATGAATCTAATAGTCTGGCTGTTATAGTTTGGGCATGGTGTATAATGAAAACCAGGCAAACTTTTTTAAAATCCTTTGAGAAAGGATATAGTTTAAAATCAAGATAGCAAGTTTCTTGAGTTCTCCTTTTCAATTATGTTGAAAGTAGTATAAAAAAAATTACATGCATTTTGCTAAAACAGCATTTTATTTTTTTTACCTTGCGGCTAGTGAAATGATACAGAGTAAATTAGAAGATGGCATCTTAAGCTGAGAGAAACCATTATCTATGGTACATTAAGGAGTAATCAACCAGAAATGCAAGATATTACACTGGACACAGCTGATGCCATGTGTTATTTTTGTTTGCAGAAAAATCTATATTTCATGAAGAACATTAATAACAGATGAATTCAAAAACTATGACAATCTGTGAAGAAGAATAAAATACTTTTACTGTAGTCAAGAGAGTAGAAGTTAAAATTTACATCTCATGTATTTTTCTTCCAAGCTTCAAAGGAAATAAACAAATGCTGGTATGTCCAAAGAAGTTGCTTCAAAATAATTAATTTAAAGAATATTAACTGAAGCTCCAAAAAAAAAGCCAAAATTACAGTGATCATTGTCGTAACACCTAAAGAGCTGATTTTTAAAAAGCTTGGCTTCCTTTTCACAAGAAAGATTTTGTAATTTGAGTTCAAATCTATCTCCTGGTGTCTCAAGTTCCTGATTATGGGTATAGATCAGGAAGCTAGAGGCAAAAAATGATTATGGCATTTAGTTACACTTACAAGAGTGCAGATGTACTGTATACTTAAAAAAATGAAAAGCTATAAATATACAAATGAGAATCAGAAATATTCAATGGACTGTGGCTGTATGGAAGGGTATGTTAAATATAGGCTGCTAATAGGAGCTCCTCAAGCACCTCCCTTACTGGGGGGGTATCCACAAATTTAAACGTCTAGAAAGTTTGGGGCATCAGCCTCTGTAATTAAGACAGATTATGGACAAACAGTTCAGTATGATGAAAAATAGATTTCAGTTAAAAACATTGAGCCATTTTGTAGATTATTTCTTCTGCTTTGAGGAATAAAGACACAGAATTGCCTTGAAAGATACCAGCTGACCCTATTTGAGTCATCAGGAAAAGCCTGTGTTTAACTAAAGTTCAAGTTGTTATATGAAGGTTGGAGTCAGTTGCTCTTGCTTGTGAGCCCACGTTCCTCTTGCTCTATGTTCCCTGGGGGCCTCCTTGTTCAATGCTGTAAAACACCATGTTGCCAAACTGCAGGAATTTATACTATGTAAAGAACTGTTTTTCTGGTTTCCCTAACCTGCCTTAAGGTTAAAATATTAAGGTTAATATTTCACGCATTGATGTGTTTACTTAGTTATTTTTTTTTCTTTAAAGTGTGTGTCCACAGAGCTGAGTGTTCAGCTGTAAGCCTTAATAGGTACCCTATGGAGTAAAAAGTTGGTTTTAAATTAGGTCTTGCTATAAACAAGCGCATACACACCTAGAATGCTCTAATGCATTTTCTTTGCCCTTTTGGTAAATGATGTTTGCTAACTTGCACATTGTTTATAGGTTCTTGATATTCTCTTTCCAGGAAATGAACACTTAAGGCCTGAATAATTGCCTGTACCTGCACAGCTCCTAAGTAAAGCTACACTTAGAAATACATCATGCTATGACTTCCTACTGATTTACACATTATCTGCCAAAGATGCTGTGAAACACTTTTAAGTAAAAGATCAAAGGTAAAAGGAGAGGGAGACAAAACCTAAAATGAAACAACTAATCCCAGTTACATCTACAAAGTTTCAGTGAGGTTTGGGTACCACACATTTTAAACTTTTGCAATTATTGTAAGAGTGGTGTGTCAGTTGTTTTAATGAGCATGCATACATTCTTTTTGAGGCTATGGCAGAGCTCGACAATAGCTGTGTAGCAATCCCACGCCTCTTGGTCCTCTCAGTTTATTTTTGTTTATAATCTGGTGGTAACACTTCTGTATTTTAACTCATGCATATTCTCTCCCTTGCCTTATCTTCCAGGAAATAAACGATGTGGATGTGCAGGAGCTGGTGAGAAGGTCAATTGGAAGGTTAACAATTATTCGACAGACGTTTCCTGTCCCCCAAAACATAAGTCAGCGCTGCTTCCGTGGCAACCACAGAATATCTTCATCACTGTGTGATCCGAAGGACCCTTTCTCCCAAAGCATGGAGGTAGTTCATATACCAGTCTATTCCCACCTAGATAAGTTCAAGGTTTTTCCCCAGGGGCTTAGTGTAATTTAATGTTTATTTTTCATGTCCTCTCTGGCATGTAGTTTAACAGCTTGTGGCATGACAAGAAAACACTTGGGTGGGGGGTGAGTGTGACTGATGGACAAGAAGAACTTGCCTGATCCACAGCAATTGAGAAAAAAGTCCAAAAAAGCCACCTGATCTCCAGCCAGTGGGGTAGTTGGTTTGTTGCGCTGCTAAATTTTATTTTTTGTCATCTCGCCAAGAAGAATTTCCTCCCCATATCCAATGTCTCCTGAGTTGCCATCTTCTCTAAGCCTCAAATATGTTGTCAATAGGAAAGCCTTCCTGGGAAGCACCTGCCTCATCTGTTTCAAGCGTCTTGGTGTACACACCTAAATCTATGCCTGTGTTCCAAAGAGACCTTATTTTCAGGGTTGTTAATTACAAATCACAGTCAAACTATAAAAGCCTTCATACCACATGAAATCAGCAACCGGATCATGGTGACTGTCCTCCTGATTTCACATGGTTTTTCCAAGAGCAAGTCCTCTCTCTTGTAGATCTGGTTAGGCTTCGTCATGAGAAAGCTATGGCAAATCAGGAGTGTGAAATTGGCTTAAGATGTAAATTTTACTTTGTTTTTTTTGTGTGGTCATTTATGAAGTTGTGGAAAGATGACTGCCTTGGCAGCAGTGCAGGAGGAGCATATCTGACTTAGCAGCAAAGAGAGCAGTTGTCTTGTGATGCTGAAAGAAAGGAGTGAGAGAAAACAATGGGAGAGAAACAGGGAGGTGTTGAAGAGTGTCCTTGCTTAAAATGAAAATATGTAAGGGAAAAAGGAGAAGTGTGGTTGGCCTTGCCCTGTTTCAAGTTAGCTGTCAGAGCCTTTGCCTCACTAATTGTTCACAAAGCAGCCAGTAAGCAGCTATTGATGACATGAAAAACTTTGGCTATAGCACACTGCACAGTGATCCTATCAGAGTTCTTAAAATAAACAAGGCTGTGTAAGGTCAATAGATACATAGGATATCTCTAGAGGCTATTTAGCAACTGTGAAAAATCTTTCGGTTGTGCCGTTCTGTTATGGCAGCATGGTCCTAGTGGGAACTTTGGAACTCTATGGATAATGCGTAAAAACTGAGGGTGTGATTACGTGCAGCTGCTAGAGATTGCAAAGAGCAGTTTTAAGGAACAAAGTTACTAACTAGAGCAAGGCGGAAAACAAGAATCGTGCATCGATGGGAGGCTTCATGTTTTGATTTGTTTTCACTTCAACTTCACTTTCATTTCATTTTCACTTCAACAGTGAACTGACTCCAGGAGAAAAAAGTTCTAGAAATCAAAGTTTATTCTCTACAAATTGACAAATTCCATTTAATGTGTAACATTGGACCTTATACCTTAACCTGTCCTTCTTGATCAACCCGTAGCTTGGAGAGCTGTGATATTCTTATTGAAAGCTTTCATGACATTTAAGTTCAAAGGAATGATGGAAGCTTGACTGGTTTAGCTGCTCGGCACAGTTGAGTTGATTTTTTTCATGCTTTCCCTGAGATGGCTGCACTTCATTGGTAACTGAGTGAGACAATACTAAAAAATGAAAAGAAGAAAAACTCTGACACGGTTTCCCCTATGTCTTCGTACGATGCACAGACCTTCAAGTAGCTGTGGGGTTTGTTCATTGTTTCTTTGTTCCCCCCAACAATATTATAAATTAACTTCTATTCCAGTGGGGAGTTGGAACAATTTATAAATTGAAATTTCTAATGCTTTTTTTTTATGCCATCAAAGTGTGACTAATCAGAAATATTCTCTGGAAATTATAAGGGTGGATTTCTTGATTTATTTTTTCTGAATAACTCCCCCTAAAGTCTGTGTGAATAATGAATATTTTCAGCATCTTAATTAAAACAGTGAAAAATATTTTAGTAAAGATCTCTCATTGTGTCTCTGGGATTGTCCTAGTTGAAACAACAACTTCTATAAATTTGTATCATTTTGGAGGAAGGAAGTTAAAAACTGGATTCACAGAGGTATTTAATACCGTAACCCTTTTGTGTAAAAACTATGTACAATAGTCTAGCTATGCATAAAATAAACACCGTTAATCCAGATTAATTGTTCCTACTTCATCTGATTGCTAAATACCTTTCTTCTACACTCTGGAACAAAAAAATCACATCTGAATTTTGAATTACATCAACAGGAGGTTGTGCAGTTAGATACTGCTTGGTAATGCAAGTGTCCAGCCATTAGTCTAAGAGACTTGGAATAAATAAAGGATCAGTAAATGGATACCAGGCAATGTGTTAAGTGTCCCAGTAAATTTATGTGGGAAATCATAGAATAGAATCATAGAATCGTTTAAGTTGGAAAAGACCCTTAGATCATCAAGTCCAATGGTTAACCTAGCACTGCCAAGTCAACCATTAAACCATGTCCTCAAGCACCACGTCTACCCATCTTTTAAATACCTTCAGGGATAGGGACTCTACCACTTCCCTGGGCAGCCTGTTCCAATGCTTGACAACCCTTTCGGTGAAGAAATTTTTCCTCGTATCCAATCTAAGCCTTCCCTGGGACAACTTGAGGCCACTTCCTCGCATCCTATCACTTGTTATTTGGGAGAAGAGACCAACCCCCACCTCGCTACAACCTCCTTTCAGGTAGTTCTAGAGAGCGATAAGGTCTCCCCTCAGCCTCCTCTTCTCCAGACTAAACAACCCCAGTTCCCTCAGCTGCTCCTCATGAGACTTGTGCTCTAGACCCTTCATCTGCTTCCTTGCCCTTCTTTGGACACACTCCAGCACCTCAATGTCCTTCTTGTAGTGAGGAGCCCCAAACTGAACACCATATTCAAGGTATGGCCTCACCAGTGCTGAGTATGGGGGGACAATCACTTCCCTAGTCCTGCTGGCCACAATGAATAGAAGTATAAATTACAGCCCCACTCTGTGCATCAGGACAGTTACTAATGAAGCATACTTCTGGTAGTGACAGGGAAGGGTGATTTTGAGAAGCAGAAATTAATCGTAGTGTTTTTATCATTGCGTTATCAGTGATTGATTGCTGTAAATGTTAAGCTGAACTATTAGCGAAGGAATCACAATGCTTAATAATTGCTGAACTCTGTGCTCCTGAGCCCTTTTAGTACTTGATGAAGGCCCAGCTATATTACTCTTAGATTAGTGAGTGCATCCTTCCTCATGAACTGTGACAACACTCTTCTATTCCCATGATATTGGGTATGGAAGCTACGTTGAAAGCAGTGTCATTTTGTTGGGAAATGATGACTTGGCATCTGTAGCCCTTCATGTACCAAGTTAATCTCATTAGTGACCTTATTGCCTCTGCTCTCTAGAGGTTTGGGTTTTTTTTCCTTTGGTGAAGGCTTATGTAAAATAAACTTGCCTCACAGCATAGAAATAATTCCTTCTCTCCCCCTGAAACAAATGTCCCTGTGGTGGTGACTTCTTTGAGGAAATACGGTTTTAGCCAAAATGCTTTGAATTCTTTGTAGGTTTGCAATACACAGACAAATCATCCAAGTTATTTTAAAAATGCTTGATTAATCTGAACCCAGATCCTCAATCCATGCTTTTCATCCTGTTATGCACAGTGATGCCTGGCCTGTGCATCTGCGGAAAGTAAATTAGTTCCTGGGTCAATACTGAAATGGAAATATTCACAGCCACTAGAGTCTCCAGAGAAGCTCAAGTAAGAATAAAGAAGCATCTTCCAGAAAGACGGAGTGAAGGATCATTGTTGTTTAAAGAAAAAGGGAAATAGGGGTCAGAAGTACTGCATATTTGTGGTACTAACAATGTAGAGTTGTAAAGGTAATAGAGGATCTCGGGAGTTTATCAGGAGGAAAAGCAGCAGACCATTAGATCTCCTTCAATAAAATATGGAAGGCAAAATGCCCCAGGAAATTCTGGCAAGGTAAGGAGAAAGATGACCTCTTTCCTGGATGCTAGGTGGGGAAGGAGTCTGTCATAAAACCTTTCTGTGAGAACTGTACAGAACAGATTGCGGATGACACAGGCAAAGCCAATGTAAAGATGGAATTTACATAAGACAATAAAAACATTAAAAAAAAAGTTATATGGAAAGGAGTAATTAGGTAGGAAGAGAGGCTTTTTTATTTTCTTTTCTCTTTTTTTTCTTTTTATTAAAGTGATGTGTGGATTTGCCAATCAGTGTCTCAGATGTTCAGCATTATTGTGCTTCCTTGACATACACACCCTTCCAATAGCTGCAGGACTTTCCCAGTCTTTGGATATTTTTAAGAGGTAGAATAGGGGCATTCTCCACAACGTTAGCATACGTTCCTATTCTAAGCTTCCTTCTTCTAAGTTTTTGAGCAGACCATCTGTATGGAGAAACCCTTGCATAGAGCGGTCAACATATTCCGCAAATCTGGGAAATGTCTTTTGGCTGGTCTGTGACTGATGGAGGAAAAAAACAGCAACCTTGCCTCAGTTAGAAAATTGCTGCTGGCTAGTTTGTTTTCAGGCATGAAGAGTGCTCTACAGCCCCCTTCATACTTCAGCTGAGGAAACTGAGTTTCCCTCAATAACTTCAGGCCCCATAGCTTCAAATGACCAATAGGTTATCTAAAAATAATATTCACAAAGGTCCTTCTAATTTCTGAACATCATTTCTCTTCCCAAGAACCTTTGTACAGGAGAGCTGAGGTTTCTCTTTATGATACTTTTAGTAACTTAAATGTTCCTGGCATTTGAGGACAGAAATGACTGAAATAAAGCTATATTGTAAACTACTTGTTTCAGAAGTGCTCATGAATTCTGAGCTTCTGTTCTTTCCCGTTCAGGAACAAAAACCATGCTGAAATGATTTATTTTAAATTTTAAGATTTTCTGTTTTTCAAAAGAACAAAGCAATCTTGAAGAGAATTTGATGGTGTCCAAATATCTGGTGACTGAAAAATTGAAAATTGCAGGCAACTGGTTAAAAGTAAAAGTCTGTTTACATTCACAAGTAGGGCTTTAAATCCTGCAAGTGGAGCTGCGCGAGTGATTGGGCTGCCCATACTTCACATGTAGTAGTGCTTTGTAGTGTAGTAGCTTAGTTTGTTGCTGCAAATTGCTTGTAGTGTGACAGCCCCTAGCTGCAGTTTCTACCAGAGCCAAAGATATGACCTTTTGACTCTTACAGTTTCTTCTTAACACAAAATAAGCCGTTTCATTACCAGAGGATTATGGGTGAGGCAAAACAAATGATAAATTCTGGCTGCTGGCAGACAACCACAAATAATAATGCTAATACTCTCTTTTTAATGTCTTTGCAGATTTCAAACCTGTATATATATGACACTGTCCTCCTGTTGGCAAATGCCTTCCATAAGAAGCTGGAGGACAGGAAGTGGCACAGCATGGCCAGCCTCACCTGCATCAGGAAGAACTCTAAACCCTGGCAAGGAGGACGATCCATGTTGGAAACCATTAAGAAGGTACCTTTTCCCTGTATTTCCTTGTCTGTTTTTTCTAAAATACTTGCATTAGGCAGTATTTCCTTCTGAGGTGCATACTATTCTTGCCAGTACCGGAATTGTCTTTTCAAACAATAGTTCTGATATTATTTACAGTTTCTGAATGAAAATAGTCTTTAGTTGTTTTTGTTTCTTTTCCATGTCATAATGAGCGTATTTGAAATGAAGTCAATGAGTTTGTTTACCAAAACTACCAAACTACTACAATTTTCAAGTACGAATAATATCCTATTGAAAAAGTGCCACAGGTTAGGAGGTAAAGCAGATAAATTTACTATTTTATTTGTAAAGGAAAAAAAAAAGGTTGCAGAACTACACTTGGGTAATGTTCTGTGGAATTTGCTGTTGCAATGCTAATGACGTTAATATAGTGAAATAACAGAAATGAGAGTGAGGAAAACCCTAATTCATCTAGTCTGTATCCTGCCATTGAAGAACTGTTCCTATAACAGTCTCTACAGTGCTTTATCCAGTGTTAAGCTCTCACTACTTCCCTGTGATGATTATTTCATACCTTAATCATGCTCATGCCCAAGATGCTTCTCCTGTTCTTCAGTCTTTATTTTTTCTTAGTTATTCCCTTTCTTCATGATATTTACAGCCTCCACATACTTAGAGACAATTACGCAGCCTTCTGTGTCAGTATTTAGTCAAAATATGCATAGGTTGGTAGTTTACCCTTCCCTGTAAGTTATTTGGATCAGTCTCCTTATATTATTGATGTCTTTCATAAAACTGCCTTCTCATTTGTCTGCATGTACTTCCTGGTAATGTATACTTACATTTAAAGTGCTGGTGGTGCCTACATTGTAAATATACAAAAAATCCCAGGACAGTAAAAAAAAAAAAAAAATGGTGCTTTATTTATGGCTTTCATTAAAAGGACATAAAAATAATTTAAAATATAATGTTGTTTCAAGAAGTTGCTGTTCTGCATTAGGTCTTTAACTACACCGGAAATTATGGTGATGCAGGCAAAATGTAAGGCTCCTTTGAACACTGCTTATTTTTTCCCCAGTCCCGGGTCAATCTGCATTAGCTCCAGAATAATAGTTCAAGGCTTTCTTTGGTGCCTGTCCCTAGTTTCCATTCTAATATTTTGAAGTCATGAGACTGCAAGGATAATCCAGGACACATTTCTTATTTCAGGGGCAGGATATGGCTTTAAGGGACTCTAAACTGTATTGCCTATCAGAGCAATTTCAAATTCACATTTGGCAGTCCCATGTATTTTAAGCTATGTTTCAGGCAAGGCTGGTTTTGGAACTTTTCTTATCAACTTGCATTTTGTAAATACTGTTGCACACTTTTTGCATTAATAAACTAAAAGCTATTTCTACTTACTCAAATCCGAACGGGGTGCCTGAGCTGGAAACATCAAAATACCTACTTACACTTTAGAATTAGAATTTACTATCTGTGCTGGAGTTTCAGGCAAAGTCTTGTAGCCCTACTAGCATCTAAATTTAGAAGCACTCCACCATGGAAGGGGCTGCTGACTGTTTTGCATTATCATTATTTGCTTGCTTGTGTTGTTTGTGGATGTGAGACTGATCCTGTTCTCCTACACAAACTATCCTTTAAGCTGTTTCTTACCACCATCTCGTCTCTTTGCATCTCAGAGTTTATTCCATTCTTTGCCACATCGTCCTAGCTATCCAGTTTATCTTCTTTCAATTCTCACCTCTTAAAATGATGTGATTAATAAAACAAACTCATTCTGTGACCTTTCACAGAAGAGCTGCACTGCGTTGAAGATCAATTTATGTAGCTCTTAACCCTGAAACATAAAGAGAAAAGGCCAGGAGACATATGAAAGCATTCAAGAAGGCAGGAGCAAGTGGAAATTCCAGGGTTGTGGTTAGCTTGCTAGAAAATTAATCAAATGCCAAGGAAATTTCTGACATGTGCAGCTAGCCAGGCTTGAATCCTGTTGCTTTTGTGTTTCGCTGCTATTTGAATGAGATGGCTTTGATAGGAAGCCATTTTATTGGTGTAAATTGAATAATACAAATACTCCTTATGCTGCATTGTGCTGACAGAGATTAATTTCTAGAAGTACCATGCTAAAATTGAAAGGGGGAAGAGTCAAGGAAAAGATGCCTAATTCCAGCTTGCCTGCCTTTGAAAAGGACTAGCAACTGAAGTAACTGTTCTCCTGGCAGCAGCAAAGCAGAGGTGACTTTGCCATTTCCTACTGTGCACAGCTGAGCTCTTGTTGCTAAAAATGCAGAGAAAGCTAGCTCTAGAGGAAAAATCTACCTTCTAGAATCAGAGACCCAGGAACAGAACTATCTGACAGTGTTTTAGCTGCAGAGGGAATCTCTCTCTGATTTCTGGAGAGGAAAACAAGAGATGGGAAATCTCTATAAGCTACACACTGAAGAAGGTAAGACAAAGGGGTGCTGATGTTCTACCTGTAGCAGCACTTGTTAAAAATAGGAGCACTCTGGTGGTAAATAAACTAATTTCTTTATGACTAATGAGCTAGTAGGGAATGAGGGGGAATTAGTTTCAAACATTTCTTGAAATGGCAAAATAGCTGTCTGAATCATTCCCTATTGTCATTTGTTACTTTTCACTGTTGAACATTTGATTCCTGCGTCGCTATTTCTACAAACAACTCCAAAAGCTGTTTTTTCTGTGTGAATTCAGCTGATTGGACAAAGTAAAAAAAAACATTTTAAGCCCACTACAATTATTAAAATCTAATATCTGTTTCTACCCATTCTGGAACTGAATAAATAGTTAAATTCATCAGGAAATACAATCCTTCTAATGAATTTGGCCAGCTCTAGCAATTAGTTCTAAATTCACTTCTGTAATAGGAACTATCCCCAAACACATGCTCACTTGTTTATTTCTCAGTAAAGCTATTTCACAGTGAGAGAAAGAAGTATTACTAGAAAATAATTCTACTGTGGGAAAAATTAATCTTCCCAAATAGCCTGAGAATAAATATAGGTAGGATTATATGGAGGAACAACTCAGAAAAATGACATCAAGTTACTGCATATATCTTCTCTCACGCTTACCTGATCTCTTCCCAATCACATTTGTTTAGCTCACTGACAAACAGCAAATTTTTAGTGCTAGCAACAACGTAGAGCCTATTCCTTTGTGGAAAATGAGTTGTACCTCGTGCTGTTTCATGAATCATGCATGGAATTGTCAACTAGTTCTTGTCTCAGAAATGTCAGTGATGTTCAGTGGTGACGTGCAAAAAAGATGCCAAATTATTTTTCAGGCAGTAGATTAGGGTCTCTTCGCTAGCAGCTAAAAATGGTATGTTGAGTTGAAAACTCAACAATGTTTTCAATATCAGATTTTTTTCAAGAATAAAATATGAAACTTATATTTAATGCTTATAGTGGTTTTTTTCTGCCTGTAACCACAGTCTTGTCCTTAATTGCAAAATAGCTAGTGTCTGAGCACAACCATATTTTGAAAAACAGGGCAAGTTTGAACAGAAACTGTGAGAGCAAGTACGATATTTTATAACTGATGATTGGCAAGCTGACATTCCCAAGTAAGGTCCTGACTGCTGGGTAAATAGTGCTTTCTTCAGGGACTTACGGTATAGTAGTGCCTAAGCGTATATAAACCATAGTTTATCTTACCAGTCTAGACGGGACTCAAGTAGGCTTTAACTATATTGCCAAGCTTTATAATAGCTCTGCAAAGCCCAGAGCAGTGATCAGAAATGCAAGTAAAACATTTTTGCCCTAACAACTGACATTTCACTCTTCAGTTTTAAGTGTGTCAGGAAACTGCATGGTTGTGGCTCAACCTTAGAGGAATTTGAGAGAGTAAATAATAAATCTGTCTTCATTTTTCCCCAATAGCATTGTGTCTGTAAGTTAAATGGAATGAAAAATTTCTTTGACTCTTACCATTATCATAATTAACGCTAAAATAACTTGGAAAAATCTCATCAGGAAGTTCCTGGATCAGTTGCTGTCATACAGGTGGCCATTTTCTCTGTGATCTTCTTCTACTATGCGTTAATAGAGGGATAAAACACATGCCATAAAGTAAGTGTTTTAGAGGGATCCACACTTTGAAAGACTATGCAGAAAAATTGGAGCAGTGTCCTGAAACTTTTCCTAGGCAATACACTGTCCCACTCTATCAGCCCATAGCAATAAAACAGGCATGTGTAAGCCTTGTAAAAAGGCTGTGTGGGACAATGAGGAGTAGTAAAGAGCAATAATAGGATTGCCTGGCCTGCAGGTCCAGCAAGGTAGGGCCCAGGCAGGGAGGAGGCATCAGGACCTCCAAGAAGTTTTCTATTAGATATTTAGTCTTGTTGTCGGTATTATATTGGTGGTTCTTCACTGTTTTGTCTTTCTACCTCTGCCTTTCCAAGCCAGGAGCGTTCCCATCTAATCTGAGCTCTTATTACGTTATTTGCAGATGCACACAGTCTAGGAAAGAAAGCTCTAATCAAAGACACTCTTACATGAGAAATTTTCAAAGCGTGATAAAATTGCCAAAATAGAAGAATGAGAAAAATTGTTGTTATGGTTACCACTGCATTTCAGACAAATAAAAATAACTAACAGACTTACAGTTTGTATCTTGCCCCAACAGTTGCAGCCATTTAAAAATCAAGGTAAATAAAATTACACAGTGGTTTTGGATTGAGACTGAATTCAAAAATATGGTAGGTAAGTCTGTTAACCTGTACTATACGTTAGGGGCTGTGTATTTCCATGGAATCCTGTGTTTTCGTAAAAAGTGGATTTCATTATTTCAAATGTAACTGAGGTGAAATACTTCTTCAAATGATTTTTTTAATCATATTTGCTCAAATAAGGACAAAGGTTATAAAAATAAAAAAAATAAAGTTTTAAATTGCTGTCTCAAGTCTCAAAAAATCGTTTACATTTTAGACATGATTCTATCTTCACGTCCCATACATTGCTGGAAGTACTCAATTTGGAAAATAAAGTCACTTTCATTTTCTATATTGAAAATTCCCAATTTAAAACTACTTTGTCACAAAATAAGGAAAAAGCTTTCTCCTGTACGAAGCATCTGTGTTAACAGATTTTAATTTTTTTTTGTTGCATATTTCCTTTGTTTTATCATTTTGTTCCAGAGTTTTCCCTTTCTTTTTCCAGACCTTGCTTGTGGCTCACTTGGAATTGTGGTGCAGCTCAGGTGGTCTATAACAGTTTAATTAATTTTCATACTTTACATACCTCAGACCCACAGATTTAATTCACATTGTGGGGGAAAAAGTTTTAGGAAGTAATATAGGAAATACGAAGTATAATATAATAAAAGCAGTATATGGTAAGGGGTCAAAGTGGTGCAGGACTAGGAAGAGGTGTATGTCAGGGAGGGCAAGTCAGCCAGATGGAGGCTTTTGGGGATCAGATGGGGATCCCAACTGTGCTGCTTTGCAGGCATTTCTATATCACATGTACTGTGAAATTCTGGCTTAATTAATCAGAAAGCCAGATGAGACTGTATGAGAAAAAGGTATGTGGAACAGGTTTTTATTTCTGGTTTGTGAATAGGATGCAGTCAAATTCAAGTTAGCAGAAAAGGTTTATATTTGTGAAGCTCAGTTATTTACCTAAGGATATGTTCAAATGATTTTGCAGGTAAACACCAGCTCACTCTCTTTGCTCTGAACTGGCCAGAGGTGTACTTACCTCAATCTAAAAGCCATGAAGGTGTGATTATTACAGGATTGTGCTCAAGCTAATAAGTAACCTCAGTGTCATGCTAACCATAGCAACATGCATCAAAATTGCCTGGCTGGCTCTCACTGAGGGCGAAATGACCCGGGGTCTTCCTGCAAAAGACTGTGCAGATGTACCCTTAATCAGGATGTTGTTTTTTCCTTTTTTTTTTTTCTTCATTTTCTTTCCAGTATCTCATCCAAAAAATAAATAGAAAAGATCAAAGAAAGATTAAAAAATATATATACACAAAGTATTATCTTGTTTTTAACTGAAAATGGCACCTCATGAAATATTTATGTAATATTCCCTGACAATACTAGTCTCTAGTAAGTTTTAAAGGTATTATCTCAATGATCAACTTCCTTATTTTTATTATAATCATATTAATGTTTCATAAAAGGATGACCAAATTTTGTTGGTTCACATTAATCTGCAATGGAGATGCAAATTTTGTACTCCTTCCTGGGTTTTCTCCAAACTGAAGATGTGAGAATAGAACTTTTAAAATCATGATTCAGCAAGCCTCATGTGCTTAGCTAGGTAGTTCATATTGCAAGAGTTTATTTTCCATTTTTTTCAGTTCAAATAATAAAGCTCTTAACTGAAAGAGCAATCACAACTGCAAAACACTTGCCTTATGTTTTGAAGAACAGCTATGCGTTTCATATGGTTTTACACCAGAGGCAGATTTTTTTCTTTTCCATACTTAAAATATTGTTCAAGTTTTTTGGAGGAAGTGGGTTAAACATCTAATTTTCCCTGAATCTGAAAACTGAAGAAATTTTTTAAGGCTAAATGTTTTCATTGTAGGCATTTCACGTGGCTCTGTTCATTTTACAGGTCAGGTCATCACAGTTCTTATACAAAGATGAAATGTGTGTCATGTTGAATTCACCCTGGAATATTTTCTGAGTATTGCTGTGGCATGTATAGCCTTTTCAACTCTGATTCTTTGTAGTAAATATTCACTGTTTCATCTTTAGTATTTTAACCCCTTCTGACTAAAATGTAAAAAAGTAAAAGCAAGCTTGAAAATATGCTGCATTGTTGCTCATCTCATGCATTATTAGCAGTAGAGAAGAGTTGTGGAGGAAAACAGAAAAATCACTATATTCAGCTAGACAAGCCCCTCTTCATTTGTACAGATCACTTATGTTGGGCTCAAAAAACACCTAACTTGATCCAAAACTCAGCCTGATCTTACATGGAAATCTCTTTTGGGTAAGAAACATTTGGGGGGAAAAAGCAAAAATAAACAAACAAAACAAAGTTTTGTGGAATTTCTTTTATATATTTGTCTTTAGTTTTGCTTCCACTAAAATTAGTCACAAACCTTTTTTTTTTTTTTTCATCGGGCTGGAATGTCTATACATATATGCTGATGGGTCAAAGAACAAAAATTGGAGTGTAAATACACTAAAAGTAAGATGATTGCTTGTATTGCATCTGCTTAGCATTGCTGAGTTTGATTCTTCTGTGAGGAGCTTAAACGATTAAGGCTTCAGGATTTTTAGGGAAATGTGGTCTTTGGAAAACTGTCCTAACTCTGGTAGTTGTGTATGTATTCTGCATAGTTAGTGCACGAATCCCTTGGAGAAACAGAAGGTTATTATAATTGGTTACTTCGGAGTTTTCACTCCATTCTCCTTTTTTCCAATAGGGTGGAGTGAATGGCTTGACTGGAGAACTGGAATTTGCAGAAAATGGGGGGAATCCCAATGTGCATTTTGAAATTTTGGGGACAAATTATGGAGAAGATCTTGGCAGAGGCATCCGCAAGGTGAGGCTACATATATTCAAACAAGAGACTTTTTTTACTGATTTTTTTTTTAAAACCTTTTTTGTTTTCCGTGTTCATAGAAAAGTGTTTGATGGCAGATAACATGTTGCTGTGTATTTTTAAGAGGATTAAGAAATGGGAGAAAAGTCTTGAACTTCTAGATACTCACGTATTTTATTATTGCAAAGAGGCCTTGCAGTAGGTCGCGTTGATCAATGTATTGTTTGTAATACCGAATGTGTTAAGCTGCTGGTTGACTGTCCCAAAAGACCAGTGAAAGCTGTTTTTTTGTAACCCTTGCAACCCATTTCCAAAATAGAAAATTTTATATTGAATTATGTTTAAAGTACCCATATTGACACTTGATACTTACGGTCAAAGTGGGATGCTGCAACCATTAGATGATTAAAATTCATAGGTACAGAAAGAGAAAATCTGTTGTAACAGGAAAAAATTCTGTAATCTCTTGTCTTCATGAAATAAGTACACAGTGTTTTTAGTTGAAATTAACTTTTACAGAATGAGTATAATGTTGTGTATTTAACTGCCAGACACAGTCCAAATACTTGGACTGAGGTTGTTTGAGGAAATGGCGTACATCTCGAGCAAAATTACTTTTTCTTGCTATTTCAGCTTTGCTGGTCTGTAAAAATAAATTTAAATCCTGTGTAAGGAATGGTGGAAGCAGGTCTCTATTTGCAATACATACCCTTATACTTTGGACAACTGCCCATCTGGGATGGCAAAAGTAGCAAAAATCATATGGTACCTCTTAGGAAAATAGAAGACTAATAGGCTTTTCTAGGAGCAACTCTCCTTCAAAGACAGACCTCTTGAAAGATAATACCATGATCTCTTCATTTAGTGTGTCAGATTACACTGGTTTTTATATATGAGGAACCTGAAGTGATCGTCTGAAAGCAAATGACAGAGAAAGTTATCTTAATATATGTAAACTGGTTCCATGTGTCAGTGTCACTATATGATGAAGTACATCATTTGTCTGTATACCTTCTGCAGTAACAGATAAGTGCTCTGAAAGAACAGAGAGATAAATAAGAAGTTAAAAGTGTCTCTAAACTCCTGAAATTTCTCCTCTGCTTTTCATTGGAATTGTTATTCCATTCCTGCTTTTTCATCTGTTGTCAATACCTTAATGTACACGCATGCCTATAGCCATGTCACCTTGAGCAAAGATCCTGACAGATGCTTCGGAAACTAAATGGAACTAGATCTTCTTGATATTTGGAGGCATGCTTTGCAGAGTCTTTAGGCGACCAGAATGTTGGATGAGCCCTTATTCCCTCACCTATAAATTCAGCCTGTTTCGACGTATTTTGACTTGATTTGTTTCCCATGCTATGCATTGAGAAGCTATTTATTCTTTAGAGCAACCAGGTTGTCCTTCTTAAGACAAATCTGTATTTCTTCATTTAATTTAATTGGTTGATTTTGGCTGTTTTTTGACTTCAGGCCTGTCTAGGTGAATGCCTGAGTGAAGCATTAAATTCTGTTCTTCCATTTCACAAGAAGATAGAAGAGAGAGAGAGACCCACAGAAAGGCCTTGGAAATACAGAAGTACAAAAAACCTCCCTAGCCTTTCTAACTCTTTTCCGATGGTTTAATTTAGATTTACAGTGCAAATTTAAACTATGGTACAGTTTACCTTTAAAGAAGACATCAATGACCATGGGCACACATAAGTTGTGCAAAACAATGACATAGGACAGTCTTTTTGAACTTTCCTTGTTTACCCTTTGTCGTAGTTCAAGGACAAAGAGACATTCACTGTCTTTGAAAGGAAATAGATTTGAAGTTGGTCAAAGAGAACAGAGTTTTGCACAGAATATAGACCACGAAACTCAGTGTCACAAGACCCTGTTCAGGAGAAAAGCAAAGTTAAAAAGTAAGATACTGAAAATATGTATTTTTTTATATTTGCCAATTAAAATTAAATATAGGGATTCTAAGAAAATTTTCCTGTTGAAGGTTGCACTATAAATGTCTGTCCTTACAGTTTTGTGGTGCGTTGCAGCTGGTTAAAAAGAAGAAAGTGTCCAGAGCAGAACAGATTTAATCTGTTCCAATTTTTTTTTCTAAACAACATTCAGTGATCCAGATAAAGCTTTAGAAAGAGTCCAGGTGTAGGGAAAGGAATTTTCTTTAGAAAGAAATTTCTGTATATATTGTGAGAATGTAATAATTGTTCCTGGAAGCATCTTTCAAAAAAATTACAATATTTAATTGGAATTATTTTTATTTTTTACACTAAATTGAATAGGAAAAGGACTTAAAATAAATATGGTATTTATAATCAATTCACGAAGTTAAAAAAAGCAAGTTGGGGATCCTAAAACATTTACACCGGAGATAGAGAAGAAAGTAAAATTTTAAGGGGAAAATGCCATATGTTGATTTTACTCTTTTGACCAAGTTTATATATTTTATCTTTGATTAGGTTTTACTTTACAATGTATGAGCCACTAGTGTTGGAAGCAAATCACAATAATTACAGGAGTCAGATATATTTTTGTTAGCTACACTAATTAAAGTGCACTTCAGATTTTCATGTATTTAGTGGTCTGACTACAGAACTACCTAACCATTTTTATTTCTCAGCTCTAGTGGAAGCAGCTGCAATTAGCAGATTGACTGAAATTTCTAAACAAGTGCATCTTCTCTGATTAACATGTTTCCAAGTACTTTTATAGGCAATAATGAAAGGTGAAACTGTGACAAAAACCCCACTGAAGTCATTGGGACAAGAAGTTCATACCAAGTCAAGTGGGTAAAGAATTTAATTTTTTTTTTTCCTGAGGAACAATCAATTGATTTTAATTAAAGCAATTAAAATTTTAAAGCACACACAAATTTGTCAACAGGCCAAATTCTGCTCGAAGTCAGTTCTATTTGGGTTCCAGAGCCACTGGTTACTTCTGAAAAGTTCACTTATATTCACAGGTTAATATTCCTAGAACTTAAAAAAGTAAACAATTTGGGAAACACCAAGAATTCATGTTTGTGTGTGGTTTTATTGGCCAAATTAAGCCATGTATCTAGCAGAAACTGTCTGCAAGTCCCCTCCTTCAACTTTCATGGGCAACTGTCATACCTGGAAAGCAGTGGGAGCGTTCATGTGGAAGTTGATTGTGTTGGGGTCCTTCGTCTAGTGACAAGTTAACAAATTCATTTGCCTGAAATACAAATTTGATACCGTTATGTCTGTAAATGCCATCCTTCACCTTGCCGACCATGGATCACTTAGGCTATATGTGTTGCCAAAGTTGGGTACTTGGAGTAATACAGTCAGATTGCTGCCAGATACTGATTTTACTGACACCAGTGGTGTTACCATCCCAAAGGAACTGCAGAAACACTCTTGCTTTTACACATCATGCTGTGGCTTGTGTTTGTGCAGATATAGTTATACTCGGTGGGAGACACGGGTGTATTTCTGACATTTCTCTCTTGCATTTGTGTGTTGGTATTTGACATTTGAGTATGTATTCTTTGACATTTAAATTTCAGTGCAATACTTTTATCTATACTGCTGAAATAAAAGCTGCCATTCCTCTGAATAACCATCCAACAAACAAATGAACAAAAGGGAGTTGGTAGCTCAGAGGAGTACTGTCTTACATGTTAGTGGTGTAGAAAACAGCATTGCAGAAATAAAGTGGTTTTCATGTTTCTTTCAGTGCTCCATGTAATTCAGAATGGGCTCATCCTCAAAGGCTCTGTGCTACACCTTTTGAAATTTAGAGGACTTTCCTCCTGGTCCCACACTGGTTTTCTTACCACATGTGGACATTTGGAGATCATGGTGCATTTTGCTCTAGCTCCATATCCATATTAGCATACACCCACCTCCTGTGCATTTCTTTTCTCTTCTGAAGACAGTTCCTGTCATTTCCATCCAGTGGGGGAATGAGATGACATGCCAGCCTCTTGCATCTCTTCCTCTCTGCACCAGAATGTCCATGTCAAGGCTTTCTTTGCATTCAGGACACGTAGGGATGCCTCAAAGCAAGAATAGAGCTGTGGGCATGCAGGAAAACAGATACCTTGGGTGGGACACCTGGGCTTCGAGCCCTCCACATTTGTCCGGTAGGATAGTAGGGCTCTGTCCTAAATGATTTTAATATGATGACCTGAAGGAGGAAATGTTATCTATTTTAATCCCAGGGATATCTGCAGCACCAAGCATTTCATATGAATGTGACTGAAGGCCTTTGGCCATAATGCCCGACAGATGTGTTGTTCCTTCCTCCTTCTGCCAGTGCGAATGGCAGGGCCTTCCCTATGGAGTCAATGCATGCACGTTTTTATTTCACAGGTTATTAAGGGTTACGTGGAACATTCTGTAGTTGTGTTATTTATTCAGAGATGGGAAATTGTATTGCATTTGTTTGGTTTCATTCTAGTAAAATAATTGCTATTTCTACTTCATATGAGAACAGTTCTTGATTACAATAGTGGCGTTGCTTTGTTATCCGGTATATAATTTTTTTCTGACATTTGCATCATGAAGCAACATATATTCCAAGTGTATAGTTTGATCTTGGGCAAGTTGCTGTCTCTTCTTATAAAGTTAAAACTTATTTTTTGCATCTTTTATCCCTTATTCCTTTTTGCTTCATTAGGTAAAAAGAGAAGTTATATAGTTCTGCTAACACTTATAACTAACACTATTTAGTAACCAAGAGCAGACAAAGTATTTTCTTCTTGGTTAGCTTCTTGGTTAACTACTTGAGGTAAATGATGGGTTTGCCTGTTCCTTTTGTGATTGTGATCAAAGGTAGAGCTCTGTAATGTGATTTAAAAAATGTATTTATATTGGCACCTGATACTTTAAGCTGTGATCTGTTTCAGCTGTTTCTAAAGGCTGACATGCAATTTATGATGTGACTGAAAGATATACTTGCAATTTACAGAGATACGGTGTATTTTCTAGTGAGCTGAAAAGAAATGTTGCTGTGCCTGACTGCTTTGCCTCTAGTGTTGATAGAAAAGACGGACCCGGCACAGTACTAACATGATACTCTCTCTAAAGCAACTTTAAATACATAAGCAGCCTGCTAGAACTGAAATAAACTACTTGGTACTAAAGGTAAAGAGGTAATTAAATACCTTGGTGAACTGGGACCTGCTGTTCCAGTTCAGCACAGTACTTCAATTTGCTGTAAACCTGCTGAAGAGTACCATTTCCTTCCTTTATTCAGTGCTATCCAATAGATGAAGATACAGTGACTGATTCTTTACTTTTTGCTAACTTCTGCAAATCTTTTGTGAAGTTTCAGTGAAATTTAATTTGGTTGGAAAGTGTTGGGAATTTGCATGTTATTACAATGAAACTAGTGTTAGTAGAGAACTGTGATTTACTTGGAAGTGCACTTCTGTTTAGCTTAAAAGTCAAACTAAATGCATATTTGAGTCTAATGCAAAATTGAAAAAATGTCTCTATCCATAATTGTATTACTGGATTTTAAAAAATAGAAAAGTTTAAAAAATTTCCTTCTCTTTGCTTTTGAATAAAGCATTTTTTTTTTAAATCTGAGACTGCGGAGAGACAGACTGACTCAAAGGAATCAATAGTGTACCATTTGGAGAATTTGTCAGGTTTTGGACTCTCTGAATCAGATAAGGGAGGAGGGGGGGAAACCTAAATCTTGGTGCTGGACTGTCCAGGTGCCTGCCCTGCCCCTGGGCTGTTTGTCTGGATGAGTGAGTATTTCAGTGTTCATAACAAGTACAAAGTAAAAAAGCCAGAGATGGATTTGGTGGCTTGGTGGATGCTGCCACAGTAGTATGGAAGACCAAGGTTCCAGTCCTTCTTCTAGTGATCATTAATAAATGCAGAGCAGAGCTGCTAGTACAGGCAGTGTTATGAGCAACATCTTGCCCGTGAATTATCCCCCTGTGAAGCAGGACATCACCAGGAATACGTGAGAGCCAGGATCAGGTTTATGAGCAAAATCACGCAGAACACAAGCTCTCAAACTCCAAACTAATGCCCACAAAGCCAAGGCAAACATAGTGCAATAGAGATGTATTATCCCACCTCTTTCTTGTTAGAAGCAGCACAGTCAGCCATGTCTGCTGAGCTCCGGTGTGCTCAGGCATTTGAACATAGCGGGACCTGTTGTAAAACAGAAGGTGATTTTTAGGCTGTAAGACAAGCGGATGTCCAGATTTCCCAGTCTAGAATAATAAGGTTAAATGCCTGGGTTAAAATACAACTCAAATAATTAACATACAGGTTTATCCAATTTTCAGCATGCAGGTGGATGGCTTTTAGCAGTGACGTTTATAGGGCTAGAGGAGTGGGATTTGAACCCTGCAAAAAACCTTTCAAGCCTCTCAGTAACTGCAGCACTCTGGAATGAAGAGTGCTGCAAAAGCTGAAAATGCTCCTGCATTGGGAACAGTGGGGGAAAAGGGAAAATGCAGGGTGGCAGGAGGGGAGAGTGCCATAGGACCCTGGGGAGAAGCATTGATGTCAAACAGAAATTCCCCTTAGGACCTTGGTGCTCTGTAGTATTTCTCTTGGCAATTTTGGCAGGGATGAGTCCTTCTCTCTTTTGCTCAGAATTTCTATTCTTGTCAGAACTGATATGAATGTTCTTACTGAAAACTGCTTTCAGTGGATTGGGAACTGCCTGTTTTGACTGATTGCTTTCATTAGAAAGAGACAAATCTTTTTTACGTGCTTTGAATTATATTGTTTCATGTTTTTTATTCATTTTTGTTCATTGGGATAAGAGGTTACATTTTACCCATCTCCTGTCAAAAATGCAGTTGTCTTGACAGCAAAGAACAAGAGAAATATTTTCCACTTTCAAAGTTGTGTTTTTAATTTCCTTTAATATCTTGTTATGACAATGGAAACTTGAGAAAAATCAGTCAAAAAATAATAATTAAAAAAAAAAAAAGCTAGTAATTGTATCAGTAACTCCTGTTTTCTGTTGATGCTGCTAGGCAAGTGCCTAACCACAGAGGCTCCTGTGTGATTATTCTGTACTTCAAAATGGGCATAAGAGCAAAGAATGATACAGAACTTCATTCATTTCTTTCTCACAGCAGAGATTTTTTTTGTCTTAAAATTTTGAATAGCAGAAATAGCATGGTGGTTTTTTAATAACTAAAGTGAGAAAGATAATTTGGATTTGAATGTTGGTCAGGGTAATGTAGCATGTGAAACTTGATACATATCTGTTAGACATTTTTCCTTCATTTTTGGGTTCCTCTCTTCTTCTTGAACTGCTTGCAGTTGGCCACAGGTCAACCAGGCCAAGGGATTATATCACTTTTGTTTTTCCAAACTCGGTATTTGCAATTAGTAACCCTTTACAGTTTTCAGTAAGATTGGTTGGGCCACTTTTGAAATACCTTTACTATGGCTATATGGCTTTTCCTTCTGCTTGAGTAGCTGTGAAAGCCTTTCGGTGAACATGGATCTGCAGAACTGGCTGGCAAGTTGTGATGAATTTTTATCCTCAAATACTTCAGCTGAGCAAATTAGCTTTGTAACTCACTTCAGAGATCTGAAGTGCTTGGGAACTTTGAAGTGCCTCAAAACTGACATTTTGAATAATGTCAGAAGGAGCTGTGTATGATTTAAGAATGAACTTAATGCTTCATTGACCTCTCAGGCAGTAATGCTTGTATGCAGTTTTGGAAATGCCATTAGGGACTTCTCTTCACCTTTAAGGGAGCACTCGGTGGGTGCTGCTTCAAGAATGTGGCTCATCATCCTTGAAATTAATAGGAGAAAACACTTAGCTCAACTTGGAATTACTTGTTTTAAGGTGGGGATTCTCGATTAATTATAGGTACCTTTCAGAATTAAAGTTTTCAAAAGTTTTCAGTGCTTGTCTTCTGCTCTTTGGAGTTGAAAGGATGATCATCTGATGAAAATTGCTTCATCTAATTGATACTTGTAACTAGAACAAACATACATTTTCCAGTAGTAGGAAGAAGTAATGTGTGTGTTTAACCCTCCATTAATCCAAAAAAGGGGGTGTTGTAGCTAATTTATCATGTGAAAAGGGAGATAACTCTGTCTTCAGTAAGTTAAATATTTCCATCCAAATTTGGATGTAAATTGGGTATCCTAGTCAAAAATTAATAGTAATTGGAAAACCATGTAGACAGGAGAGAGGAATGATAAAAAATTGAGCTGTTTCTTTTAACAGGAGGCATGAAGAGATGGTAGTAGGAAATGGGTCATTTAGCTTTAGCTTTTGAGGGTGGTGAAAGGGTATTGTTCAGTTCTCAGACTTAAGAGCTCAATGCACAACCTTGCAAAGGCTGATACGTCTAAGGGTTATAACACAGATCTTCATCTATAATACGTGGAAGTAGAAATACACAGACTTCACAAGATTCGATAAATTGCTTTTTTCTTCAAGACCAACAAGCCAAGACTGACACAATCAGATGGCCTGCTATGTCCTGTCAACCATGTCTCCCCACAATAATGAATCATAGAATTGTAGAACAGCTCAGGTTGGACTTCAAAGGTCATCTGGTCCAACCTTTCAATAAATTGTCTCTAATTTGCACATTTTGTAAGGGACTTCTCCTTGTGTTGTGTTGTAGGGTGATGAATGTTGGTTGAGCCCCCATGGTACATATGAAAGGCCTGGAAGGCTCATAATGATCAAAACTTTGCTGGTACAAGTTTTAAAGTAGGCATAACTGTCGTCTTTCGCAGCAAGATCTCTTTGTTCCAAGCTAGCCTATTAGCAGGAAAATAGTAAAACATGTCTTATTAGACACTGAATATTCATGTATAGCAGAGATGAAAGCAAGTTGGTTTGGTTTTTTGTTTAGTGGTTGGTTTTATTTTTTTTTGGGGGGGGGGTGGGGTGTGTGGAAAGACTGTATTTCATTGAGCATGATGCTGAATGATATTTTGTTGACAGTAGTAGGCAGTATTTTCCTGCAGTGGGGTAAGCGGCCCAATGACCTTTGCTTCTGTGGCCATAAATTATTCAGTGTCACTTTCTACTAAAGCAGGGAGAACCCAAACTTTTAATCACTTTAGTCCTCCCTCCACAGGCTGTGGAATCTAGAGGAGCTAGCCAAGTTATAAGCTGATTGGGAAACTGGTAACTGAACTCAATGAAAATGCAGGGCCTGTGGGTTTCCACTGAGAGCACCCTCTATATATATGTATATCTCTATATATTTACCTATGTAATATCTACCACTCTCGGCCTCCACAGCTATAGAAGCAGATTTACAGTGGGCAAGAATGTGAAAACATCCATGAAGCTGCTAAAGGCTCCCAAATTCCTTAGAAGGACGTAGGCATCTATAGGCAAGTGTCAGAAAGAGTTACGTTAGCAAGAGTCCAAGGGTCAGCTGTCCCCCGGCAAGAGGAGAGTGGTGCCCACCGGGGAGAAGAGCTTGAGTTGACGGGGAGTCTCATGTTTGGGCTGGAACAGAAAATGCATGTGGGTACAGTGGTTAGCTAAAGAGAAAAACAAGAAATGATGCGTCGAACTGTGGAAATTGCTTTCTGCTGTTGTTAGCACAGCACAGCTGAAAGTACAGTAAATCTTTGTTTGTTGTGGTGTTTTTAAGACAGATAAGAAACTAATAGAGATATTTGAGAAGACAAAGAGAAGCATCCCTGCGATTTCAACTTGAATGCTGTATCATTGTTTATAGTGTAGTTTCCAGCTAAATTACTCAGCTTATGTATTTCAAAATATGGCTGAGTTTACTAGGTTTAAATCATCATTTGTAAAGTAAAAGTTTTTAATTACTTTTTCTTATCTGCCAAAAGAACTTCAGAAGTAGAAGTGATATTTCATTTTGTTCCGATATTGCATTTATGGCAATGCTGAGATATGTTTCCCATAAAGTGGTTATAGTTGTATCCTGCAATTAAAAGAATCTTAAAAGTGATTTCCAGAGGTAAAAAGTTACTTCTGTGTAATTGGTAAGGGCCACCTTTTCAGTTTTTTACAAGTAATAAAGATGAGGATGATGAAGCTTTCGATGACTTCACAATATTTATAGTTCTTTCATAGCGTTGAGTGATTTTTATGATTCAGCCTTAAAATTACAGTGCTCAGATTTTTGCCTGTTCTAAAGTTATGATATAATGCCTTAATCAAAGGCTAAGTTACAAAAGAAATTAATAATAAATGCTTTTGTCATGGTGCATTCCTGCTTTAAAATGCACAGCAGAAGTAATAGAAAAAGTGATATGTATTAAGTGTCAAATACTTTACATTTTCATCTCAGTAAACAGAATGAATTTAATTTGATAGAACCTCTTTTTCTGAAAAAAAAAGCTTTTCAGGAAATTGTAAGCACTAACAAAGTTTTGAAACTCTTCAGGCTAGAAGTAAATGGGGGGAAATATTATGTTTTAAGGAGTTTGGTAAGGTGTGTCTGGCACCTGTGGGAGATGTCTGCTAGAAAATAGTCTCATCCTTACTTCCAATCCCACTTCTCTCCATTTCTCAAAACCTGTGAAACTTATTATGGCTGTTTCTGTCTCAAGTCTAGTAGTGGATGGAATATTTTTCATGAGCAAACAGAAAAGGGTAGGATAAACTGCAGAAGGGCTTCTATTGAAATTTGAGCTCAAATTAATTTTGGTCATATATGTAAAACATTTTATGACTTCGTTTAGAAAAATGTAGCAAAATGTATTGAAACTGTTATGTTTGATTAAAAAAATTGAACATGATAACATTTGGATTTAAACTAATAACTTACTAGCTATAAGTAATAACTTCAACATATTTGCAGACAACAGACACATGTATTGACAGTAAAGTGCATGCTATGCTGCAGGAAATGGTGTGTCCCTTAAACACCTGGAAATAAAGACCCGTGTTTTTTCATGGATTTATTCGACGTTTCTATCTAGGAGAGACGGATAAAGAAGCCAAAGCAAAACTGGAGACTAGGAGCCAAGACATGGCTAGAGCAAGAAATAAGGGTTGTTTTGCTATGGCTGGGCCATTCACTGTTTCACGAGTGATCCCAGTGTTATTGCAGATATTGCCAGAGTTCTCTCTTCTGTGTTACTGCCACACTCTGCTCTCCTCTGCTAATCATGCTATCCTTCATCTGTATTATCTTTGGCAGTTTTGTGTGCTTCCAATTCATTTACCTGCTGGTTTGCCTGTTTGCATTCCTTCCATCTCATTTTTGCTTCTTCATTGTGTCCCTTGAAGCTCAGATCTAGTCTCAGCTTTGCTGCATTTTCCTGATCCATGCTGAAGCAGGCTACTTCTGCACCTTATCTAGTCATAAAGCTATTAGTCTGAAATGCTGGATTTGTTTGTTTATTTGTTTTTAAATGCACTTTTATAATAATTAATTTACTTATAGTTCATAAAAATCTGATTTAAAGTATGCATTCTAATGGGGCGCCTGAATAGTGAGCCATCAGTGTTTTATATGAATATTTTCAGGCAATGTGCAGTTTGTGTGTACCTCTACTGATTTTGCATTATAACTTGATTACTTTTAAAAGTAATAGAATTATATTTTAAAGCCTTGATACTGGTGTTTTGCATCAGTTTGCCTCTAGAATGTTTCAGTACTCTAAACTTATTAGTATTCTGAATTAGTAGTCAGGTACTCTTAGCTCTCTAAATTTATTAACTACTGACAAAATGTGTGATTTCCCCATTGAATGTGCATGTCTGAGATCTCATTAGTCAGTTTATTTTAAGCTGTGTATTATATTACTTGAGAAAAATATTTGACATAAACATACAAAGTAAGAAAATAAATATTTTAGTTAGGGTCTAGTTAAATAGCATATATACATGATAAAACCATACTTATCACTCACCAGAACAGGGTCAATTAATGCAATTTTGTTAAAATATTTATTAACTTCTTAAAGGGAGTATCAGTCCCACTCATGCCACAGCGGTTAAACAGTTTTATAAATTCTTTTTCCTTGTATTCATTCCTGTCTTCATTAAGAGTTATCTTCACCTCCCTCTTCATATTTGCTCTGCAGCAATTACCTTGCCTTGCAATCCCTGGACCAGCCATCCAGGCTTGCTGCTAGGTGTATGTTTCTTGCTGCTTCATTCATTTTTTTTTTTTTTGCCTCAAATTACAAGTTCTGCTTCTGATGTTGGAGACTGCGTGAGCCTGCTTTGTCTTGCAAAGTGCGTCACAAGTAATGTTGCATGAGCAAAGAATAACATCTGAGAATTTCCATGCTTTGCTGCAGGGATGTAGGCAATGGCATAAAATGTATGAAAGGTTCATTTGCACACTGGAAAAACCCGCTCAGAAAAGGCTTACAGGAGGGATAGTCCAAGCTTTGAATTAGAGAGGGGGGTCTGGTTCACTGTCAGAGAGGTTTTGTTCACACAGTAGATTTTAGCTGGTGATGGGGATCAGGGGGTGAAATTCCACGGAGTTTATTCCAGAATGGGGCTACAACCTGGAAAACGAAGTGCCACATGGATGGATTTTTATGTTATCTCTGTAACAGTCTGTTGCAGAGTAAGGAACAGATAAGGTGGACTTTCTGTTCTACAATGATAATAGTATATGGACATATTTTATCCAGAAGCCCAATCTACAGTACTTGGATAGTCAACATATCTGGTTGATAGCAGAAAGATTTTAAAGTACAGCCTTTTGATTGGTGTAGACTAAGGTAAATTGTATTTCCCCAGTATTTTGTGACATATTTGTTCACAAATTATCTTTTCAAATATGTTTGGAAGACTAGAATAATTCACAGCTAGTTTGGTCTACAGTAAAGTTATAATGAGTCTCTTGATACGCTTGATTCTGGATAGTTAAATTGATTTCTCTGTTTGGCCTTGGGGCTTGTTGTATGCTGAACAGTGTTTGGAAGTTATTGTCCTCTCTCGCTGCTAACTTTACTGCTGAAGACCTTACACCCTGCTTGCTTTTAGCTTTGCCGCTTATTGTGTCTGCAGGAAAGCATACATGACAAGACCAACTAAGTGATGGATATTTCCCACATGAGAATACAATCTTTATGTTGCTTTGTGACTGTAGGCCACCAACAGATTGCATTAAACAGGGATTGATGCACTGAATACAAATGTTTTCAACATCCCTACATATTGAAGCATTTCTGTTCAGTCCGAAGTAGAATGAATTTCACATCAAACTGATTTCATGGCACAGATTTTCATGCTGCTTCTACAGTTTGGGGGGGATGAGGACAAACATGATAGGAAACTTTAATAAGAAATTCTGATCTTCTTTTTCTGATAGTGTACCACATTCCCATTTGTTTAATGTGTTCAGTATGTAACGTCATATCCCACATTTATTACAGATCAATTCCTCCGAATTCTTTTTGGTTCCGGTTGTATATTCCTTCTAAGTTTTATTAGGCTCTTTTCCAACAGCTTTGTAACATCTAAATTGTCAGTCAGTCCATTAGCCATTAGAAGCTGCTTTCTAGTTTGTTGTGCCACTTTAGTATATTAAGGCAAATAATTTCTGCAAGAGAAAATGAAATCATCAATAAAGAAAACACAAAATGTTATGATACCTTGTTAAAGAAATGTTTGTTCTCATCATTATTTTATTTTGTGTTATCTTATTCATTCCATTTCCCTTAGAAAGAGAGGAAAAAAACATATATAAGTGTCTGGTCTAGTTAAATCCATTTTAAAAAAATTACTTAAAACTCCTCTAAACCTTCAAAGACCATTGATAAAATGAAGTAGAAGTGTATTTCTCTGTCTTTTTCCCTTTTTCCTTGTTTTGTTTCTTTTCTTTTCTTTGTAAACGCAGTTTTACCATATCTTTTGAAATGTGCCTTGGCAAGTGCAGATTAATAATATATAGTCACGTGCCAGACTGGCCAGGTTCTATCATTACTGTGATCTCTCTTAAATCCTGTTGAACATAAACCCCAAAATCTTTCTGTAGAAGACAAAAAATTTTCCTGTGTATGACATCTATCCATTGAAAGGTTACATGTTCAATTGTTGGTTGTTATCTTAGCTCAGCAAAACAGTAACCTTCACTTGGGTGTGAAAAAGAGAAGGGTGCTGGCTTTTGCCAGCTCTATTTTTCGAACTGGGGGGATAGCAGTAGACTCAGAATTGCAAGAGGCTGTTGGCTTGAAGATGTTGCAGTCCTTTGGAGACCACAAATAACAGACTTATGACAGATACTTTAAGGAAAGATTTTGGAGTAGGACAATTTAAGCTTTTTAACTTAAAAGTCTTGAGATAACCTTAGGCAAAAAAATGGATACACTGACTCCTTAAAAAAAAAAATCAATCATCCTGAACAGCATAGCACAGCTGCTTACCTGTAACAAGATCATTAAGAGCTGGGAACAAAAGCAGCCCTCTAACTTGCCATTTGGGGTTTTGAAAGAAGAGAAAGTGTGGGAGAGGGCTAAGTAGTAAAGCCCTCACGTTCTGGAGAAGTCAGCTAAAATTGACAAGAAAACTTACACACTGTTATAAACCTGGCTTAATCTTATGAAAACTTATTTCATAAGGACTCATGGTTTTATCCATAATCTCTTTCTATTTTTTCCAGTTCCAAACACAACAGTACACTTACTCAAGGGTGGGAGGATGTTCGTTAAAAATAATACAGCATCAGTTGAATGCTGCACAGAATTTAAAATTAAATGTCTGCAGAGATTATTTGCTATCATGCTTGCTATAAAGTTTTATATGGCTCTTGTGTGGAATCTTCTAATAATTTGAGATATTTCACTGCCCTCTCTTGGTGAGAGTTAAAACTGGTCTGTTGTTCACAAACCTTAACCCAAGAGCAAAAAGAATTTTTCCTTTGGTGCAAGTGTTATTTGCTAGGAAATCGTAGCAAGTTGGATATTGCGGATAAATAAGTATCCATGAAGTTGTGATGGTTGTACTGTTTATTTCAGCTTGAAGTTTGTGAGTGAGCTCACTGGTTTGATCTATGTTGTCTGGACATATGCATCATATACAAACATCATGACAATATATCCTTTTCCATAATTATATAGAAACATTTTATAAACACCTTAAACAAAGTCTGTGTGTCTCGTGAGCAGTGAAAAGGCTAATGGCATTTTAATTGCTTGCTGGAATAATGAGTTAGTCACTATTTCATTAAAACCTATCAATTTTAGACAGCTAATTCAGGTGCATATGTTAACTAGTAATCTCCCTCTAAAACATGTAGAGGGAGGTGCTGCCCTAGAAGGCAGTTCAAAACTACGAACAGTATCTGGAGATATTTGCAAGCTAATTTCACAGTTTAGTTTCAAAGCCTATAAATATCCTTCTTCCTCCAAATCTCTGTGAAAAGAAGATCAAGTTTTGCAAGCTCTCTGAGCTACCCCTGAACCCATGCTTCTTGCCTGATATTTGGGAGCACTGAGAAGTCATAACTGGAGCCTTAAACCATGACCGATTTCCTAACCACGTGCTATTATGAAAGATTTTGTGAAACACATCACAAAAATATGAGCTTTGATTTCTGTGCCATGATTAAATCTGATTAAATTAAATCAAGGACTGTAGTTAAACTTCAGTCAATTCTGTGTTTTACTTCAAAGTAATCAAGCAAATTCTTCAATGATAGCATTATTGGTTCAGAAAGGCTGTAAATTTATACTGCAGGAGGGACTATAATTTAGAAATGCCACAGATTTTGTATATATAGCTTGCAAGTCCCAAAGGGATCATTTTTGATGGAAGTTATATTTTGCCATATATTTCAGGAGTTCTGTGTTATGGCAGTATTTACGAAGGAGTGAACGGACAAAAATAAACCAACAAGTCTTGTCTTTTGCCAATGTGTTTTTTCAAGCCAAAGAAGTAAAAGAAAACAGAAATTTCTTAGATGTCCAGAGCCATGTAAGCAGCTCAGAGTCTATTGTGTTGCCAAAGCACAGCCATGCTGCTTTGTACTGAGAAATATTTAAATGCAATTTGCCGTTATTGGTAGCATAGTAAAATTATTAATACATGCTAGATGTTTTTAGACAGAGCAATGACTTGTTCTGTACCAAATGCAAATTTGGCAAGTGCCCCTGTCCCGAGCTGCTTGGTTTGAAAGGACAGAAGAGTAGACATGTCAGCAGTAGAAAGTTTGAGCTGCACCAAGAGTGCAGCAAGTTCCAAGGAAAAGGCTGAATGAGAGGCAAATCGTGATGGAAAGACAAGAAGAGCCTGCAGATGCTCTCAAAGAGAAGGGATTTGCATGTTTACTGCCTGAAGTTGCTATTACCCTCCAAGTAACTCTTTGTTACTATGCAGGGTGTCTTCCAAGAAAAGTTTGCTTTTTTCCTGTCCTGTCTAGCATTCAGTAGGCAGCACCATGACCTGACTTTTCACCAGAGGGTTATCAGGAACTCTGCAGATCATCCAGCCTATTGTTTTCTGTCCTGCTTGTGATCTGCATCCAGCAGCAGCCCTCTCTGAGCATCAAGTGGGGAGCGGGTGGGCTTTTCTGGCATGTGGCAATATCAGCAGGTCTGACTTTAGAATGAATGAAGGTCATTCTTTATATGAATTCTCTCGGCTCCCCAGCAGTTTAGCCAATCAATCTGTAAGGAGCTTCTGCAAATGTCACCTTGCAAACTGACTACACGCTTTGGCAGGAAATTAGAAGGAGCAAAAACAATTCAAGAACCAGGTTGAGAGATGGTTATTAATTTTTTGTCATTGTCTTTACTGAAAGAGGAAACAATCATATCTCTTTCAACACAGCAGAAAAAGAGGAATCATGACACGTTTTAAAAATGCAATGTATTTGATGCAGCAATCTTGGTACACAGTGTTGTGAAGTGCCTCGGGGCTGCCACACAGTCCCCTGCCTTCTTTCTTGTGTAGCTGTTATATCAAGTCAGTCTTGTGGGATATGTCCCATCCCCTACCGCATTTTTGAAGGAGGCAGATTCACGACTAGCTGTTATTCTCTACTGACTCTTTTTGTCTTAGTAGAAAGGCCAACGTTTTAACTTGGAAATACTAACCTGGCTGGCTGTTGCATTTCGCCACATAGCCCGTGTATGGGATTTGACTAGTCTGGACAATTGCCACTTGAAGGTGAGTTTTAGGCTGAGAAGTAGTGCAAATTAAAGACATGAGTATGGGGCAAGCCCGTAGGAGATCAAGGTGAGTGGTAGGGAGAAGCCCTTCAATAATGCTGTGGAACGGCAAGACATCTCTTTTCCTCTTTATTTCTAGTTTCCGATATCACTTCGTGATACAACAGCAAGGATGTTCATTTTCCTGTGCTCCTGTCAATGCAGGAACAGAGGAGCTTTGAGGAAGAAACACTGTTTGGGAGAAGTGTGGGAAGGGAATGAATATGGCTGCTTCTTATGCTAGCTTTCCATGTTCTTCTTTTGCTTTGTTTTTGCTGTCCAAGGGTTCCAAGTACACGCGGTCAGCGTGGAATGCCAAAAGCTGGATACAGGTATCTCCTCTGCTCCCCTTTACAGTTAGAAGATCACTGTCCAGCTTTAACTACTGGCTTCCTAGTAAGTTGAAAAAATAATCAGGAAGAAACATTTACTTTTAGCCTTTTGCCACTGCCTTCAGACTTCTCCCTGTACTTCAATTAATGAAAAGAATTCCCAATGCAGTGCCTGCTTGGAATTTTGACTTGAATAATTTATCTTATTTATGTAAAAATAGTTATAATGCCTTTAAATTACACCTCTCTCTTAAAGCACAGAACATTGGGAAGACCTGGGATAGCCGAGAAAAATTTTTGGCTGAGCTGTTTCATTTTAAGTTCATATAGAAGCTCATTAACATGTATGCACATATACGTACGTACATATAGGTGCATGCACACAAAAGCTGATGGCCTACAGTTTTCCTGTAACGCCCTAGGCCACAGAGCTCTCTGTGTGAAAATAGATTGCCCAGCCTAAAATACAGGATGTTCAGAAATCCTGAATGCCCCAAAGCTGAGACGGACTTTTGACTCCAGGTCTTTCTATCTATTTCTAAAGCCCTGAGGCTTTTCCCTCCTGGCAATCATACATCTTTTGGAAATCTCTGTTTCAGAGGGTGCCTAAATTCCTGGGAGGGATCGCTTGCTGCAAGTCTGGAAAAGACTCATGGGTTGCTTATGGACAGTAGCACGTATTATTGGCCTTTCTTTGTTTTTATTCCTGTTCTTTCCGCTGACCCCTCTTTGAATGGAAAGTCACACCATCTCCTCTCTTCCCAAGTGTCGATGGTAAATTCAGAGCTTTGCCATCACAGTATTCTTTATAGCAATAATGAATACATTATGCCTGAGACAGTCATAGGAAATTGTGCCTGGGGTTTAACTTCTGAGATTAATATCTTTACAGGGAGCCATTTCACTTCTTGATTTCTCTTTTCTTCTTAACCTCCAGCACTTTTGTCCTTACCTTCTTAACTCTTAATATTTTTGTCATCAGTTTTTTCCTTCTTTTTGCCCCTCCTTAACATGATGATAGATAGACAGACTCAGGGAAGCTATCAAATTGTATTTTCTTCTTGTTCTGCTGAATGACTCACTTACCAGACTTTTATCACTCTAATGTAAGTGTGTAATGAGCCAAGTGACTTGGATCAGGAATTAGAAGAGGGTGACTTGCTGTTTTATTTTTGGGTTTAGGCTTTGATAGAGCTGTTCATTAGAGCTACCATGAGTCCTGACAACAGATTTATGAAAAGGAGATTATTTTATTTTATGCTCTTATGTCATGCCACGGTCTCTGGTCATGCTTGGATATCACTTATTATGGTCATTTCTAGCTTGTTTCAGATTTGTTTTTTCTGCCATGTGGTACTCCTTAATGTCTACTCTTCAAATTTTGTTCCTGATTTTTGAGCATTAGTGGATTTGTTAGACTGCATGCTCTATCTGTGGCATATTGGATTGATTTTTCTGTTGGCTTGAGTTATTCCTTGCGATAGATCCTCTTCGCTGTAAGCTGGTTTTATCTTCCTGTAGGCTAGACAGAATTCTTCTTCACACGCAGAAATACATACAAACATATATATACTTTTTGCTGGAATGCTTAATTTCATTTTTTTTCTTCCAACAAGACTAAATTATCTCCAGAAAATTTGGAAAAGCTACTTGAAGACCCTTAGATATGTTAGACTCCCTTTAGGCGTAAATTTTCAGTTATGACCCTTTAGGGTACTTTAGAAATGGCGTGGTGGAATACACACTAAATAAAAAAGCCCACATAGCCAAAGTTCCCATTCTTTCTTGTGGTAGGATATTTATATAATTAACACATCAGTAATTAAAAAAAAAAAAAAAGGAAAAAAAAAAAGTAATCATTAAACTGCAAGATTGTAAGATGAAACAGTGCACTGTGTAAAAGCAATTTTAGCTCTGTTTTTAAGTGTGTGTAATGTAAATCAATACATATATGTTAATTTTATTTGCACAATCGTTCCTCGGAGAGGGAAATATCATCCCATATTAAAAGTATACTGGATGAAAACACTAGAAGCATAGAGAAATGTTTTTTGCTTAGTAGGGGTTAGATAACTAAATTTACAAAGTTAATGGGAGCTAAGAGTCTTAAACATCTCAGAAGATGAAGGCACTTAGATTTATATGGCCAATTAAAGATTTAAGTTCCTAAGTTTAGGTGCAGAAGTAATAACATTTAAGGCATTTTTACAACTTTACAGGTGTTTAATACATTTAACAAAATGTTCAGAACTGTATGGTCAATTAAGATCCAAGGATGATTTATCCATGTGAATTTTAAGCACTATATATTAATTTGTGATTTCTTGATTACTTGGTTGGTTGGGTTTTTTACCATGAAAAAAGTACCTGCTTAAAAGCAAATGTGCTTTCTGGTAGCAAAGCAATTTCCTGTGAATTTGAGTGTCTAACTTACCATCATCCGACATCTTCAGATGCCTCACCAGATGAAACCTGGTGTAGCATGTTGGAAAAAACAAAGGAAAACTGTAGCCCCTGGTCTCAAAGATCACATGGAGTGAGGTTTACTCCTTGAGGTAATATTTAACTTTGCTCTCCCTATGCATGTTTCCTCCAGTAAAGGTATATGGTGTGCAGAGAGCATACACAGTGGAAAGCTTTCTGCTCACTTCAGCTGCTTTGGGGATTGTGCCACTCTTCACACAGCTCTTCATGATCTAAAGGCCTGGGCACAAGCAGTGCATTTGAACCACTTGCATTGGACCTGTCTGAAGTGATCTCAGAGGTGTCCCCCCTGACTCCCGTCCCCCACCACACTTATTCAGGCAGGGGGACAAAAGGCTGAGGTCAGTTAGTCACCATGACCATCTCTCACAAGGGCCGGTGCAAGCCCGCTCATCTCCTCCTGCATTTGGTCGGTAGGAGCAGAGCTTGCTGCCAACAGTGTGCGTATGTATAGTATGTGGCATTTAAAACGTCAGTGAAATACCTTTAAGAAATCAATGTCTTCAGACAGAAATGTGGTTAAGGGAGTGGTATGCTTTTTTTTTCCCCCTTGCAATTTTAATTTCAAAATCCTACAAGTTCAATTGCATACAAGTTTACAGAGAGCAGGGGATAGGGGAAATTAGTTCAACCTATTTTTAAAATCTACATTTAGTTCAAGGTCCTGAATTAATGTGGAATGTAAACTACATTTTAGAAGTTTACTGACTTTTCAGCGTAAGCGTGTTTTCCTTTGCTGAATATCACTGTTTACCCCCACTCCATTTTTTTGCTAAAAACAGTAGGGTTAGCACCATATGTTTTGGAGAGACTTAGTGAGACTGTTGAAGATTTTTCATAGAAAGAAGTATAATTCTAGAGACTGTGTTGAAATAAATGTGGAAATGTTGTAAAAATTACTACCTACCTACTGTTCTTTGAATAGGGCCTACACGATTACAGCTGAGCATCTGAAAACAAGATTGGAGGTTTGGAGGTATATATGTGCCTTCATTTTGTAACTTCTCTCTTTAAAAAAGCTACTGCAAAACTTCATGGTTTTGAGAGTGGGTTTTTGAAGCTCCCAAGACAGTATGGGGAAAACTTAACAACTTCTGTTCAGATTACAAGTCATCTGCAGCTTGTGAGCCCGATGTTTGCTAGCGGCTCACCACAACGGTGCTACTGTGCTCTGTCAATGAGTAATTGTGCCATTCTAGGGCAAAACCCAGAATATCTTCCTGAATTTCACAGCCTACTTAACAACAAAAATCATTTGAATGTCCATAATTATTAGACGAATTCTTCACTCCCATTGATGCTGGGAAGAGAGAATCTGTGTGCTTGCTGCTGGACCCGCTCTGTCTTTTGGAGCGGCAGCTTGATTGCACTTCCCTTCTCAAGAGCCATCGTCAGACTGTCTATATTGATTTGCATTAAAGATGCATTGTGCTTACCAGAGATTCCCAGCATAATCTGTGAACGTATCATAGCTTCTAATCAATCCTATTCTTGTTCTTCTATTGTGCTACAATTTCTGTGCAGCTTAACACCTCGATAGAGATTGTCTTTTTTCTTATTATTATTCTTTTTAAGGAACTGAGCTGATTGCCTGAACTACCTTGCCTGAGATTAGCTGTTACCTATTAAGTCTGTTGTGACATATAGTAAAACCTTGGAAAACTGGCAAAGGCAGCCAGCTATACAACTACACCATTCATGGGCTGTAAAGACAGGGCAAGACATCTGCTGTATAGAGAGAGAGAACTGGAAAATCTGTAAGTCTACAGTATGGGGTTAGTATCTACAGAGCAGTATCAGAGCCAAGGAGGTATCAAATAGTATAAGCGACATCCTCAGCATCAGGTTGAGGTAGTACTCCAGCCTGGAATGGAGACAGTTCCTTTTTGTACTTTGATTCAAAAAAATGGGAGCTTGGAAATTCCTTAGGTAGCATAGACTTCATGCTTCCCAGAATTCACAATATGAACTTCAGTGCACCAGACTGATGTGTGTCATGGCTTCTTCACTGATAGCTGCAACCAGTTTTATATATATACACACACAAATAGATAAGATTATCTCTTCATATTCCTTGGCCTTAGTGTTTATAGTGCTTGATGTTTATTTACCATGTGAATATACTTTTATATATTTTTATTCTGACTGGAGAAAGAAATTGCCTCTGGTTTAGTGTAATACATCTTTTCTAAGTGTTAACATTGCATCTCTCTTTTTCACATTTCTTTTTTTACTTCATTTCTCTGCCTGCTAGGCTGTCACTAAATGCAGAAGTGCTTTTAAATGCATAATTGGTATGCACATTACCGTGGGGGGTCTGATGTGTAATTAGAAAGACACCAGGAAATTGGTTCCCAAATAGTTAACTCTAAATAGATGGGCATAATGAAGCAAAGGGAGGAGCTTGAACTGGAGCATGACACTAATTGTTCCCCACAAGGTTTGTAGCATCTTCAAAGAAGTGACCCCCCCTCAAGCCCCTTCTGATTTTGTGTGTACAGAATGTGAGTAGTTTTATTAGAATAAATTTAAGGTGCTTTTCTGTCTTGTCCCTTCTTGGAATATATCCCCTCCACCCCAAACATCAACAACCGGGCATATCTTGAATTAGAATAACCTCTGGTTTGAAGATTACAAAACAATCTCAGATGACAAATTCTGCAAATTTTATACAATCAAACATGCTTTAGAAGACATTTTCAATTTCATTTTCAACATGCATGGTACTTGGATATATTCCTACTTTCAAATTTAAAGTTGCTGCCTGCAAATTTACCACCTTGGACATCTGCATTAGAAGACAGACAGCCATAATCCAGAAATTACAAAGTGGATTTAATGTATTTCAAGTATTATAGAATGTGGTGCTGATTTTCAGTGGGAAAGTTTCATTTATCTTTTGTAAAATAAGGCAAATTATATAAATCTAAAAGGTTTTATTAGGTTCTAAGTTTTCCCTTAATCATCTTATTCACATTAACATATTAGCTCAGTTTTTCAAGAGGAACCACTACTAAGTTGGTTTCCTTTTTTGCTTTCAGGGATGGAGATATATCATTATATTTACAGTGTGGTCTTGTAGGCAAATATAAACTCATTCTGAACTGAAAAATATCTGTGTGCTAAATGAGTGCAGTCAAACCCAAACTAAGTAAACTTGATTCTTAGTAAAAGTCCTGGAGAAGGCCTAACACAGGCAATTTTTTTTCTATTTTTTTTAATCTCTCAGCATGAGCTAAGCAGCTGCCTTACATCATCCAATGTAAATATAGAACAGCTTTGTACTTTATATATTTAGAGAATTGACAAAAGCAAATAAAAATACTGAAAATGAAAAGCTCTGTATCCCCATATGATGACACTTAAAATAAATTTTTTAAAAAATCCTTTAACTTCATTGGGTGTAATACATATAATGAAAATGCTCAAATGGGTTTCTAGCAGAGGCAAGTAACTGGAGACATTTATAAAATTCACATGCTGAATAATGGTAAGTCTACACCATACAAGTGAACCATAAGTATAAATTTAAATACACTTATTTACATCATTCGACTCAGTACAGTCATAATATTGACTGGAGCTCACAGATTAGTTTTGGGTTTCATATCTATCTATTAAATTTTGTGTTGCCATTTGGAATTAAAAGTATCATAGCCAGAAGATATGAATAAGTCTTTTAGGGAAAAAAAAAAAAACCTATGCAACGTCATGTAAGTTTTGCTGCATTTTACTTATCCTGTAGAAATTATCCATTCTGCAATCTTTTTTCCCCAATTAAAAGCCTGATCCCAAGTCGTCTCGTCCTTTGATTCCAAAAACCTTTTTAGTGAAATTCTTAACTACCTGTTTGAATCCACAAGTGAAATTTTGATCTCAGTGAAGTTCAGTAGCAGAATTTCCACAGCATGTCACTTTTCCAGGTTATATTTTTTCAAACGTAGTCATTTCTGACTTTTTCTTCATATGTAGAGCTGGACTAATCTTATAGAACAAATGTTGTCAAAAAAAAAAAAACCCAAAACTGTTCAATTTGTGAAGTTTCTGTCTGGGTATGCAAGGGTTGTAGGCATGGGAGGTGAGGCAGTACTGTAGAGGAATGAATAGAGTTGCATTAATGGGAGGAGGGGCAAGCGTGAGTATTTGCACATATTGTTTCAGTGTTTTGCAGTGTAATATTATTATCACAAAAAGATAGTGGTACTATTTAATAATAAATGAGAGGTCTGATTTTGGCTGCAACAAATCTATTTCAGATAACATAAGAAGGGGTTGGGAAGGTCTTCTAATCTGATACACTTTGTTGAAGACTGATGGGGAATGCTTAAGGAAGAATAGAAAAACATTGCAGTCCCTCCATAAACCGTCACACCTTCCAGGAGTGCAAGTTTTAAAGACTTCTTACATTAAGATAGTGCCTTTGTGTTTAATGAACCTGGATTAATGGATTTTTCTTTATGCTTTTTGAAGCCTTCTAAGGTTTTGATATTCATGCAAATCTCGGACACCCTCCCCTCCTTCCTTTGTCCTTTTATAGTTAAATTTGTTCTTTCCTATGTACTTTATTTCACATTTATCAATACTGAATGTCATCTGTTGTTGTATCACAGTCACTCAGTGCCATGAGATCTGAATTCTTTGTCATCTGTTTTCATGTTTACTCCTTTGAATTACATAGCACAATACGCAAACTTTGTCACTCTGCCGTTCATCAGCTTTTCTAGATCATGTATGAATATGTCAAACAGCACAGATCCCAGGAGATTAGTACAGATCCCAGGATATTAGTAATATCCTGCTAATATGAAACTGTTCCTTTCTTATAATTTTTGTCCTTAAACATTGTTTATCTAGGAAAGGACTTTCCCTTGCATGCTGTGACAGGTTCTGCTGTTTGTGGCTTTAATCTGTAACAGGCATGTTGTTTCCCCCCATAATTCTGTATTTAGCAGCACAGTTGATAATTCTGTTTAGCCTCTCCCAGTTTCCTGGAGACTGTGGATGTTTCTATTTGTGAGCAGTGCATGGTTTTTCACCCCAAGTCTTGGAAGGAAGGAAGGAAACCTTAACCATAAATCTTGAGCACTCAATAATCAGTCTCTCCCAGAGCTGGAGTTGTCATATCAAATGCATGTTTTTGGAAATGCGGCTTGAGATTCCTACTGAATTTCAATTTTCCATTTTGTAAATCCAGAAGTTTGCCTGGAACAGGAGTTCTGCAATATAGCACTTTCTATATGTGCATAACTATCCTCAGACTCCTAAATTTTTTGTTAAATGGAGTACCCTAAAGTAAAAGTAATATAAATAAGAGGTAATGTGCATTCCAATTGTGCAAAGGCTCTGAATTCATACAATGTTAATGAAGGTTTTGATTAATACTTCCACATAAAACTAGAGGAGACAGAGTAAAGCCTTTTCTAGTAGCTCCCCCACCCCTGTTTCTGCATTTTAATGAAAGCTTTGTTAATATTTAAAATGCATTTAAAGCCTGAGTGTATAGGAAAGCTATGCAGTTAAAAAGACATAGACATTTTATTAGGCAGAGCTATTTGAACAAAAGGATAAATGTCAGACTAATAATGCCAACAACAAACTCTGCAACTTGCAACAGAATTGAAGATTTTAAAATATATTTTGCAGTTTCATCCTGTACCAAACAGAAAAAAGTCATCAGCCAAATACTTTGCTCATACTTAGACACTGCAGAGAAATCACTGCTGATTTATTCACAAATACTTTATTTAATAGTATATCTTTCGTTAAATATGGTAACACGGCACTTGTGGGCTACTGATGTGCCATGGGACTATAATAAATCAAGTAATGTGTTCCTGTTAACTGAATGAAGTATTTTAATAAGCAAGCCTGATTTATGTAGACATTTCCATTCATCTGACTTGAATATTGTGCTGTATAAGAAAGAACTATGTGCAATATAGTTTTGATCATGATTTTTCTAATGGATTAATTCATAGGAGGAAAAGAATACAGTCATTTCAGATTTGATGCTTAGTGTGAAAAGTCCCTGGAAAAAAACAGACAGGTAGAAGACAAAAGAATTATTTTTCTTACTGCTCAGTGCATCCAGTCACAGAATGCTCTAAACTCCCTTGACTTGTATTTAAAGTAGATGTGTCTACCTTTAACAGCCAGAAGCCAATCCCTTCATTCAGTAACGTCATATAGAGCTTTAAAAAAAAAAGGCATCATGTTGTACTCTGATGGTGAACTGCAGTTTGCTTAGCAAACATTGGCTGGGAATATGACGACTTCATACATTCATATGAGCCAAAGGTCTGTCTTTAAAGTTTGTGTAGTTACAGTTACCTTTCCCTTATAAAAACTGGTGAAGTTAGGTGGCCTTGCAAGGTCCCTTCCACTTTCTTCTTCAATTATTTCTTCTTTACCTCCCTTAATGCTTAGGCAGGGAATAATCTTTATCTCTTTCTTTTTCTTCTGGTTACTGACAACCTGGCCTCTTCCTTTTCCCTATTTCCTGGATGTGAGTTCCGCCTATTTGACATGGGTAGAAGAAAGGTAGGAGAAATTTGTCTCTGTGGGTACCATATTCCCAAGTTCACTTGACCTATGCACTGTGTCTTGCTTGTTCCGTGCTTATTCTAGAAAAAAATTACAACTACAAATCTGTGGACACCGCTAGAGATTTTTGGTGGTTTTTTACAGGTCAAAAAGCTGTATGTTTTGTCCTCTGGATGTAAAGTGATTGAATTGTTTTACCCAGTGAGGATTGATCTAATGAGGCGTTGACTTCAGTTGATATTGTCTCTTCATGGAACTTCTATAAAAATCAGGCCTAGATTGTGGAAATTTGAGTATCTGGAAATGTACGTACTCGAAATCTGTGGCCATGTTTGTAAGCACAGGTCTTTGACTTTCTCATGATCATCAAATGTGTATTAATATCTCTGCATGTGTATGTGCATGGACATGTGCATTCATGTAAACTTCCATTAAAATGGTTTTGAAAGATTGATTTATTTTTTTTTGCCCCCAATTATTAATTTTAAGGCTCTAATGTAGCATGTCAGAAATGCTAAAGTATGATGAGAAGTAGGTCTGTAACAGTGTAATCCAGTTTACATATCCTCATTCATTTGTTTATCTTCATTTATTCTAGTGGTTGAAATCAGTGAAAGTACTCGCATAAGTAATGTTTGGCTTCAGGCTTTATCCCTCTGTAATGGTATCTGATAGGTTGCAAAATTTGATGTTCCACAGGGCCTAATTTCTTCCTATTTTGTTTTATCTTCACTTATTCTCCCTCGTTGCTCCACACCAATGCGTTCACTTGTGTGCACAAACACACGTTTGTGGTCAGCAATCATTGTCCTACCAGTAATAATAACAGGATTTAATTCTGAGCACTGATAATCACTTGAGAACTGTGTGAAAAGAATAATTCCTGGGCAATATTATTTTTACTAGTAGAATATTCAGAAGATAATCTACATACTATGCTGATTTGTACAGTTTGTGTACAGCAAAGCTGTAGAAAGGGCAAGGTGAGAGAGAGTACCAGCTAGACAGCAAATACTGTTGAGCTCCACCAGATGCTTCACTGCTACTACCCCCAAAAAGAAGGATTGCTGGCAGCAGTGTAGCAGTGACTAATTAAGAGTCCAAGGAAGAGGGGCAGGAATGCAGTAGGTGCAACTATAGCTCTGTCCATAAGTCTTGAACTGACATCCAAATATAGATAATATATAAGCTGAAAAAAAAACAGGTGCTTGGCAGCTACTCTAGAATAGGATTAGGCAAAATCCTCCTTGGCAAGAGAGGGATGTTACACTTCAACATGGGAGAAACGTGGCAATCCTAGCTTTATAATGCTGCAGCTGAGTTTGCCTGCTAGCTCTTCGGATTATTGTGGAGAGCGAAGCAATGGGGTGGCCCCATCTTTTTGCAGCATTTTTGGTGGTTCCTATAAGCTTCTGGCACGGTGGAGTGGAGCAGCCTGCCCTGCCTGTTGCAGCACTTGCTGTGATTTCTTCCTTGCCCTGAGACATCCTGATGTTGTGCAGGCAAATTCATTGCTATGTCTTGAGATCAAACTGCTATCTACATTTCCTTTTCTAAATGGATTTCTTTTTTTAGCTGTATATCTGATTCTTCTCTCATTTTCCTCTTCTGCTATCTTTCCTTGTCTTAGCTGTGGTCTGAATTACTTTGTGTTTTGTTTTGAGTCATCTTTTTTTTTTTGTAAAGGAAACTCTCCACACCACGTGGCATTCATGGCTAATCATGAAATCACAGTGCTTCTTTCTCCATTAAAGTTGAACGTAGTGGTTTTATAGCCTCTTTTTGGGTTGCTGTTAAATATCTTACGTTGACTGTTTACTGTAAAAGCACTTCTATTTTCCTGCCTATAGATGAAGAATTGTATATATTTTCCTTAAGTAGTTTCAGATGAAAACGCTTCATTGTGAGACAGAACTGCAATTGTGTACACTTGTCTTGGGTTTATTGGTATTATAAATGTAAAATCTGTCCTTTTACAGTACTTAGAGTATTTTCTGCCAGAAACTTCACGAAGTTTTACGCTGATTACATAAAAGGCAGCCTGAATCCAAGAAATACATGTAAACATTTTCTTTGTGCATTGGGATTTTATGTTAGAGACGGAATGTCAACATGAGCTTTTCTTTTAGCCTACGGTTAAATCCTGGCTCAGACCCTACTGCAGAAATTACAACCATTTGATGGGTTTCTAGCAGCCTGTGCAAAAGAGGTTGATGTTCTCCACCCACTTGAAACAGGAAAAATAAATCTTTTTTCATCAGAAATGACTGCCTTATCTTTTCCTGGACAACTAATTTCAGGGAGGGTGTTAGACACAGAAGCTGGCTCCTCATTTGAGTGAGCCTCATGCACAGATGTACTGTGAGACAGGCTTGCGCCCAGCTATATCGAAGTTCTGGAGATGAGATTTTCACTCCTATCTGTAACCCCCTTGCTGCGCTTAGGTCATTATTCTATGTCTTGTTAGAAACATAGTGTCCTCCCACTTGTGAAAAAGAAAAAATCTTGTTGATACACTGAAGCAATCTGTATTCACAAGTAAGATGCAAACATCAGTAGAAAAGTAGCTCAACAAAGTAAAAGCCAGTATAAGTGGAGTTAGCACACAGTGCTGTTTATAGTATGTCCATGCAAATTTAGTGCTGGAAATTATACTTTTAACTCTCCCCAAACAACAGCATTTGAAGACCAACCTTCCATTTCCTGATGCAGTCTGGGTTTTCTTCATGTATCCTCCACCCAAGTGCAGAACTGACTGGTATTATTATGACTGGGAGAGCTGCATCCCTCTTAACTTGATCTGAAATGCCTGCCAGAAGAAATGCAAGCAAAATGAAAACAGCTAGACTAATGACCAAGTTACCTGTCATCACAGTTTTAGCATTATAGGTCTGTTTGATTAGATTATTAATTTGGAAATGCCAGGTTGTCTGGTTCTGGCTAAAATTAACAGGTTTACTTTTCCAAGGACAGGGCTATATGTTAAAACACCTCAAGAGAAAAGTTGGGCATAGAAGGAAAGGTCAGTGTTTACTTAAGAAAAAAGACAAATCAATGGAGTGAACTGAAAAATCTGGCACTTAAAGACATTTAGGCAAAGTGACTTTGAAAGGAGGGAGAAAAGGGGGTTGCAGTGCTGAGATCCGGTCGTGTGTGTATATATATATATATGGTATATGATATCTACTCAGACTCTTCTCAGAAATCAAATAAAAGATGGAAATAACTACATTTCACTATCTGCAATCAAATTGGGCAACATTTGGCTTGATGTTATTTTTTGGAAAAAGAAAGAGACAGCTATATAAAAGTAATAATGTTTAGACCCTATTAGTCAGTTCAATACCCATCTACCAAAAATGGATGTCAGTCACTTTCTTGTAAAGGTATCTAGCAGAAGCATAAACCTCACCACTGTCATTTAAATAGTACCGATATTTCTTTTACTTTCATCTGCTTGTTTTTGTCATGATTTTGTGCTCCACTTCCTTACATGATGATCAAATAGCTTTATGTTGGTGAAATGTGTGATATAAACCAAGGAATTTTTTCCCTCATTATTTTTCTTCTTTCTGAGTAATTTACACTTATCAGAGAATGGGATAACTGAATTGCCTGATAATCTGGCAGGGCAGGCAAGGCATATAATTTTTTTCATTCACTGAAAAATGTGTAACAATAGAGTTTTTCTAAAGTATATCTTTCTCCAACAAATTTATTTTTTTAAAAGTCTTTTTAGAAGCATCAGGTTTTCCATTTTTATTTCCCGGTCAGTTGCTACTGAAACTTAAATATCAAGGGAACATATGCATTTTAGAAACATCAAGGGCGCCTTTATCTGCATGGTGTGAAACTTCTGTCTTGGACAATGTGAATGTTGCTTTTGGTATATTTTCTGGCTCTTTTTGCTAGTGATAAAAAAAAAAAAGAAAGTGTCTTGGCTTATAAAAATATTCTGAGATGATAACAGGAATAATAAATGGTACAGAGATCTGACAACTTGCAAATTGTAAGTGTGACTGCAAAATATATGTTGTGTGGGCCCATGGCCTATATCTACACAAGAGAAGACCACAAATTTGGTATGTGCTGCCTGCTAAGACAACATTATAGTAAGTCTTTAAAGAAATAAAAATGCACTTAATGAACAATAAATTAAGAAGAAAAAAAATAGCCTTATTTAATGATCTACAGAATTCTGGTTTTATACCCTTACAATATTTTTGCACAGGCATGGCTCATGGAAGTTCTAGCTACATCCTCTTTGATAAGATACTCACGTTCCTTTATTTTTTTAAAAGCTATTAACATTTTCCCAGTTGAAGAGAACATGGCTCATAAATCCCTGTTCCAAATTCTGCAACCCCACGGCTCCTTATGTAAAAGGAGTCTCCTGGAGAGGTATGCAGCAAACTGGAGAAAATAAGTGCTACCTATTTATTTGTGGAGTGAAGGAAAGGCAATGGGAGAGGGCGCTGAAAAGGGAAGATTTTCCCCAGGCAACTCACCTTTTTAAGTGAAAAGAAACAAAGCATTCATTTATTTATTTATTTATTTATTTATTTATTTATTTATTTATTTATTTAAAACTGCCTTTGGGCTTTTGAGCTTGATTTAACATTGTTTGTTCCAGTGAGGCAGGCAACTGATGTTGGATTATATGCTTCATGTTTTGTAGTTTTTGAAGGCACAAGGCTGTTTATGGGAGACTTAAGTTTCAAGTACAGATGTTAGAAGTAAATATGTACAGGGCCAGATTCAGGCAAACAGTTAAGACCATGCTTAAATTCATCCTTACTGAAAATAATGATAGAGCAATGAAGCAGGTATTTAGTTGTTTAAAATGTGTTAAAGTTCCAATAGGACTAAGCAGGCTTATCTAGTATGTGTTATCCTGCATAAAGCTAGTTTCCTAAATAAGGTTGATAGATGAGGTTTGAACATCAATGGTGTTCTTTTGGCAATGCTCTGTGATATGGCATGAAGGTCTTTTGGTTTTGTAGGACAAGAACTGCTGTATGAAGTCAGACTAAAAATCGACCTAGCCCTATAGCCTATTTCTGACAATGGCAGTAGTTGTGGCCAAGGAAAAAGTATTAGAAAAAAGTTGGTATGTTGTCCTGCATTCTGCCTTTGTGCTCTGTAGATATTTCAAGCAACCATATGGGGTTGGCAGATACTTATTTACTCTACCTGTCTTAGTGTTGGTAAATGACCTTACACACACTTAAGTGACATTAAGAGTATGAAAAAGAAATTTTTCTGGAAGATGTTGGTTGTCCATTTTTAATATTGTCGGTATGAAACAAGTTGACCATTCTCCATCCAGTGCCAACTAATGAACTCCTTTGTTTTTAATTATGGCAATTGATTTTTGAGTCCAGATAAATGTTATTACTGCTGTGATTCCTAGGTTACCATTTTCTAATCATCCCAGTCTGAAAAGTGCTTGAGTCCTTTGGCACTTTCTTATTTTTAAGGACAGGCTAAAATTCCAGTGACATCTGAGGCATTTTGGTAGATAGAAGCCAAGCCTCACCATGAGCTTTTATTATGTTCCTGAATAATATCCACTGCTTTCTGCAGGGATGGAGAGATTGTGTCTAGCAGACAGCAGGAAGTAAGAAAGGAATGAAGAAGGGATATAAAGAATGAATGAAAGCCAGAGTCATAGACCCAAAGAGGACAGAAATAATATTGGCATATTAGAAAAGAACTTAGAATAAATAAAACAAAGCAAAATCAAACAAGACTGTGTTTAACTAAGTTAACTAATTCACCAATTAAATTAGAGCCCCAAACACAGAGGCTTAGAATAATTATTAGAACAGATGCTTCTAAGCTTTATTTTAAGATGAGTTCTAGGTAATTTAAACTTGTATCACAGGAAACGTGTCACACAAAAGTATACATTGTTTTTATTAGAAACTTTATTACAAACAGAATGATTTGGAAAAAGATTATTAGAAAATGTTATCGAAAGTCTCACAACATGTATGTTACAATCAGGACAAATCTGTTTGTTAGTCAACTGAAAATCTGAAGTCAATGCTAATTAGGTCACAAGAGAATGAAAACAAAATAAATTCAAATGTTTTAAGGAGAAGGTGAAGTGAAAATGGAAATGAAATATGCTGTTATTCATTTTTTGCACCTGATATTTTTCTCTTGGTAGTTCTCAGGTGATTTAATTCAGTGTTGTGTCTGAGAAATGTGTCTTTTTTGAAAAATAAATTATGTGTATAGCCTGTATTTATGATCTTGTGACGCACCTCGAAATGGATTTAGCACTCTTGCCTTTAAAGATGCTTTAAGGTGCATTTCAAATCCATAAAAGCAGAGTCTGCAGATTGAGGCCAGTGCTATCAAGACCGGGAATAAATCAGAGAATCTGGATTTACACCTGAAACTCCCAGGAGGGGAAATTCTCCCAAGAAACACTTCATGTGACAGGTTTAAGCTCCATAATGTTTTCTGCATTCAGGTATAAATCCTTTTATAATGAAGAGGAGAAAGGGTAACAGTAGTTGGGATATCAGATCTCCCCTATAAAATCATATTTTTACCTACATCCAGATCCAATGCAAAAAATACTACTCCCTGAAAAGCTGTCAAAAAGCTGACTTTTAATAGATGCCCTAGCATTTCATTTTAGCTCTTAGCATCACTCATTAGGTTGAAAGAGACCAGGAAACACATCAAAGAAATTATATAAAAGAAAGTATCATATGATATGCATTCACCTAAAAATGTTCATGACAGTAGCCTTTATTTTGTTCCTCTAGTCCCACCACTATAAGATCCCACTGCTACAAGTAAGGGTTGGTGGGATCAAGTCCTATTATTATTCTAGAATAGAGATTGCTCAGTCTTTGTGAAATTAACATCCATATTGACAAATTATACAGAGCTGGAAAGCTGCATCTCATTTACATATAAACTGTCTTTACTTTTTCAAGCAAAATAAATACTTCCAGGGTCAGACAGTCTCATGCTAGAAATTGTCATAGCTCCAATTCCAATTTACATCATTGAGGATTTGCTCCACTGCCAACAATAGAGTTAAGTAAACGAATGAATTTAACTTTTATCTGAGTTCATTTAATAATAGCATGTCCGCAGTTCATAAACTAATCCTTCAGCTCCAGGATAGCCGTGGGCATTGCTGTAAACAACATTTTCAGCCCCTCCACTGCAGGATTTTCTTTAAAAGTGTGCAGATAAAAGTACTTTCACTTTTCTTGACAACCTGCCTATCCATTTTATTATTGTCATTGTTTTCCCTCAGGCTCTGCCAAGAAGTTTGCGCTTGCAGCTTGATCAAATTATATGCTTTTCCTTGATGTGAACATCTAAAACATCATTGTGCTTGGCTCAGGAAATGATAACAAATTACAGAATATCCCTTATTTACGTCACTGATTCAAATCCAGTCCAAGCCACTAGTGACTGACTGTCCTCCCTAAAATAACCCTTATGAAACTGGAGAGAGTCTTAATAATTTTAATTTTGTAAATGAAATATTTCTTGAATACGAATGAGAAAAATCTAAAAATTCACATATGGTGTAGTTGAACTGCAGCTGAGCTTGAGTGGAAAGGGAAAATATTTCCAGCAGATGCTGAACTATAAGGCAGCGCTTGATTGACATTGACATCTTAGAATGATTGAGAACAGAGGTTGCTCCTTCTTATATTTTAATTTACCAAATGGGAGCTTTAGTTCTTCTCCCAGTCACCATTATGATCATAATGTTAGTACTGATTAGGTATCTAAACACAACAGCAATAATCATAATAATGCCACCACATAATAAATAGCAAAGGCGGTAATTTACGTAAAAAGTACTATTACCAGTTACCTCTAATAATGAGAAACAGAGGAATGTCTCCACAAACATGTCAATAATACTCTTCTCCACCCACTTTTAGAAGCTCCAAAAAGAGAGAAATAGACCCAGCGAATCCTAGTTGCTTTTTACATCAAGCTTTGAAGTAAGGCTATCAAGTCTAATCACACAAATCAGTTATGTCTCAAAAATATAGTCAAGATAAAGTCTGAGGTCTTGCTTGAAAGATTTAGTGTGTCCATATCAAAAAAACCTGTTCTTTCAGACAAGTAAAGCCATGTTCTGTTTTACTTGGGTTTTGATTTATGATTCTACACTTCCTTGGTAGTTGTGGTATCAAAATTCATGCATGACTGCTCATTTGGTGCTGGGTCATGAATTTCTTCAGTCTTATGTATATTGATCCCTGAATTTTTCTCCATCGATATTATTATTTTTAGGGTGTGGAGGGCAGAATTTAGTCAATATAACTGTGTTAAAATAGAAGTGCTGTCCAAAATTCTTAAGATTTATTGGGTTTCACATTAAAATTAATCAACTTGATATGATTAATAATCTTTGACAATCGCATAGAGTTCTCCCAGGTAATTCAGTATGTAAATGAAATATTTAATATTGGATCATTATTTCTTGAGAATGAATACCATTTGGGATTTCATATATGATGACGGATCATAATCTTGCAAAGAAAGGTATCTGACTTCTTGCCAAAATTAGAACCGTCTCTGGAAACTTTCAGAAATCTCCTTGGTCTCCACAGCAATTTATGACATTTATTTGAAAGTTTTAGAATTTATATCAGCTTGTGTGGTTCAGGAATGCATAAGTTAAGCACATCTACATCATATTTCAGTTTGCATCACTGAACTGAAATTTCTTTCACAATTTCTGTTTGATTTACCATTTTGAAATATTGTTGTGTTATTTAACATAGAACTTAAGATAGTCTCATATTACAGATATGTTTCTGTGTATATGATAAATCAGCATTCAGGGTAGGAAGCATTTATCTTGGTCATGTTTGTGATATCAGATTGTTGATATTGGGCAAAGAAAATTAAACGCGCTGTTCTCATTAACAGCAGTGGGAATTGAATTTACAAAGTAAAGAAGAGAAATCTATTCTTGCATTAACTCTGCAGGCCAGCTCACACCTTGTGTTAATAGAATTCCATCTGTGTTATCTACCAGTTTTCAGCCTCTCTTAAGTAATCTGGCATTTGACTTGTGTTTTCCATAGCATCAACAGCTTGTCAGCACGTAATAAACCATGCAATTTTGAGAGCCACAGGGTTGAAACCAAAATATCATAAAATAAGATGTTTGGTTTTGTCATGAGTGCTATATGCAGTGAATGTGAATAGAATTTGTGTGAATGTTTGCTTGAGTCAACTTCACAGGAGATAATTTGTACTTGGTTTGTAATTGGTAGTGAGGTCAGTATAACAGTTGTCAATGTATATGGGAAGCCAAGGAGTGCTCAGACTCTCTAGGCAATCAGCTCAGGGCTGATTTTGTGGCAAAAGGAGTGCTGGAATGCCACAAACTTCTAAAAAGATGGAAAATCTTGGTATAAAAGTGACTTCTGGAGTCTCATTCTGAACTGTTCCAGTTTAGACTTAGGCCTGTGGTTATCTAACCAAATACTCGTGTCACTTTGGTATTCATAAAAGTTTATTTCTTTTCAAAGGTAATATCATAGAATCATAGAATACCAGGTTGGAAGGGACCTCAAGGATCATCTGGTCCAACCTTTCTAGCACAATCTAGATGAGATGGCCCAGCACCATGTCCAGCTGAGTCTTAAATGTGTTCAGCGTAGCAGAGTCAACCACTTCCCTGGGGAGATTATTCCAATGGTTGACTGTTCTCATTGTGAAAAATTTACCTCTCGTGTCCAATCGGAATCTCCCTGGGAGGAACTTGTACCCGTTACCCCTTGTCCTCACCATGTGACTCCTTGTAAAAAGAGTCTCCATCTTCTTTGTAGCTCCCCTTTAAGTGCTGGTACATGGTGATGAGATCACCTCCAAGCCTCCTTTTCTCAAGGCTGAACAAACCCAGCTCTCTCAGCCTATCCTCATACGGCAGGCTTCCCAGACCCTTGATCATCTCGGTGGCCCTTCTCTGGACCCTCTCCAGCCTGTCCACATCTTTTTTGTATAACAGGGACCAGAACTGTACATGGTATTCCAGGTGTGGCCTGACAAGCGCTGAGTAGAGAGGGATAATGACTTCTTTATCTCTGCTGGTGATGCCTTTTTTGATGCAGCCCAGCATCCTATTGGCCTTCTTGGCCGCAGCAGCATGCTTTTCACTCATGTTGAGCTTCCTGTCCACCAGGACCCCCAGGTCCCTTTCCACGGAGCTGCTCTCTAGCCAGGTGGATCCCAGTCTGAGCTGCAGGCCTGGATTATGTTTTCCCAGGTGCAAGACCTTACACTTGTCTTTGTTAAACTTCATCAGGTTCTTGTTAGCCCACTCTTCCAGCCTATCCAGATCTTCCTGCAGGGTGGCTCTCCCTTCCAGAGTGTTTACTTCCCCACTCAATTTGGTGCCATCTGCAAACTTCATCAGGCTACACTTGATCCCGTTATCCAGATCGCTTATGAAGATGTTGAATAGCGTTGGGTCCAATATCAGTCCCTGGGGGACCCCACTTGTGACAGGCTGCCAGCTTGAAAAAGAGCTATTTACTACCACCCTTTGGGTGCGGCCCGCCAGCCAATTCCTCACCCACTGCACAGACCACTTGTCCAGGCCATAACGCATCAATTTCTCCAGGAGGAGGCCGTGGGGATTGAAGTAAGACTGATGGGCCTATAACTACCCGGGTCCTCCCTTGAGCCGTTCTTGTAGACAGGGGTAACATTTGCCTTCCTCCAGTCCTCTGGGGCATCCCCCGATCTCCACGACTTCTCGAAGATTATAGAGAGTAGCCCTGAAATGACATCAGCCAGCTCTCTCAACACCCTCGGGTGGATGGCATCAGGGCCCATTGATTTGTAGGGGTCAAGCTCCTGTAATAATTCATATACTGACTCCTTCACTGTTGGTGGGTCTGTGTTAGGATCATCATTGATTTTCGTTCCCAACACCTGGGATCCAACAGTGTTGCTAAAGACAGAGGTGAAGAAAGTGTTGAGAACCTCTGCCTTTTCAGCATTGTGGGTGACTGATTCACCTCTACTGTTTAGTGGTGGGCCTATGTTTTCCTTCTGTTCCCACTTGCAATTTACATACCGGAAGAACCCTTTCTTGTTATTTTTGATGTGTCTGGCCAGTTCCAATTCAAGCTGAGCTTTTGCCTTTCTAACTGCATCTCTGCACACTCTGGCAATGCCTTTGTAGTTCTCAGTGGACAATCTTCCACTTCTCCATCTCTGGTACGCATCTCTCTTGGTTTTAAGCAGACCCAGGAGCTCGTGGTTGAGCCAAGGAGGCCTCTTGCTCCACTTACTTCCCTTTCTTTTATAGGGGATAAACTGCTTTTGTGCTTCCAAGAGAGCAGAGCATCAGTGGTAGAGCATTTAAAGCATTTGACTACAAGAATGATAGGCATTTATGAAACTATACTCCTAGCACCCTAATGAGGTAAGGTAGCTAATCTGTCGCAATTTAGAGAATGGGAATTCAGGTGCTAAATTCAATGCCCGTTCAAATTGTTGGAATCCATTGATATCACTTGAATACAGACCAAGATGATGTAATAGTTGGGAATGGCCGCAGTCAATAGGAATCAGTTTATCTTTGGCAATGAGATCCTTGTATGTTAGACAGCACTAAGAGAAGAATTTTTTTTAAAGTAGTATTTTTTTCCTATCCTTTTTCTTTTCTTTTGAATCTTATCACTACCAACATGTTCCTGCTGAATTGTGTTTGAAGATCACTTGGAGTGATAAGAGCCCTATGGAAGAATTGTTGGAACTTTGTCTATATTGTACTGCAGTTCTCACCAGCATTGACCATGGTTATTTGAATTGCTGCTCTTATATGAACACTGCATCAAGGAAGAAATTCAACACTTATATTCCTCTTAGATATATATGGTTTAAAAAGCACAACTTTTAGATAAAGGGAAATTCATTTTTTTCATCACAGCTGTCAACCTTTTACCTTTGACTATATACGTTTTAAGAGGTTCATTATATTCCTATGGTTTCAAAAGTAGGAGTGTGAGGTGGAAAGGGAACAGTGATTCTTTAATGTGACATTGACGATAACCTACCCTTTGAGGTTTAGAATGGGTCATAAAACAGGCAGATTGTGATCAAAGGAGATAATGAAGATTTATGAAAATATATTGAATTTTCATTGAGTTAATTGGATCCAGAACTTCTTGGCCAGGACCTTCATCTATTTTTTGTGTCTTTCCTTGAGGGTGTGGGTTTGTTGGGTTTTTTTTGCATTTTCTTCTTTTGCAAGAATATACCTTTATGTCTGATTCTGCTCATTTGGACAAGATATGGGGTATGGGGCATCACCCTACGTTTCTCCCACACATCCCACTTGGGACTATATGCATTGCAAGTGCAGAATCTTCTGTGCTATAAAAGAAGTTTCATGTTCATCTTAGCTGTGTTTTGGAGGAAGATGACAGTAGCCTCATTACAGGAAAAATCCTAACTCCACTTTTAACTTATGCTTTATAAGGCCAGTTCCCTTGTGCTTATGGGCTTTGCTGGATTCATGTAATTGGAATGAGGCAACAAAATATTGTAAATTGCATTAACTTGCATCCATTATCCATAAATCTTAAGGAGGTACCTGATATGGCAGCAGTAAACTTTAGGAATAGGTCTTTGAGAACTAGCTAATTTATACAATGTGCAACCTGGCTCTAAGCCAAAAGAATTGGGTTTGGGTTTTTTTTCTCCATGCATTCTCTACGCTTGCAGATGAACTCAGATTATATACATTTCTGCAGCTGCAATAAATTTTACTATTCTAATGACACAGTATCTTTTCTGTCATCTGGTTTTTTGGATTTTTTTATTGTTGTGCTGTTTCACTGTTGCAGAGAAAGCAAATAGCAAGTACATAGCAAATGCATCTGCTTGGCATAAGAACAAAAGCAAATCCGAGAAGCCTGATATTAAACTCTAGATTTTAGAATTGCAGGTCTTGTGCTGTAGTAATTAGAGGTTTTACAAAATTGTTAACACAAAATATTCAGGAGAGAGCTTTTCTTTATTCCAACTAATCCCATCCTTTGTAGTCCCACTGCACACCTGTTATTCCTTATGGAATTTCACTTTCTTTGCTTATTAACTCATTTCCTAAATTCTAACAATATGCTGACAGTTTTGCTTATGTGTTTTGTCTAGGAATGCTGGGACTAAGAGATGCAGGGATTAAAACCAATATATGACTCCAAAATTAATATTTGCAGATATTAATTTGATTCCATGCAGCTTTGTAGCCTACATGGGCTGTTAGAAATGCTCGTGCTGTTACCAGGCCTATGGCACAGCCCGAAGCTGGGGGTCTGTGGGGATGGCTTTAAGTCATCCATAGTAGCTCATCCTCTTTGGCTGGGAATTCTCTCCTAACTATTCAGGCCAAGGATGTGACACAGAGTCCTTTCTTATTAGACGATCCACTAAAGAGTTTCAGACATCCAATCAAAAAAGTGAAATGCTGAAGTGACGATCTGAGGCTCTGCCATATTCTGGTTTTTATTAATTCTGTCAATACCTAAAAGCTATGAACAAATCACCAGGAACTAGGGCAGTTCATTCCATGAGATGATTTATTCACAGTGAATTTTTCAGCCACATTCCTTAAGAATTTGAGAAGAGCAACATAAAAATGGGGCTGAGCACCATAGCCGGAGAACTCTGATCCAGAGATGCCTGAAGTCAGGAGACTCTCATCGGTTTCTTGGGTCTTTGATTTAGGACCTGAGTGAAAGATTTAGCTGTTTGCAAAATTCTTTTTTTAATATGATTTCTGTACTAGCTACAGAAAAGATAAAGATATTATTTCTTGAGTGTCAGAAGTCGCTTTATCTTTTGTTCTTCTACATTTAAGGAAGGGTGTGTTGTTGTTTTTTAAGGTATTAATTCAAATTATGATGTGCGCTTATGATTGATTTCAAAGTGGAGAGTGTGAGTTAAAATAAAATAGCCAGCCTGATGCCTCAAGAAATTACAAACCATTGAGTCAAGCCTACCTTAGAAAAGACAAGTTTATCCTATTCAAAGAGACGTTTTTCCTTAGGTATTTTACATGAGAACCCTGTGTTCTACTAAACAAAAAGAAAAAAGAACTCTTTGCTTTAAAGAACAAACAGCCATTCCTGATGCTCAAAGAATTGTTTCATCAGAGAAGAAATGGCAGAAACCAAACCCATAAAATAGTGTTGTGGGGTTTTTTATGTCTGATTAGGAGCAAGCCATTATCTAATCTGTCAGAAACAGCTTCATGAAGTCCACAGGAAATTTCAGGTTTTCAATGCTAGTGATACATACTCCTAAAAGTGTCTTTTGTTGTGTGATTGAAAACAATCTCTAAACAGCCTGCTAAAATCTAGTGCTCTAATTCTAGTGTTCTAAGCTATGAATTAAGACTTCTGTCCCATTCTGTCAAGAAAAGGCATATTAGCAGGATTTTAAAATTCGTCTAAAGCAGATTTTACCAAGATGACCTAGCACCTGAGTTGTAGGGCAGTTTAAAAGTGGAAATAGTGAATGGAGCTGTTGAATTGAGCTTCCTGTCCCAAACAGCATTAAAAGTAGGTCATGACACCTTTAGGGGTTTTTTTTTAATTTTGAGAATACTTTTTTTTTTTTTTGCAGTCTTCCTTTTGCCAGGAGTTGGAAAAATTTTGCCCTAGTTTAAAAAAAAAATAAATTAAACATCAGTCAAAGACTAAATCTGGAACATTTCCAGCTAGAAAATGTAAAACAAGTAGAAAAATAGTAGGAGGGGAACTTCATAGAAGTTATGCTAAAAAACTACCTACTGTATTATCCCTTTAAAAGTAAAGACTTTAAAGCATTTCCAAGGTTGAATATGACTCAGAAATTAGAAAATGACTAATTTATCTGAACGCCAGCTTTCATAATTCAAATGATATATGTGTATGAGTTATGACAGAGTTTATTTTACCCTGAACGGACATCTGGTATGGAAGACTTCAGCCTGGGTAGTTCAAATTGCTAATATCAAACAAATGAAAAAAGGATGTTTCACAGCACAAATCAAAGGGTGACCTTAATAATTACTGATTAAACCTCCATCTATTATACCTGTCTGGTAATACATTGATTTACGCTATGATTCTCTATTCCAGCTGCTGTTAGTTTTGAGGTCTATTTATATTCAAGCAAAATGTCTTGTTTTCTATTTAAATATTATCAACCTTCTTCAGGAAACTAGACAACCATCATTGGTAAAATTTGCAGATAAGTAGAAGAACAGTTGTCTACTGTAAAAAGCAATCTGGATTAACTGATAAACTGGGATCTGAAGAATCAGAGTCTTATAGGAAAAGAGGACTGTTTAGATGGGAAGATACAGATAGAAATTGCTTGGATGAAGAGGCGGCTTTAAAATGCCCAACATTTTTCTTCACGCTACTTACAGAAGTTTGCTTTCCCATTTCAAAGGCATCAACTGCCTGTGAAGCACATGGACAGGATGTCCTGCCGGAAAGCGTCACCTTCAGATGGAAAGGGCTGTCCTTCACTTCTCATTTAGATTATGCCTGGCATCTCACTGCTGTCTGACTGGAAATCTGGATCATGTCCTTCCCTTATTTACCCCGATTCTTAGTTTTGTGAACAATGCTGACTATATGGCCTTTGAGTAATGACATCTACAAGTTTGCAGTGCAACAAAAGCTCTTTCTTTTAAACAAAACCTTTGGTCCTCTGTTCTCAGTGTTTCATCACTCTAACAGCAAAGAATCGCTTTTGCTGCAACCCATGACTGTTGCTTTTCATTCTTTCATTGTGCACCACTACCAAGCAGTGTGGCTCCATCTTCTCTGTAATCCTCCCCTCCACCAGTTATAGGCAGCAATAAGATTCCTCTTCACATCCTTCTCTCCCGGCTGCATAAACCTAGCTTTCTGCTGGCTGTGCTGTTGTTAGTGCAGCCTGGGCTACAAGAATATAGGCCATGTCAAAAGCCTTGCCAAAGTCAAGCAAACTGCCATCTCCTCATCTGTTGAGCCAGTCCTCCTGACTGCAGAAAGCAATCAGCCAGTGGATCAGGCTTGATTTGGCTGGTAAATCTCTGCCAGCTGTTTTTCAGCACCTCCCTGTTCTTTGTGTCTTTGGAAATGCCTCCCAAAGGGGCTTGCTCCCTAATTCCTCAAAGAACTGAGGTTACATTGGCCAGTATTTGCTTCACTGGGTCCTCCTTCTGTGCTTTTTGAAGATGAGTGTGATGTTTGCCTTTTGCCAGTTACTATGACCTTTGACATACCAGAGTTTTGTAGTGATATCCACCAGCTCTCTCAGCCGTATCAGATACATCCAGTGCCATCCCATGGACTCGTTTGTTTAAGCATCCCCTCATTGATTTCCCTGTGTCATGGGTAGTACTTCATTCCCCCAAGCTCTGACGCTAGGTGCAGGAGCTGGAAAGCCCAGGAACAGACCTTGCCAGTAAAGATTCAGGCAAAGAAAGCATGTTCCTCAGCTGTTTCTGTGCTTGTTGTCTCGAGGTCCCTTGCCCAATGAACAGCAAGCCTGTATTTTCCATAGAATCATAGCCTTCCTTTTGCTATGGATATGCATGGGGAGCCCTTCTTTCAGTCCTTTCGTATCCTTAAATCTCCTAGATGCCCGTAACTTCATGTGAGTGCCATCCAGTTTCCTGCCTGCTTTCTTCAGATAGCTGACAGTGTGCTAATTAGCAACTCTCCTGTGCATTCTCTCCAAAAAACTGATCATTGTGTTTTGGTCTAAAGGCTAGTCGTCTTGGCAAGCAAGCCTATCGTGGTGTTGAGGTTGAAGAGACCATCTTCAGGACTGTCAGGCAGGCTATTTTATGTAAGGAGTTGCTGTTTATCTAGGCCATAATTTTACCTTCCCTAACTGTGTTTTTGGCTTTTTGGTTTACTTTATTTTGTTCTACAACTCCTTTTTGACCTATCTCCATCATAACTAATCTATTATAACCAAGGACAGTCAGGCCTATAGGGAAAAGGTCATATCTTTTATAAGACCAAATAATACAGTTGGAGGAAAAACAAGAAAGCTTTTTTGTCTCAGAGGACTTTCATCAGTTCTCTGAGCCCAAAGCTTGTTCTCTCCCCTGACTATATATCTTGGTCTAATAAAAGATATTACTTCTCTCTACAAGCTTAGCCTGTTTACAGAATTACACCATCAGAGCCACAATGACACTTCAGTATAAGCAGGGAGACAGAAACCTATACAATTCAAAATAATGTGTATATGTTAACGTTATCTGTTCAATACAGTCATTCTGAGCATAGTGATGATTAGCACAGAAATAGACTGGGCTAATTAGAGAATTTTTTTCAGAAGAGATATGACCCTAATAGTTATCTGGAGATGGGAATAGAAGATGCCAGTGCATTAAAGGTAGGAATAGACCTGATGGAGTGGCTTAAACCTTGTTTTCATCAGGGAAATAGCATGTAAGATGTAACTGCAAAGAAATATTGAGGAAATTCTCTTAGCTACTGAAGTGAGATAATTATGAATACCATTAACTGGGGAAGAAGGACATTAGTGAATATATTATAGTTTAATACATTGTTAATAGTTCTCTGAGTTTTCAAATGTATCTTAAAAAAAAAATCACAAAACATCTAGACAGACTGGTTTGGGTGCCAGGGGCTTGGACTTACCACTACTTGTTTGCCTAAGGACTTGGTTTTGATTGTTCAAGAATTTTAAATTTGCTAAAAACTCAGAATGACAGTTACTGAGAGTAGGACTATCATACATTGTGTAATGCTTACACTAAGTTACTGTTAATGCTTACTTTAGAAAGTATGTGGTCTGTATTTTCATGGATTCTAAAGCTGCTAAGAATTGAATTGATAAATGCAGATGTGCATGCCAGAATCCTGATAGTCCAATCACAAGACAAAGATGTTCTATAAGGGCAATGTGTCCAGCCAAATAAACCAGCATAGCTTTCTGTTTATTGAATGCTCTGGAGAAATTGCCTGTAATCTCCATAACAGGAGCTATTAGAGCATATTATTCCATGAACAAAATTGTATATGAAAAATAGATGAATTATTGACTTAGTTTTAGTGCATCTTGTATAGAAGCATCTTACCTTTCCTATAACAGTACAGGTTCTCATTTTAATAAGTGTTTTAATGCAATGAAAAGTGAGCTGAGCATAAATCCCAAGTGTTGTACTAAAAATGGAGACATATTCAGGAGCTATTCTAGGAAGAAATATAGTTGCATTTGCAGGTGTAGAGATAGGGTTGGATCCTCAGCTAGACTAATGAAGCTTATTTTCACTAAAATACTCCGACTTACACCAACCAAGACTCTAGCCTTGAATGCCTTATATTCAGGTTCACATTTGCAAAACATGATTGCATATTAGGAGTGCAATGAAGTGCAGGTTAAATGAATAATATATAGCTATGTCAACACGGTTAATGAAAGTATCTAGAGTAAAGTGTTTAAATCAGAACTAATACTGACAGGCTAATAGCCTTCATCTCCGCTTCAGACAATGGATAGATGCCACACCAGGTAATAGGCTCTTTTGACTTTTTTTTTCTCTCTTCAGCCTGAAGTAGCAGATTTACAGCATATTACCTGGGGTTGCATAGATGGAGGTTAGTCTGGCAGTGAAATTTTAGAAGACCATCATATTCAAAAAAAGAAGAAGATAATAAGTAGGGGAAGTTTGTGTTAAAGTCTGAAACTATAGTAATAATGTTGTCTTTCTAAGTTTATGTAAACCAGTAAAATTCTCTGTCACAAAGATAATGGAGATGAACACTCAGACAAGAGTAGTCCAAACCAGAGTCAGCTTTCAAGCAAGCACTCTTAGCCCTGAAGATATTTACACCTTCTCTAGTGTGGCCGTTAGCCTTAGGACCTACTGATTGAAAGATAGTGTCCCCAGTGAAAAGCTTTGAGTGTGCATTGGAAGATGATGCAGTGGTACCCACAGGCTGTTGAGAAACAGGATTCCAGGATTCTGATCCTGGGCTGTGCCTAACATTTGGAGGGATATTATTAAGTCATCTTTCCAACTAAAGAAATTTCTCTTGGGCAGGAGCTTAACATACTTCCTTTCACCAGCATAGCATAAAGGCTGTGATTCTGGCATATCCATGGGTAGATCATACAGAGAGAGAATTCTTGGACATTTCCGACCCCTCAGTAATTGGTTATGTAGGGGAAACAGCCTAGTAGCCATCTGGCAGGCAACATAAGGTATAGCTGAAACTTGAAGAAAAATGAGGACAAAATACATGATTTTGGCTCTATCTCTAATGATAATTATGATTACAGTAAAAAGCTCTATTACACAGGTTACTAATGCATACGGTAACATAGTTCCTGCCTCAGATTGTTTACAGTCACATCAAGTGGGTGCTGTTGAAAACGGGCAACAACAAGAGACCAGGGCAAGTATAGTAGCTGTAACGTGCTCAAGAAGGTAACGTGAGCCCAATTACTGATTTGTTAACATAATCTTAAGGTAGACGTTTCTTCCTTCTTAAAAGCAATAGATGTTTTCAAAAGGAAAGATGATTTTAAAATTTATATTATCCCTTAAAATTAAATCCTAGAAACACTGTAGGGATGAGCACTGTATAACTACTTAGATGGTTAAATAATCTCTGCCATATATAGCACAATATGTTCTTAGAAGGAGCTTTGCAATATTAAACTAACTTAAAAACGTCTCAGAGGTTTAAAGTTCTTAGGTTTTTTACACAATTTCAGCATTGTGTATGCTAAACAAGATCTACTGGGGGAATATAGTGTACTAGCAAATACAATTCCCATCCATTGCAAGATAGATTTATAATGTATTTCTGTGGTTTTAATTACTAAGATATATTGCTAATTTATTTTTGTGGCAAATTCTCATGTCATTAAAGCAGTGATTTTCATTTGTAATAAAAATTTATTTTACTGATTCAGCTATTCTAGAGAGGGCTTATTAGAAGTGTCAATTCATCTTTTAAACTAATGGTTTACTATTTTTGACAAGGATCCTTTGTCTAAGCCTTCAGGTATTCTACTACGTATCATTTGCCATTTAAATGTTTATGATACATAGATTGTTCTGACAAGCGTGTTTACCATAATAAGAGGAAATACTTGCACTGTATGGAGCAATGAGTTTGTAAAATCACTCACACTGTCAGCCATTCAGGTTCTTCTGACCAATCTACTAAAAATGTTTTGTCTTGGTAGGCAAAACTCAGCTTTTTCCTTCCCAAAATTCTTTAACCTTCCAGTTTTGTCCAACTGATGGTAAATCAGAAGAGATTTTTTTGTTGTTGTTGTTAGCAATTCTCAAAGACTGCTTAGAAATTTTGTGTCTGATTGTCAGAGTAGTTTTTTATGCATCAGAGAGAGTCATAGTCTGCCTCTGTAATGCTATGTTATTGTGGTGTTTTTTTGTATTTTCAGTAGTAAATAATAGGCATATAGAAATGTTTCACTTTTTTACAAAATGTTCTGCTACTCATCTGAACCCTTCTTTAATAGGCAACCTTTTTTTCCCACCCCTACTTCAGCATATGAAATGCTCACTCATGCCTCTGCTTCTCTAATACAGAAACACCCACTCCTGTATGTGGCTCCATTGAACTAGCTGCTAACAGATCCTGCTAGGGTTTAGTTATTCTTCTCTGGAGCGCTGATTAGTAGTAAATACAGTGGGCTCCAAACTTGCATTAAACCATGTATGTTTTGTAATGCGCACAATTGTAACATAAACATTTTGAACAGTTTTGTACAGTCTAACTCTCAGCTGTGATTGCTGTACATCATCACCACCAGCAAAACCCACTGTGCAATCAGAATTACCCTTTTCCTGGTAGTCAGATGATGATGCCTCTCAGGTGTCATTGAGGGCATCATCAGAAGGCTGTAGGAACACAGTCTGTCTTAGGGACAGCCTTGCTGCTACATAATGATGTAGCAGATGTCCTGTGGTATATAGAAAGGAAAGAAGCTGAATGTATTGTCTGTACTGAAGGTGAGTTTATAGTGGTGGTGATTAGAGAGGAAATTGCTTTTGATCATTATCAGTATAACATTTGGTTATCAGCATAGTAGTTCTGTTAGGGCCTCTAGCACAGAAATAATTTCAGTAACAGTTTATTGATGCTAAAAAGGCCTGTACTTTGGAACTAAGGCTAGATCATCTGGAAGCAAAAGTCTTAGAAAGGATTATCTAGACCCAATTGAACAAGGGACCCCTGGTATGAGCAGACCATGACCTAATTCCTCTAAGATTTGCCAGTGCTCAGTGCTCCTGGTCCCTGTGCTGATCTGTAGGACCCTAGATGAACACATCTGCTCTCATCGCAATTGCATTTAGTGGGGAGAAGTTACCTTTCATAATCCAGGTTGTTGGCCATGACCATCTCCTCAAATTCACTCTTGACCTTTCTGTTCTCCGCTGCCCAAGCTTCATGGTCCAAAAATAGCCTTCAGAAGAAGTTCTTGCTTCTTCTCAGCTGTTGCTCAGTACTGGTACTCTGCCTGGTCACTGCTGTGCTGTTTTTTGATTACTTCACTGTCAGTTCTGATTCCTGAGAAAGCTGCTCTGTGCTGAAAGAGTGGAAAAAACACCCTACAACCTTATTTACTTTACTACCAAACTCTCAAAAATGTATGATCCAGTAAATCACTTGTAATATCTGATCCATAATGCACTGAAAACTGGTGGCGCTCTAGCCATATACCCTGTGAGCATGGGTTATATTGGAATAATACTTTCTAACATATCAGTGACAAAACGCTGCTTTAATTTACTAGTCAGCATCAAGCTTGTAAGTTTGTGACATATCTAGCTTAGCAAGCGTCTTTTTTTTCTGCCTACACTGAGAATAAATCCTGGATTTAGGAACGGAGTATTGATCTATGTGTAAGCAAAGATTGTTTCAATCTCTGTATTTCCATTTAAGCATCACAGGAATCTGGAGAATCAACAGAAAGCAGTTTATCATCCAGTGCTACGCTTGCTGCATTATCATGTTAGCTTCTCTGTAGTGAGAAACTACAAGGCAATATTTGAGTAATAACTTTTTTTGGTTTGTCTCTTCTCACCAAAGGTCTCCATTCTTTAGGCACTCTCAGGAGTGCCTTCACATATGTATGTATAAAATGGAAATTGGTTAAATTGGCCTTTCATGTGAATTCCTCGTGCTTCATCAGCTTTTTTTTTTTTGTTTGTTTGGTGTTCATGCTGTGTGAGCAAGTATTTCATAATCCCTGTGCCTGGAAGCATGTTGCACTGGCATATATGAATAGGAGATGCTCTCGTCAGATTTTTCTTTCTTTGTACTACATCGAAGAAAGAGCTGGCAAATTCTGTGCTGAACAACAGGGTGTAAGCTACTTTGATGTTGTGTAAGCTGAGCAGCTTCTAGACAGGTACAAATATGCTTTAAGATATGTATATCTTTTGTGCTGAGCAGTGGTGCATGTTCTCACGCTACCTCCATACTAATTCCTTTGCCTCTCATGTTGGTGATGAGAGGGTGAACATGTCTGAGGAGACAGAGACCCACAGTCTTTTGGATGAAAATAGTATTTTATCACACGTGCCTCTCTTTGACTTTGTATCTGGGATTTGGAAGGAGCATTTTCATGCCAGTACATCAGTGCCTTGAGTAAGGCAGGGATGTGTTTTTCTGTGTCTGTTTCTTATTCTGTGTTTCAGGCTGAAGTTAAGAATCATGCAGCAATACCGAACATGCTAAGTATAAGTATATATTTAAAAAAGAGGGTGTCCTCTTTCAAAGATTTTCAGAACATGTATTTCTATGGTATGTGCATCCTAGGAACATTTCCTGCCCTTTACCCAAGCCCTGTGAATGCAACTCTTGTTTTTCATGCATAAGGAAAATCACAGCAGCAGTACTGCTCAAGGAGCATTCAGTAGGTAAATAAATAAATACATCTACTTTTGAGTAATTAGTGGTGGAGTATTGCTTCATTTAAAATCCTTTAGCCTGCCAAAGAAAAAGGGAGATTCCTGTATGTTATACCTGAAAAAAAGTATACTTCATAACATTGTGCTTCATATGAAAAGATAGCCAGATGTGGAGTTCGTTGATGCATTTCTGTGCAAGCAGTGGTGTGATAATTCTGCTTACACTTCCAAAAAAGGGCTAAAGAGGTGCCACTGAGATTAGTCCAAATGTTCTGTAGCCTCATTAGGCCCCATGTGTACCTAAACACACTGTTCCTTGTCAGCTGCCTTTAAAACAAGCACAGATTTCTTTAGTACAAGCACAGGTCTGTACTACTGCTCTACTACTGCAGTTCCTGGGCTGGAGCTAGACAGCAGCCTTTCTTTTTCTTCCTGGCTTGGAGAGTGATGAAACTAATACATAATTCTCCATGTGGATTTACTTCCAGAACTGACTCCTGGGCTGCTAATTCTGTGGTTATATTCAAGGGGAGATTTTCATTGCAGAAAAAAAAGCCAAAGTGCTTCTCGGCACCAGTGCCTGCTCACAGAGCTGACTGCAATGCAGTGTGGAGTAACTCAGCACTGGCAGCGATCTGCTGCAGAAGCAGGGCGTTCAGCATAGGCCAATTTACTCTACTCTGAAGGATTCATTTATGTGGTTTATTGGACTGGGTTTGTTCAGAATCCTGCTCTGTAAACCGACTTCTCTCCAAGTGAAACAGTGGTGGTTTTGTTCTATCCTATTACAACTTTGATTTATTTCTGGAAATCTGCCCCCAGAATTTTTGAGCCTTGCAACAGCGCAAACAGTCTCTGTTTATATTCTGCTTCGTCAGACCCTTTCTGAAAAATGAAATCCCCAAAAAGCACCTTACTAAGCTGAAGGGAAAGCTGGGAGTCTATTGAAGAATGTCCGTATGCGCACAAGAAACTGATGACAAGCTGAAATGTGCCGCACACGTTTTGTTGCTACCTGTAGAGAGGGAGCTTCACACAACCCAGTGGAAAATAATATTTTTCATTGTTTATCATTGATCAGGTTTGATCGAAGGTTACAAAAGTCTTATATATTGTGATCTAATATGAGCTGGAGTAGTAACTTTGAATATTTTTCTTTTTGATTTCATAAAGATGCAGTGATGTCCCAGCACAAAATGGACTAAGTTCAATTATAAACCCTGATTTTTTTAATTGTTTTTCAGACCTTACATGATTTAGATAAAAGACATCCTTTTAAACTCTTAAAATGCTTAATGAGAAAGGAGATGAGGATTTGCAATTAAAAATCAAAGTAACTGTATTTAAACTGCACACAAACCTGAACTTACTTAGTATTATCAATTTCCCTGGAATAATTCAGACATCAGTGAGCAAGCTTTCAGTGTAAAATGAAAGTGATATTCATGAGTTTTACTCTGGCAGTATGAAGAACTTTGATAGTCTAAAGGAGGGATTGCCTCCTGAAGAGAAAACAATGTGTGTGTGTGTGTGTGCGCACGCGCGCGTTCTGGGGAAAGTTTATTACTTTCTGGTTTTTTTGGAGGAGGAAGAGTCTATTTTATGTCATTTTAAGTTATTTACATCACCTGATAAACTATAACAAGGTGATAACATGGACTCTAGACAGTAAAATATACCATTAAAAAAATCACATAAACTTAGATGTTAGACTTAATGACTAATATTGGTCTTCAGTGAAGCTTTTTTTTTTCCCTTCCCAACTTCCTGTTGTTCATGGTGTATTCTGGGTGATATATGGCCAAATTGGGTCAAATCATCAAGTCTGAAAAGTAAGTGTGTTACTTATTTCGGGTGGTTACAGGCCTTTCTGTAGCCCTTGACCAAAAACCTCAGCCCCCAGCAACATGCTCTTGTCAGCTGTTACACACTTATCTCAATTTTCGGCAAAAGGAGAACAAAATCTGCCTGCTCACAGAGGACGTTTTGGCATTCAAGCAATGCCAGAACATGCCAGTAGCCTGCATGCGTGTGCTTTCTCTGTGCTCTGCGTTGCGGTACAGGACAAACGAAGAAGGACGGATACTTTCCATGTGAATGCTTGCTGCCACGGCAATCCCTGAGCACCACTGGGATTTTCCATCAGGGGCTTTTCCTGCACAACAATCCACAGTGCAGTCACCAAGTGGCAAAGGGGCAACATCTGCATTGGGTCAAAGAACAGGCTTTTCTGAGTATTTGACTTCAATTGAAATGTGGAAGCAGTGGGAAAGAGATCACCATCTGGCTCATTAATATCCTTGTTTGGGTCTTTTGCTCAGAGTTCTGTAAGGATTTCAGGGGACAGAAGTGAAAAAAATATGAAAGGTGAAAGCAATAGAAGCAGGGCCATACAGTAATGTATTTCATTAAGTCCCATCTCCCTTATAACATGAGAGGGAGGAGCTGAGGGGAATTTTCCTGAGAGAGGGCTGCCTGAGAGAAAAGGAGATCCAAGGGCTAAAGAGGAAGGACCCAAAGTGATTTGAAAGATGAGTCAAAGCTGGATGAAGTGAAAAGTGAGGTCCCTTTACCGACCCAAGACCTAAACAAAAAGAGCAAGACAGGAAAAAGGCTCAGGAAGCAGCAGGGAAGAAAGTACACCGAAAGTACACAGGGAAATGGCAAGAGGCATTGCAATATAGCAAAAAGCAAGATAACCACAGGTTAGGGAACCACTGGGAGTATTGAATTCACAGAGAGGACTAGAGAAGGAAAAAAGTGTGTTTTCCAAAGATAAAAGAGAAGACACTTAGAAGTGGGAAATGACAGATTAAAACCACGAAATTTCAAAAGAAAGGGAAAGCAGTAATAGAGAAAGTAAGCTAGAGATGAAGGGGGGAAAAAAAGTGAGGGACCATTAGAATGGCACTACCGGCTTGGGGAGATGGTTCATTATCTTTGAGATGTGGTGATTTACGATACTTTCCAAAAATCATACCATTAGAGTTCCTCTGGAAGCTTGGCTCATGAGCTTCATGAGTGGAGCATGCAATGTGAGAACAGCTATGCAGTCTGTGCTTTTTTTCCCCATGTACTCAACATTTGTCAGTGGTTTAAAACATCCAATTATAACTTCTGGCACCAACCTGGGTGCATCAGTCCTTGAGAAAATATTGAGTCAAGAGCTGGTAGGCAAACAAACAGCAGGTTACTGGCAGGTAACTTTCCATTAGCTTTTTTATTTCAATTCAATAAGAAAAGGAAATCTGGACAGTTCTCAAAGCAAAACATTTTATTAACTGTGTGCAGCGTTATTCTGCCGTGTGCTTTGGCCTGGAGGAAAGAAATTCTTGCTTAGGTCACTTGCACTTGTGTCTATGATTGGTTAATAAAACAAATAGACCACCTTGACTGCTGCAATTATAATCCTTAGCCACCGGATATAAAACTAAACTTGGGTATTCACATTCTCCTAACATAGCTTGAAAATAACAGAGTGAGTCCAGGGGCAGGTCGTTCCTTCTAGTCCAGAGACAAATTAAAGCAATAAACCATACTGTACAAAATAATTAACTGAATGCACAGAACTATGTAGGTTTCACCACACAGAATGTAGGAGAAACAAGTGCTGCTAAACATTATCCAATTTGTTGAACACAGTATTTTCTATTGATTTTAACAACTTATTATTTGTTGACTATTACCTAAGCTCGAGTGAAGGGAGAAGTTAAACTCAGAAAGCTTTCCTGTTAACCAATCGTATTAGGGAATTGCTGTGAAGAACAAAATGGATCCTTGTTTCTTTAATCAACCTCAGGAGTACAAAGGCCTTCGGTTAACTCCTGGCCATCAGACTTTTTGCAGATTTGGTTGACCAACTGTTGGGTGCTGGCTCGGGAGCTGAACTGAAAGGACTCTCTAACCAGGTGACAGAGTGTCCAACTGGATTTTTCATAACCGACAGTATCAGAATGACAACGGAAACATATATTTTCTGGCATTTCTTCTGTGAGGTATAATCTTTCATCTGTAGGATTTAGTTTCTGATTTCCCAGTTGCTGTTGGACATATTAAACAACACCTGACAAGAGGCATCAGGAATACTCTGTGCAAAGCTATTTCTATGTAGCTCTGCTTGAATTTTGCCTAAACTGGTGTCCTAGCAAATTTTGTAAATGCTGAATCCACACATCACAAAAAAACCCTGTTTCTTCATTATTTTTTGTTCTGTATCCCATTTTGAGTCTTCCCAGCACACTTGGAATTTAGAATCTCCTAGCTGAGTGCTGTTTCATGACAGCTTCATGATGTCTTTTCCAGTCGTGTGAATTTATTATGCTTTGGAATGGAAAAGGGCATTATTAAAACGCATTTCTTCTGTTGAAGTTGTATCTTGGAAAAAAACAGTTCCTAATATAATATAATAATATAGTAATTATTATTATTTTCTATAATTATTTATAACATAACTTTATATTTATTATATATGTATATATTTATATATAATGTACAATATATAGCATAACAGTTATATATTAATTATATATTAATATATTATATAGAGTATAATATAATATGTAATATAATATATATAATATAATAGATATTTTTAGATATTTTTAGATATATTTTAGACCTGGGTGAAAATTAAGAAGGGAGTTTCTGAAGAGCATATGGGTACTGCAGGTGAGGAGGCTGGTATTTGTGTGGGTGACAGGCTCTCTTATGAGTTGCTAATGGGGTGGTTCCTCAACAGTGCTCTGTGGTGGGCATTTCCACTGGAAATGTTTTGTGAGGCTGTCTGTAGTAAAACCAAGAACTTGTTCTTTTTTCTTTTTTTTTTTTCTTTTCCTTTTTTTTTTTTAAATGTCAGGAAAATAAAGGTAAGAGGAGTGATAGTAATCCTGGTGTCCTGATTGATTCCAGTTGCAGATGTAATGGTGTTTTATCTTTCAGATTTCCCTTGCAGCTTCTCTAGAATATTTTCTGTTCTTGACTGTTTTGTAGCGTTGCTGTGATGCAGTCTGAGTTCAGAGGTGGTTGCACTGCAGTGCTGGATGAACCGGTTCCTGTGTATTTTCTATATTAATTGAAGTAACAGAACACTCTACAATCTCCTGCAGTGACAAGCACTTAAGTAATGCATTTGTATCAGTATTCTGGTTTTACTTATTTCCTGTGATTGTTCTCAACTGTGATCACACCAGGCCAATGTATTTTTCTCAATGAACTGACACAGTTTTTATCTACATTTCACTCTGCCAGAAAAAAGTGAAAGCTCTCAGGGATTCAGCAGAGTTCACTAATTTCATGGGAAGTAGGGGAAAAAAATTTGGCTCTAAGCTCTATCATAAAGGCATTATATATTTGAGTGTTCCAAGGTCATTATAAATCAGCGTCTGGAAATTGCAGATATACGTAAAATAGATTTTGCCTATTGTGATATTGATATACAAATTACAGACCTTCCATAATGCATAGCTCATATAGGCAAAAATTTCTAATGAAGAAGCACCTCTGCAAAGCGAGGTTAACTTTTGGCTCTGCCAGCAAAACAGGAGAGAAACCCATTTTAATAATGAAGATAGAGGGGAGAACAAGCTGGGAGGTGAGGTGATCAGAAAGAGATTGTAAGTTTGATATCAAAGGAAGCAGAACATTGACAACTTTTCCATCTTCATCATTTTATGTCTGAATGTAGCAGAGTGGATGCTGTCATTAAAACAAACAAAAGTAACTGCACCTGAAGTACAAAGCTCTATAAATGACAAAATTCATATGGTATGAAGATGACAAGTACTTGCTCAATGGAGAGTTCCCATCACCCATATTGTTCTACATAAATCAACCAGAATTAGTGTGAGATTCTGTTATCGCCTGATCTATTCTCTCATTTCAACTATTACAGACAGAACAAAAGAATAAGGAAGTAAATACAAAGGCAACAAATGTTTTGCAGAAGTGGTTAAGCAAGAGGTAGAGCTGAAGAGGTAGCTTCATGTCATCCCCACCTTGGTGTTTCAGCAATAGTTACATTTTCTTCTTGCTGCAATGACAACCTCAGATTGTTATCGATAAATGTTGATTCTTTTTCACCTAATAACAGTAAGCAGCTCCCACTCAAAAACAATTCCAACTTTATTGGCAAGGCATTACACATTTGTCTTTGCCATAACTCTGCTGCATAAAGGAACAACGGAATTGAAAATTAAATGAACAATAATTGAAAATAAAATGTGCCTTTTTAAAGGAAAATTAGTGCTATGCTAAATTTCCAGGAATCAGTTATGTTGGGTGTTTTTTTTTTTTTCCTTAAAAAGGTAGGGTTGGGCTAAAAAGTAAATTATATAAATATGTACACATTAATGTACGTAATTAAAAGTGGACTTTAACCTCAAAAGGATACAAAGGCTTTTCAGTAACTTCCTAGGGTTTTAAATCTGGCAAAAGCAGTACAGTTTCTGTGGTAATTACACTTCCAACACATTTGGATATGCTAATTGGATCTAAGTTCTAACTAGTTTCTTTATGTGACTAAGAATGACAATAGCTGAATTAATTTAATGTACTTTTGTTCTGAACTTAGTGCCGTTTTCAATATTTTTTAATACAGAAAATGTAGACTATCAAACGCTTCGCTTTATAGGATGGCAGTGGTTTATCACATACAGTGTATGGTGCACACACTTCAAATGCATTCACTACATTCCACTGCATTATTATAGGTAACACACTTCAGCAATTAGGTTATTCAGCTCAAAGTGTTGGAGGGCTTTGCCAGAGGAGTGATGAGGACCTGGAAATATCAGCAGTGCATCCATACTGCTGTGAACAGCTAGACATGCTGTGGAGATATAGAAGAAGCAGAGATGGCTACTATAATGTTGTTGGTCTTTGTGATCAGATGGGAACATGAAGTGAGGAAACCAAGCGGTGATAGTTTGTGCTTTTATTTGGAAAGATGAGTAATTGGAAGAGATTAATACGATGCCTCATACTTTAGTTCCTCCTCATATCCTATTGCTACTTTCAATGATTTCTGCTGGAGTTCTGAATCCAGTAGATCCGTGATTTAGTTATTACTTGAGATTAAAGGTATGCTCAGCATTACCCTTGCTCGTTCCCTGACAATAATATAACCTTAACTTCAAAATGGGAAGAATTAGGACAACTCTGAGCACTCCTGAAAATGGCAGAGACAAACGACTACATTGTTTCAAGGCCATCTTCTATTGGGAAACATATCTCTCTATCATCGCAGAAAGGTTTGGGTTTTTTACTTTTTGAGGCACCTATTTCTTAAGGAGGCATCTTCAAAGAATTGATATGAATTGAAATTAAATAATTTAGAAGTTGCCTTAAAATAGCCTAGTGGGCGTAATAAAGAAAATAATAAATATTTCAAATGGTCCACTTCTTAAATTGTTAAATGTATTTGCTTGGAATTTGTTCCTTGTTTGTGTCTCACTTTGAAAGATCTATGAAACACATATACAAAGGCTTTTCCCATGAAAAACTGAAAATAATGCTTTCTGTAAAGTTGTGTTCAGTCACAGTCAGCAAAGGTACTCACCTTTTTTCACAGACCCCTTCAGCTGGTTCAGGCGCCTTGCCATTTCTGTGTGCATTAAAGTACAGTAATGTTTTGGATGTTTTACAATTGATATTTCTCACAGATTGTAAGGTAGAATTCTCTGAGACACTAATCTTAGTAGAGGCCACTGGGCCCATCAGTAACGTACTCATGTTAATCTTGTTTTTGTCAGAGCAAGACCTTTTGTGCCTTTAAATAGGGACATGAAAACCACCTGGGTTTAGAGGCTTGTTAGGTACCTGAGTCAGAAGATGAGCATCCCTCCATAGATTCCATGCACAGTCCATGGAGAAGGCAGTTCAGAGCAAGAACTGGTGCCTGCAGGTGCCTACCTCTTTCTCTATATATTTGACTGTATAACAGATTTACATTGGCGATTAGTTTACATGCCATAACTGAGACTGTGCTCCAAAGTCCTCTGAAGTCAGTCGTTGTCCTTCTGTTGGGTTTTAGATTTAACACTGGTAATTGTACTGGCCAGATGAATGTGGGAATTAATTTCAAAAATGAAACCAGTAATGTTTGTATGTGGTGCTAAGGGATGAGCGGTTGGTTGGTCTGTTTCTCTGTACCCAAAATAAGCATCTACTCTCATGTAAGAATGTAGGCAGGTTATATTTTCAGAGAAGCTAAATTGCACGTTAGTATCTACTAAATTCAGATTGAAAGGCAGTTAGTCCTGGAGAGATCCCTGAGAAAAAGCTTCTGTCCATAGAAGCCCAAGAAATACAATAGCACCAATGAGAAGTATCTCATAGCTGAATTCCTTTTTCCGCATTATCTGTTGCAGTCCTTTCTCAATACTGTGATGTGCCTATCCAATGGTCTTTACCTCAGTCATCTTTAAATATGATTTTTAACCTGGCTGAAAATCACTGCTGTTTCATTATCAATGAGTAATTATCAATAAGCTTTAATTAAAACTGGTGTAATTCCTTTCATCAGGGTTCTGCTAGGAAAGATGGGCTCGAGCAGACGGCATGCTAAAATTATGGGAGCTATTATTTCTCCAATTAGTGTATTACTGAAAGTAAGGTAGAAATATTGTTACAGTCATACTACTTTTTAAATGTTTTTCATTAATATAGAAGTCCTCCCTGAGCATTTCTAAAGCAATACGTATACCCCCAAACCCCAGACGCTGTCATCCATTGCACAGTGGTATTTAAAAGCACAAACTGATATCCCTAATTGTTTCATTTGCAATTTAAAGATTAATCTGTGTGCAAGCCCTTCCCTGACTTTCCATCCCATTGATTCCAGAAGGTGTTCTGTTTATTTAGTACGTTCCTGCTTAAAGCTGCCTGAGAGGAATGACTGGCAAAGTTTTATGGGCAATGAGGAAATGATTTCTGTTTTCTCTTTCAGCTTGGCTGCTGGAATCCCATCATTGGTCTGAATGGGTCGCTAACAGACAGAAAGTTGGAGAATAACATGAGAGGAGTGGTTCTGCGTGTGGTGACTGTGCTGGTAAGCAGATCCTTGTCCTTTTACACTAGCAGGAATGTATTTTCTTCCTCTTGCCTCATCTTTTTATTAAGTACACCATTTTACCAAGAACTTAGTCAGTGTTCGAGTGTCTGATTTCAGCTTGTCAATATGAGAGCAATGGAGCAATTTCCACAAAATAAAATTATTTATCAGCACAGTTCATTTCAGAGAGGGAATCAAACACATTAAAACCCGTTTCTTCCACAGACACATACTAAATTAGATTACACAACCATATGAACTGATAAAGGGCAACTTCAAGTGCCCTGTTAGCTGAAGTTACCTAGCTGAAACTCTAAATGATTCATACGATGTAGCTGCTTTCCAATTACCTTGCCAAATTGAGTGCAGTCTAACACCAATTGCTGCACTCGGAAAATATTCAAGATCAGCTTAGAGTGAGTAATGTTGGTTCAGTAAAATATCTACTGTCCCCTCCTAGCTCTTCTTTAGCCAGGTTCTTCCCCTGCATTAAGCAGCTGCAGCAAACCTGTTGGTTTAAAGCTGAACAGAAAATGTCCATCAGAATAGGAAGGTATTTTGTGATATAAGGCCAGTGTATTCCCTGTCATAAACTTTGGCTGCTTGAGCAGAAGTTGTTAGAGTGGAAAAAAAGACAAAAATAAAGAAAAAGAAACGAATATAAGATGTATAGGCCTCTTTGGACCGATGCCCAAACACAAAGTTGACCCAGGGCTGCAGAACTGTAGAGGTTATATTGAGCTACTTCCCTGTCTGCACTATCTACTCGTGTTTTTCATTACCGATTCGGTGTTCAAGGGCTTGACCGCTTGCTTATGAAGAACAAGGCAAGAGTGGTTTCTATGGTTTGCATTGGTGACATTGCATCATGAAGGAAAGGGCTCAGTCAGGGGTGGAAAGTGAAATCACCAGAGTGTGTCACTGCCACAGACAGAGCAGTTTTGTACCCCTCCAATTACTTTATGGGTCTTTAAAAGCTATTATGTGTCAGGGTGTCCAGTCTGTTCCAGCTCTTAGTACACTAGAGAACTTCCTGTGATAATATCTACAAAACAAAACCCCAACCAAATAAGAAGGGTGAATGCACAGAAAAAGACAAAGCAGTAGGGTGGGGTTTTTTTATACTTTAATTGCATGTTCATCAATGTAGCATCATGGTGGCAGTGACTGGTCTTTGTGTTTTGCCTGATACTCATGTTAATTGATTCAGTATAATTTTCTGTTGAAAAAAATGATGTGTGGATGTTGTCTAGCAAAACAAATTCAAATTAGAGTCTTGAACTTTTTTTTCTTATTTCTTCTTCTTCCCTCTCTCCCCATTCTATTCCTCTGATTTCATCCCCAGTTATTTTAGTTGGCTTGGCAGAGAGCATTCTTCTTTCAAGTCATTATAGCATGAATATTTAGCAACTTGCAAAAATACAAAAAAGTCATTAGTTATGCTGATAGGATTCTATTTTAATAATAAAAACAGAAGGCAAACATTTAAAGTTCAGCACACAGCACATGGCAGTTCAGTCTCCTCACTGCAGTCCTCACGCGCTGCCTCACGTGAGCACACAAAAGCCATTTGCTTTTGTTGACAGTTTTAAAGCACAACTGGTGACTACTTCCATGCACAACTAATGAAAAATACAATTAGTCTGAATTGTACTTTGTTAAAATCTGCTAACTTATTATTTTGCTAACTGAATCTCGTTTTATGTAGAAGGCAATATATAGGGAAGATGCAAATGATTCATATTGCCTTCAGAGCACAAAGCTTCCTTTATTCTCTTAAAATTGTAGAGCTTTGCATGGCTGGTCAGTGCAATCTAGACAAAACCGAGTGTGAACTGCGCTACAAATTGAGGTTCGCTTGATTTTACTCAGGAAAGATGGGAGGCAAAGATTTTGTAAACTGCATGAATAAAGGGAGGAAGCAAATACTTACTTAAACTCATGAGCCAGAAATAATGTTTTTCACTAGCAGTTCCCTTGACTGATGGTACTTTCCCGCAAATGCCAGAAATCAGGAAGATAAAATGCTATTTCTCCCTCATCCACAAACTCTAATGGCTGAGAGAGAGGCAGGCAGGCAGACAGACAGACACTGACAGAAAATCAAGCTACTAACCAAAAGCCTAAAGAGAAGTTGGACAGTGCACACGCTAGAATTGCAAACTGCTAATTATTTCTAACCTTTTCCAATCTTTGGATATCCACAGGTGTTGCTGCCACCCCTGTGGGTGACAGAGGATTATTTAGGGTGCTTATGCTCTAGCAGTTTCTCTTACTGCTCTTACTATGCATAAGTAAGGGTAATTCATGAGGATATGCTGGCTTCTGAGTCTTACTTTAATCTGAGACTTAAAATATAGCTGTCATTAGCATATCATTACTTCAAACATATATGTTTCTATAGGATAAATTTATAGGGCCTTTACTTGTTGCTAATTATAGCTTGTTCCCATCTTTATTCACATAGCTTATTACAATGGTGCAAATATGTTATTTTTACTGGAATAGAATGAATAAATAGATATAACATTTGAATTTGAGTCTTAGCCTGGGTGCCGTAACACTGGAAATGAAGCAAAACTATTAAAAAAAAAAAAGTACTAATACTTGTTTTCTCTGATTTTAAAATTTTAGTCCCTCTATTTGATGTTATTCAATTTAGAAAAACTTGTTCTTAGGAAAACTTGTTCAACGAAGACACTGACCAGAATTTCATTAAGCCCTATTCATTTTACAGCTATTATCAAAGGAAATATGCTGCTAAGGCCATTAATTTTGTGAAATACAATAAAAATTTCGAGTTATAGTTTGGACAAATCAACAGAACTCTTTCAGGTAAATCTAGACCATAGTAATATGTGAAAGTGCAGTGTTCATCTGGTTTTATATCTGCTGGATAGGACAAAACTGGAGATATATATTTATCCTGTATGATGAAAATGTGTGATTCTTGCCTTTAATGTGAGTGCAGGAGGGATTTCACCCATCAACTTTGTTTTAACGATGATGTTTATCATATTTCCGTTTCCATCTTTCTCCAAATTCTTCAATTAAGTCAATACATTTCTGTTAAAAGTAAAGAGTCTATTATTGACTATGAATGATTAGTTATTGTTATTAATTCTGCCAGTTTCTAATAATATGGTCTTGATCTGGTGAAACAAGAAGGCTTATGTTAACATTAAATAATAATACCTTTGAATATTAATATGTTTCTTTTTCATTGAGGCTTGAGAAGTTAACATTAATTTGTTAATTTGTTCTGTTAACACTTCAAATCTCTTGTGTCTTTCTGGATAGCAACCCTTCTCCTCTTCAAATTTCATTTTGTTATGCCTTCCGGTTGACCAGGACTGGTTCTAAAAATTGCAGTGAAATTTGAGAGGATAGCAAATTGCAACACCTGGGTTATACTGCATTATACTTATTATGAAATGAAACATTCTGCAGTCTGAAAATGATAAATGACAGTGACTAACTTCCACAAAGCAGTCCTTCAAAAAATGAGTGCTGAACAATTCCCATCACCCGCATCCATCTACTAACTCCGTTCCCTAGATAAATTTAACAATTATGGGCTATGTATCTGCAGATCCAAACCAAAATCTCTTTGTGAATTTGACAGAATACGGTATGTCCCCAAATTGGAAATTTCTGGTTTCATTTGGCAATGAATCCTGGCTCCTCTGAAGTTAATGGGAATTCTCTCCTTTGCATAAATAGGAATAAGATACAATTCTTTGTGTTTTATTCTGAGGGGAACTATAGTCATGCCTCTGTACGTGTGATTCAACATTTTAATCTGACTTGGATTAGTACCACACTTTCTACGCTTCTAGAAAAGGTTTATTTTGTCTTACTTAAATATCAAATGCCTCTGTCTTAAACTCCTTCCCCACATGCAGCCGAAGTTTGAACTTTGTGTTTGACAAGTTACTTATAAGTTCAAGTGACTTGCTGGTGAATTTCTGAAATGTATTCTGAGTTTCTGAAATGTAGCTCAATCAAAGGTCACCATAATAACTCCAAACAAATTCAGGGTGTCTTGAATGAACAATTGTCCAAGAACAAATTTAGCTAGATATCCATTTTGGCTATTTCAGTTTATCGTCCTCTTTTTCAGCTGCTCAGTTTTATTGAAAGGGAGCTAGAATACAGCAGATATTCTCATATCATCATCTTAGTAGCAGCGGCAATTAATGAATTATTCATATGAATGTTAAGCCATCAGAAATGGAATGAGATTTGGCCTGTTTGACAATGAATAGGCCAGCAGGTATTCACAAAATCATGTTTCTAAAAAAGCCCCTGTTGTCTGAAAAAGGAAAAAGTTTGAAATTCCCTGTTTTAAAGAATTAATACCTTGATTGAAAAGTACAGAGCCTTTTCTGGAAGTGCATAAGGTATAACTTGCTAATGGTGCATATATTTGTGACTTTACATGAAAATTCGATTCAGCTCCTAAACAGGAGGCATGTATTTTCATATCTGGATGGTTCTGAAAATGCAGGCAGGATGAAGGAAAGAAAAATAATAGCAAGCGATACTGAATTATGCTTTGCCATACATCCCTATGTACTATTTCTTGAGAGTTATTACCTAGGTTACTTGCAAAGAGCGAGGTGGACCAGAGGCAGTTTGGTGACCCTTGGCTTCAGATTGGCACTGTGGGATATGGCGTAGTGAGAGGGCTGGCAGAAGGGTAGACAAGCATAGCAAAAAAAAAAGAGCATTATTTACACCAGGGAAAATATTATCATAAACACACTAGTTTAATTCTCAATGATTGGCATTAAATGCATGAGCATTTGTTGCCCAGATTAGGAAAGAAATGAACCTGAAAGCAGGCAATATCTTTAGGGACACGAGCTGGCAGGACGTCTGCATCTTCAGTCCCTTTGTCTGTTGAACTCACCACTCAGAAAAGATGAAAAGTAAGATATGAAGCTAAGTCCTGGTTTTAAAACCTGAGAATGTCTTTGGGATTTGACTTTCAACGCTGGTTTAAACAATGTAACATAAGTCCTTTCCAAGAAGCTAGAGTAACTTTCAGAGTGATAGGAAAAAGGAAAGGCGTAGGAGAGATGAAATAAGACAGCATTCAAGCATATGCAGAGGAATAAACAGTCAGAAGTGATAAGGGATAAAAAAATGGCAGGACAAAAACATCAGTGAATGACTGTAAAATAAAGATCAACTGCAGCAAAAATTATATGTGGGATACCTCAGGAAATACTGAATAAATATTTTATAATAGTGTACAATCAGAATAGTCTCACAGATAATGCCTCTTCTATTTTTTCCCATTTTTTTGGTGCTCACTTTTCTCATGTAATCCTGATCCCTTTTCCCACTTTCACAATTGAATGGTGAATCCTCCTTCATTCTGTCAGGCTGCACTTTCTATGCACCAGTGCCTACAATCTTTTAAAAAAATAATTTTAATTAAGGCACGTATTATACAAAATTATATGTTGCTCTGGTCTCAACATTATCGGCATATTGCACTATAGTGCACCGCAGTGAATTTCCTGTGGCAGCAGAAATGCCTTAGGAGGTGGTAAGGTTAAGAAACATTACTTGACTATCTTCATCAGTTGTAGTATTTGTGTTTTGAGCAAACGTATTTTACTCTTTTACCTGTAAGGGATAAATCATTCTTTGATGGCCATTTATGCACCTGAGTTTGAATGGCAGAAAAGCTTTGAGTGATGTAGTTTATTCTACCTAGAGTCTGTCATAAAATCTCTATATACTGTAACTCAGTAATGTATTCAGTATATACCATGTGTGCTGTAGTTAAAATATTTTAAAAATATTTCAAGTTTTAGAATATTCCATTGCTAGTTGTAAGGGATGGGTAATTTCCTAGGCAGCAACAAATCCCTGTGTCTTGATTTCTCTTCCTTTTTACTGCCCAGATCAATCTTTGAAAGAAAGTTGGAAAGAATAGATCTTTTACAGACAAACTCATCGAGAAAAATGTTCAGTGAAATGGTGGTAAATTATAGCAACTGTGGTAGAGGTGTTCATTTCATTGGTAAATGAATGAAATCATCAGGAGCAATGATGCATGACAGGATTAGGCTCACTCTTTACTATTCTTCACAGTTACCCTGGCTGTTGACATGAAAGCTGTCATTCGGTATGAGATATGCATGATGAGACTGGCTTTTGCCTATGGAAAAGTCAGTTGGTATTGGAATATCTTTTCATGGGGCAGATGTTCCAGTTTGGAAACTTGAATTCAGATTTCAGGGCATGATTCTGGACAAGCATTTATTGAAACTGAAATTTTGACATAAAAAACAAATTATTCACTTTTACAGGTTTTAATAATAGTTTGCTCATTCCTAATGTAAGGAGGGTTTTCTTAATGGCTTGAGATGTATGCTGACTATGAATCGAGTTTTACTCTCCTAAAAAGTTATTATCATATGTTTAAAATTAAAAATGGAACTTAATTGCTCTTTGGTCAAAAGTTTTCTCAATGATTTTAAGGATAAGCAAACTATTAATAGTTACAGCAAATGTTTCCCATCACAAGGTAAGTATAGCTCTCAGAGCTCTGATTACACTTTCTAATGCAAAGAATACTTAGGCATTCAGTTGTAAGAAGGCTGTGGACTCTGCTTTGTCAGAGGTCTGTCCAGGAAGAGTAGGTTCATGTTTTTCTTGCTTGGTCTAGGTCATTTTATCCTGAGTCAGAGAAAGGAAGGAAGGTCTTAGAGATTCTTTCTAGCTTTCATTTCCATGAAATCACACCTATTTCTAGGCAAATAAAAGAAAATAGGTTGGTATTACTGGAATAAAAGAACATAGTAACATGTATAGAGAATTACAAACTAAGGAGAGGGGTTTGCAGGACCAGTTTGTGTTGACCTAACTGCTCAGAAACTTTAGTCAGAATTATTTGTAATTTTGGTATTTTTAAATATAGAGTATGCAGGAAATGCAATAGTGTTGTTATCCCCAGACTCTGTATAATGTGTTTCATACCGTTTCTTAAGTAAAGAGATCATCTTATGAAGGTACTGGTTAGAAACAATTTAATTGTAAAAACCAGGCACTTCTGTTGCAGTTCTAAGCCTGATTATGTTATCTCATGCTCGTCCCATAGAGACTTTAATTTCTGAAAATAAGGAAAGACATCTAGACTTCAGTTGAGCCAGGTATTGTTAGAAAGCAAGGAGATAGGGCTGGGAAATACTAGTTCCACAGTGAGACAGCTCTTTCCTGAAGTTCCTTAGTTTTTATCTTATGCTCTCAAGCAGATAGAAACTTTAAGGCTGAGAGTTGGTAATAATTGCGTTATGCAGCAGTTATAATTATTATGAATGTTTAAGAGAAGACTTGATATGTGTCCTTCTTCCCCTTCACCCTTTTTCCTCACCCTGCACACCAAATAGCACCTACTATTTTTCTAGCTTGCGCATCCTTTCAGCATTTCAGGAGCTATTAGCATACAAAAGTTGCTCCTTAAGCTCTGGTGCCTTCTGGTGCTGACTGTACACGTCCTAGCTTACTGCACAGGCACAAACTTCCAGAATACATACTAATGTCTTGCACTGAATAAGTCCAAACTTTCTACACTGTGCTAGTCAGCTGGAATGCTAATCCCTTCCCGACCTCTGTAACCTTATTTCTGCCATTCTATTGGCCATAATTCAACCCTACTCCTCCCCTGCTTATATGCAGACAGCATGCCATCTTTACATTCACATCAATGTGTTTAATAAACTTGGGTGCTTAATGAAAAAATTGAATCTTTAATATAGAATAGAATCATAGAATAGTTTGGGCTGGAAGGGACCTTTAAAGGTCATCTAGTCCAACCCCCACTGGATCAGGGTGCTTAGAGCCCCATCCGACCTGACCTTGAATGTTTCCAGGGATGGGGCATCTACCACCTCTCTGGGCAACCTGTGCCAGTGTTTCACCGTCCTCATTGTAAAAAATATCATCCTTGTATCTAGTCTAAATCTACCCTCTTTTAGTTTAAAACCATTACCCCTTGTCCTATCACAACAGGCCCTACTAAAAAGTTTGTGTTATCATTGCAGAGGAAATGGCAATATTAAAGCAACGAAGCAGAGAGGAGTGGAATTTGTGCATTTCTTTCTTGGGGACTAAGAACGATGACCCATAAACAGAGATGGAAGAAAATAATGTTTCTAAAGTGCCTCCTGCCCTCAGCCATCTGCCCTGCTTCTCTTCCGAGGGCTGCCAGCCCTGTTTAGGGTTACTTTACTAAGCAAAAAATGGGGACAGGAGCCATTTCAGCTCTTCCCTTGCACTTGATCGGTGTTGATAACTGAGCACGGTAATTGGCACACAGGTCTCCTCCCCTAATCCTCCTATTCCATTTTCCTCTATCTGCAAGCATTTGCATACATATTTGGCTTTATTTTGGAAAATACATTGATTTTTTTCTCAAGTGGTACTGTACTGTGATGAGATTTCCTCAAAATGTTAATAATTAAAATTATTATTATAACAACAGAAGCTGATATCCCTTGATAGAGGCAGAGCCTCTCTTTCCATTCCTCTTCCCCCCACCACACCTGTACAAGGGCCAAATTGAAATTGCTACTGACTGAGCACAGGTTATATTTAATAGCTGTTTTATGTCCCTTTGAGCTACCTAGCTTGTATTAAAAAAGGTAGGTCATAAACCTTACAGTTATTCACACTGCACATGCCTACCGTGATCATTTGTTTTACAAGCTTTAATCTCAGAGCCTGCTGGGAAACGCAGCCCCTTTTGTTTTCAATTAATATTTCCAATCCATATTTCTAAAGTAGCGGGTGCTATATACTAGATCAGGTGAATATCAAGGAATTCAAATGTTTTGGGACATGGCTGGGGCCACAGTTTGACAGCAATGTAGGTGCAATGCAAAACCTGATTGGACCAACTTAACTCATCTGTATGTCAAGGGCTATCTCTCAAGGGTCCTTAGCTCTTATCTTCTCACTGACCTTTACCCATCTGCTCTATGGGCATATTTGCATTCCAGAGCAATTCATATAGTTCACAGAGCACACAGGAAATTTGGCTTTTGAACAGAAAGAGGTTCTTACTCTGATTGTAATTATCCTTCCATACTATGCAAGATAGGAAAGGAGGTGAACTGCATGACAGTGCAATGTCATGAAGTATTATGTGGATTTGTTATGAATAGGAGCTCTTGCATGGCTGCTGGAAGAAGTATAATGCAGCTCCCAGCAGGTTAGTATACCCATACTACGCTTTTGCTAATTTCAGTATCTGAGCTAGCTACATTAAAGCTAGCATTGTGCTGTTTAGACATACTCTAAAACACTCCAATCAATTCCAATCTCAATCCATATTCCTATCATGTAACTATAATGGTTCAGAAAGAGCTATTAGGTGCATTAAGTTATTGTGAATTAAAATCAATACACAAAGCTTGGCTGCATCCTAATAGGCCGTTGCCATAGATCGCTTTGAAAGAAACCTTAGTCCCATTGCAGAGCAATGGGAGATAGAGATGGAGGAGTGGGTGGCTAACATTTTTTGTTTGTTTCTTCTAAATTGCACTAAACTAAATAGCATAATAAATCCAGAAGCCACCATTGGATTCAGGAAAAAAATATTGTTTAAAGTACTGTAACTGAAAGCACGAACTCATGTCTTGTTGAAGATGACAATAAAACTGTCATTAAAAAAAACCAAGAGACTAAGCACATGTATAAGAACAGTGGTAAATAAAAGCCAAATTTAAAATCCCCTTCCTTTAATATTGCATTCAGCTTCTGGGACATGAACTAGCTTCTTGCTGCAGGCAAGGCAACTTTTCTGTTAGTACAACTGACTTTCTAATCAGTCTATTTAAAAAGCACAGGATCCTAGAACAGTGGTTTTTGATGCCAATACTGTTACACAGCCCATTGGCACAATAGGATATTGAATGAGTGTAATACCTTAATTATCCAAGTTTTTGTAGGTCTGAAATCTTCATCTTTGTTTTAGTGTTATTAAGGGGTGGGGATTGTATTATGTTTTGCAGCAACTTTTATAACTGTTGCTAGTGGGAGAATTTCTGTAATGAGAAAATGAAATGTTTCAATTAAATTTTGGTCATGGATTCTAACGTGAAGTAATGTACATTGTTGTTCAATTAAAAATAACAAGCTGCTGTGCTGTTCCTAGCCAAATAAAATCCCCCAAACAGTGGTCAATAAAGCATTTGAGGAAATTAAGTATTTGGGGCTGCATATTTCACTGAAATCTTTTGAGGAAAGAAATGCAAAATGGCTAACATTTAAAAGTGGGGGGTTAATTATTTTATGAGTCAAGAAAAAAGTAATTATGCCTAGCAACAAGACAATAGCATTTTGTGCTTGAAAATGTTTTGGTTATGGTTTATGAGACTTAGTGCTTCTTGTTGGTTGTAATGGCTGTGCTTGGTCATCCAGCAGCCATTGGAAGGGAGTTGAGAGATCCAGTAATGAGAGCGAATTTCACTTTTGGGAGCAGTTTCTTAGCATTTGCAGGTGATGGGAGTTTTGAAGTGTCACAGTGAATATTTACTTCATGTGATTGCTGGGGCTCTGCTTGGGCCCAGTGAGTCTTTTAATGTGCCTGTCCACTGTTTCTAGAGTCAGTGCTGAGCACAGATTGACAGTCTTGCCTGCAGCTGAGCTTCATTTCTTGCTTCTGTTTTTTCCTCTCTCTTTCTACTTTCAGTAGAGAAGGGAAGACTTAATGAATACAGAGTGTCAATAGTAAAGTATTATATCCCAGTGTGTTCAGAAATTTCTAATGAGTAGACACAGAGGTCATTTTCATATGCTTTATGAATTCTAACGACCCATATAATTACCTAATTTCAAAGCTCTCTTCCAAACATGGTAGAAGCACGTAAGGCCATCCATCTGCAGTTTTAGAGTCAAGCCCCAATATGTGTTGTAAATCCCAGCAGTGATTAGTTAGTCTGATCTCACAAGTCAATAACTTTTTGTATACTTATTAATTTCTGTATAGCCTCCTGGTTAGTAAGTTTTTCTGCCTGTGCTAAGAGGGAAAGAGGATTCAGCTGAGCAGGAGAATAACCCCAAACATTTTGTTTTGCTTTTGCTTTTCCATTTATAAAGTATGTCCTAGCATTTTTTTAGCATTTTTATCTTTAGAGCAAGCATAGGACTCTCATAAATGTATCATTGCTCCATATAGCTTCTATCCTGAAATAAGTCTCAACTTAAAGCCACAGAATCCACCCTTGTAATTACTGAGAAAATCTGTCTTGTTGCCCATTCAATGAGCTCCTGGTGATGTGGTAGGTACGTAAAATCATTAACAGCTGGGCTGAGACCACCACTTTGTTGTAAACAGGCCAGTGGATGCAACTTTTTCTTCCTCCCACATATTTAGTTAGAATGCTGTGTTGAAGATTTGAATGGTGCTTTTCCTGCTCTTTCAAGAGTTTTCTGGAATTTGTCCAAAAAAGAGAGAATCTATACAAAAATACCAGAACCTCCAAAAGCTGATTTTCATTGAAGAATTAAAAGATAACTATCAAGGCTTGGAATTTAAAGTCACTATTCTACTGGCTGCTAAAAATCATCCCGAATAGAGACTCTGGGTTTAGGGCTGTACTTTTTCCCTACATGTAAGATGTCCCTGAACGCTTCACAAACAATCGTTCTCTTGCTGTCCCTCCCTGCCTCCTCTAAGGCCTGAACTTATTGCTTGACTTTATCACCCACCTCTGTAGCACAGTTAGAAACCAATGTTTCTCTTTGATTGTCTAATTAATTAACATAACCTAGTTAAACTTAGAGTAATTGTTCTTTTCTGCTATTTAGCCTGAGTATTGCTCCTTTCGTTTTCAATTGTGAAGGTGTTCTGTTCCCAAAAGCTTGTCTCTTCTTTCTTATTTTTAACTTTATTAGGTGGTCTAGTATAGGATATAAAAAGATTACTTCAGTCCAACTATTACATCCAAATTACTGGCATATGTCTGAGAATTTAATCAGAGTAAATAAAAACTATATTTTGTACTTTTAATCTTAGACTCTTCAAGCACTACAAAACCTTGTGTTACTTCATTTTTATGTGCACCAGAACCTAAGTCCTGAATAGGCAAAACTGGTAGCCCTTTATCTTGTTGGAAAAAGCAATAAAGTGCAGCATTTTTTTCTACTAATCTTGAATCTAGACTGCTCCAAGTTCTATACTATCAACCTCTGATTTCCACTGATATCTTTAAAATAAAACAAAATAAATTCTCTATCCCCTACTTCCCACTGTGTAAAATTCGGGGCAGGGGTTGAGGGCTGGTTTTTGGATGTGTGATATTCCTTTTTGTGCCTATATTGCCCTGCTATCAGTTCTCCCTGGACTAGGGCACATTACAGTCACTGTTGTCCACTTGCAATTTTACCCTGGCAAGCAGTCCTTTCAAGAGTAAGACTTCTCTCTCTCTGAGTCTAGACATCTCATTTCTGGATCCCACCTTCCACCTTTGTTCTCATCTAATGCTTGCTTTCCTGTATTGTTTTTTCTGCTCTTACATTCATGGTTCGTCAGAACACAGATACATATGTAAGTACACATGTTTTAAAGTGTTAACATAAGGTAGAGGGAAAACAGTCTATGGTTAAGGCATTTGTCCCTGACCCAGCACACTTGGATTCACTTCTCCGCTGTACAAGTCATGAAATCTGTGCATTTCAGTCCTGCATATGGAAAATGGTAATGATAACTCCTTACTCAACCAAGTATTTCAGTGATAAACCCTAATTTGTGAAATGTGCTCAAATAATATTGTGTTGCGCACCCGAAGATAGGTTTGGGCCAGATGTCTGAGCTGCTTAACCATCCCCTGATACCAAAAAGGGCACATTCTTGGTACTGCCTCACTTCTGCTTGTACAGTCTTGCTCCACTGCTTGTCCTGGCTCTGGCATTCTTCTGGATCCCTGGCAATCAGATCAACTCGCCTGACAAAAATTGAGTAGATTTGTGATGGTTCAGTAGTATTACTTTAATAAAGGAACCAAGCATCACCAGAGCTATTGCATGAGAAGGTAGCTCTGGTGGGAGGAGGATGTTAAATTATATCAGTCTTAATATGTAGCATGTTGCTAACCTATGTCAGTCTTAATGTGTAGCTTCTTCCTTAAAAAGTTTTATAAACTCAGTGATAATAGGTAAATGAATGGAGACAAGTGTTTTTCTGAGCTGCTTCTCCAATGTTCTTATACTATCATGTCATCTTTCCCAACACTCTCCTTTTTTATGCCATGTTGCCTTAATCTTGGGTCTGCCTTTAGCCTTCCTCAGATGTGCTAGTCTGCTAGCATTTTGCAGCTTCTCTTGCTCAGGGGTTAATCATCTCTGGAACAAGATTTTGCCTTCTTACAGTTGAAAAAGCAATATGCACAGCTTCACCCAATATAAACTTTACCTGTTTGCTGCTGACTTTCATTTTGCTGCAGGTAGTACTGGCTGTGTGGTACTTAGCTGACTACCAGGGTTAACCCACAACACTGTGTAAAATCCTTTGATCCACATTGAGTCTTAACACATCCTCCTCTGTATCAGGGCAGCACAGCTTAGATCTCAAGAAGAAACCAGACAGCGATAACCGTGGAGCTATTTTGAGAAGGAGCCCTTATCACAGGCTTAGTAGTGCTGCATTCAGTTAACAAGGAGGCACATTGGGGGTAAAGTAGAAGGAAAGTAGCTCCTCTTTTAAAGGATCTCCATTGAGGTTGGATGCAAAGCCATCCCCTAAATGTATCTGATGTCTATGGGGCCCAGTGAGGCAGATCATCCATCTTACAAAACCAAGAAGTTAAGGGGGAGCAATCCATTCATTTCCTTTTTTTTTTTTTTTCCCTTCTCAGTCATGCATGTTGTGACTTCTTTGCTTTTTCAGACTTCCCTGACTTTACAGGCTGTGAAGTCTGCTTTTGCCCCACAGAGGCTCATCAGTCCCCTAGAGAGGTGTCTCCAAATGTAGAAGAAAAAGAGAAGCAGGATCAGTGGCCTTCCTTTGATCACTGCATCCTGGAAAAATTAAGGTTTCAAGGGACTCTTGAATGGCATCTATGTGAAGCAGGGCTGATGTTAGAACAGGTTGTTGAGGACTGTGTCCAGGTGTGTTTTGAGTATTTCCAAGGATGGCAATTGTATGGCTTCTCTGAGAAAGACCTGCTTATATAGTCTGAATTACCACTTGCTTTGGAGACAAAGTGTATCAGGATTTTCTTGAATTTATTGGGGTCAAATGGAAGCTTCATCATCCAGTTGAATTTTGCCACCTCCAAACTCATTAGTTAGCTTGTGAGTTTTTGACACCTACTTTCTACGAGCTTATTTTTTGTTCTCATTATTTTTCTGTTAAGTAGGTGAGAAATGTATTGGCTGGTTTTGTGTATTTTCTTTCTATAAGATCTGCTTTCTCAAGGATGGAGACATTTTAACATCAATATTGTAGGGATATCTCTTTCCATAGGAGCTCCCATAACACTCTCCCAGTGTACAAAAGGACAACTGACATAGCTTCAGCTTGCAGCATTTATGGGAGGGAAAAATCAAGACAAATATTTTTGCCCTCTTTCAATGCCTTCTGAGAAATGTACACAATTACAAAAAAACCCATTGCAATAGTTTTGGTTTCTTTTGTCTGGAATATGATTAAATATTTTGCTGCTCCAGGTTTCAACAGAAGTTGGGAAGTGTGAGTTTCTTTGAATAAAGCTATTTGATTATTTTTATTTCATTAAATGTTTAGCACACTGGACATTGTGGGTTTTTTTAAATCTCTCAACAGCAAACAATGTTACATAGCTTAGTAAAAGACTGAAATTAGTCGTGACAAACTGCATTTTAAATAGTGTTTTAAATCAGTACAATTACCAATTGCTTTTTAACTAACTGAATAAAAATTCAGTTTATGAGCAACTTTTCTAATAACTTAGAAGTGGTAAGAATAAATCCTTTCTAATATGAAAATTATCAACTTCTAAAACACCCTTTGTACACACAAATCTTTAGAATTTTGTGCATGATGTGTTTAGATTGATAAATTGCAATATTTATTTTTTTGTGGAAACATTTTTTTCCAGCAGTTTTGAGTCTATATATAGGGAATCTCTCATCCAAGTGATCAGCAAAGCTGAATTCACTCTGTGTTTTCATTTGGGAGAGGCTTTCATCAACTTAGTCTCAATTCCTTCAATGTTCTTGGAACCCAGGCACTGGAGAACTACTTTAAAAATTCACTTGCATTTGCTGTTTTCCATTTTTATTCCATTTGGCTGATCTTGAAAAATTTGGAAGAAAGAAATTCTATCTGACAACTGGGAAATAATAACGTGAGACAGTTAACACTTCTGCTTTTTTTTTTTGGTGTTTTTTTTTTGTTTGGTTGGTTTTGAGTTTTGTTTTGGTTTTGGGGGTTTGGGTTTTTCTTCTGGATTTCCTGCAGTCACGAAAGAACATCCAGCCAGTGCAGTCTGGTTGCATCCTTGCTTCTTTGGCAGCATCCTCAGCATGTGGCTATCCTCATGAATGTTAACTCAAGCATTTACAAATGATGCTTTCTTATTTCGAGAACATCTTGCCTGCAGTTCAGTGCTACCTGTTCATATAGAGTGATATACTAAGAAACTAAAAATATTTAGTGAAGTATTAGTGAAAAATTTGTGAAAAGTGCCTTGGCTTCAAAGTCATTGACAGAGATGAGTAGTAGAATGATAAAGAAAAAAAATCATTTAAACACCAACAAAAATGCCTCTGGAGATACAATTAAAGTTTGGGCCACAAATACTGTGGAAAATCAATCTGTTTTCTTCTGTATGCTTGTGGGTTATGCAGACTAGGAGGAACTGGTCAGGAAGTGGTTTCACGTGCTCGTCATGGCCAAGCCATGACAAGCCAGAACTTTTTTGCACCTCAGAATAGATGTTTCTGATAAACTCATACTAAATTACAGCACCATGTAAAGAATTAAAAGGAAGAAATATAACATATTTCCAAAAAAATACCTAAGTGTTACAGTGCCTTCATGCCTTTTGGGGGGATTTGATACTTTTGCTCTACTTGGGTAAATCAGACAGATACTCTCAGGAAAAATAAAGAACAAGCATAAGTGAGATCCATCTATGGCAAATATATTTTTTGTGCGTAGAAATATGATCTCCTTTTGTGTTTCGTTTTAAAAAGAGGTGAAGGAGAATGTCTAGAAATTAAATACTCAACAGGAAGAATAATAGAGAGGGGAAAAAAGAAATTAAAGTTAGCCAAAAAATCATCTCTTTCTGAGAATGTTATTAGAAATATTAATTTAAAAATGGAAGAAACAATTACAGATCTTGGGGAAAAGGAAAATAAAAGCATATTGTTTGGAAATCTTACCAACCAAATCCAACTTTCAGTATCTATTTACATCCTTTATTATGGTCATCTTTTTGATGAATATTCACCAGTCGTTCTTATAGACAAACTTAAGTGCCATAATTGATTCTCCCTAAACTAATCAAATGGATGCTCTTTAGATAGAACTATTTAAAGTCAACCAGCTTATACACAGATTCAGATTACAGTAGAAGGACAAGAGAAATACATGTTTCTGCAGTATGGCCTATTTTGCCATGTTTTTCATTCCTTACAGCAGGAATTAGTAGTCGCATTTGTCAGATATTGTTTGCCCAGCCAGTGAAAACTGGCAGCACTGTAGAATCCTCTGTATTTATGGACAGACATATGACTGCATGTCTGCCCTGCCAAGCATAAGTGTGGGCAGAAGGCATTACTGAAAAGCATTTCAGTTGTAATGTTACAGCAGAAGATTTACTTCTGAAATACATAGTAGAGAAGAAAATTTCTCTGTTGAAGTAAATACATAACAAAATAGCATTTCACAGAATGCAAGAGGCACTGCTAACAATGTGTTGTAGGAAGGTTTTGTATAAATAGTATTTAAATAGTTGCTCCTTTACTTTTAAAAAAAGCAGCACCCAAATATGGCATGTAATTTCTTTACTAACAGTTGCCTCCTTTGTTTTCTATTTAGGAAGAGCCCTTTGTCATGGTGTCTGAAAATGTTCTGGGAAAACCGAAGAAGTATCAGGGCTTCTCAATAGACGTGTTGGAAGCCTTGGCCACTTACCTCGGCTTTAAATACGAAATTTACGTTGCACCAGATCACAAGTATGGAAGTCCTCAGGATGATGGGTCATGGAATGGACTGATAGGAGAACTGGTATTTAAGGTAAGGTTATTGATAACTTACTAAATAAGGTCACGTGATAAAGCGAAATAATACATGGTATATTATGTTTGCACCAGCCAGTAACCTTTTCTAATGAACCAGTGATAGCACTTTGTTCATTGCCTGTGTTGCCAGCATTTGATAGTATGCCCAGGTGCACTGAGCGGTAAAAAAAAAGCTAGAAATAGTGCTTGCTGGTAACTATTTAAGAAGCAGGGCAATCTCTTTTTTCCAACCAAAGTACAGCAGTATGAAATCTGAATACAGTCAAATAATGGGATGCACAGCATCCTAATTAATTTGGCAAGACCTGACACAAATGAGTTGAAGAGGCTGTTCAAAAGAGGAAAAATTGGTGTTGCAGTAATTAGTGATACATTACATAAATAATGTATAGCACTTAGAAAAACATTGGTGTGATGAATACATGAAGTATATAATCAACAGAAAATGTTTTATTGATATATAATAAGACTTACATTATGTAGATGTATGAATCAAGAGTAGTATGTTCTCTACTCTGTAATTAATAAACCATTTAGTCTACTTAATTTTACATTAAATGTTCAATATTGTATCATAAATAAATTAAACCAAATAAATGTGCCATATTTTTCTTTTTTTTTTCCACTCTTCACATCTTGTCTCTTTGCAGTTTTTCCCATTCAGAGAGAAATACAGGGCTATGCAGACTCTATTCTGCTGATGTCTCATTTGTGCCGTGAACATACATATTTTATTTGCTCTTAGTTAACCTGTAGAGGCAGCTTTTACAGCTATAGAGACCTACATTTGTTGTTTTTCATTAAATAACTGCAGTAGATATCCATGTAAATAACTTACTGCTTGTTTATGGAAGTGCTTTTCCAAATCTGCAGGTGGAATTTAATTGATAATCACAGCAAAGAAAAAGGAGCAACGCAGTTAGATACAGGACCTAATCATTAAATACTTCAGCTAAAAGTTAACAAAAAGATGGAAAATAAGTCTTGCAGTAAAGGAAAAAGAAAAAGAAAAAAAAATTAAAAATGGAAAAACAATCCCCACGGGGAAAAAAAAACCCTAGTGATAGCTTTAACCTATTCTGTGTTCCTGAGCAGTAGGAAGCCTGTTTGAATGGAAGACAACCACACATGCCGTACCTGTGGCATGGTTCATACATCTGTACCATAGTAATAAACTTCCTTTGCCATGTCCTTATGCCCTTACGAAGCTGGAAGGTGGAATGCTGTGATCATAGATGGTAAGCTGGAGCCACTTAGAAAAGTATATTTTCCTCCATGTTCTAAACTTTAAAAACTAAAGATCCCTCATCTAGTTATGAGACATAACACCACAATGGCCTACTGGTTTATTTTTATCATTTTTTCTGCTCCTTGAATCTGATGTTATACTATACTCTACTCTCTACAGCACTCAGCAAACGACTCAGCAGGCCACTGCATAACACAAGCTGGAGGGGTCTTAGTCCTAGATGGCTCTGGAGATGCAAGTGGGCCTAGAATGTTTTTTATTTATTTGAAATGAATGATTTGTAAGGCAGAACTCATAACTGAAATCAAATTGTTCACTGAAAAATACGTATGGCATTCTTGTCCCTGTAGTAGGCAGGGACTCGGATAACTCTAATAAACACCCTTAAGGTAATAACCACCTAGATCTGTAAATAGATGTCATAAGTGGAACAGGTTTTCCAGTCTGTTACAATTTTGCTGTAAATGAGTCTTAATGGATATAAAATTTTTCTGTACAGTTAGAAAGTATGAAGAATTAATGGAACTGCATTTGGAATTCAAAGAACAGGTTTTCCCACTACTATGGCAGTGTATAATTTTTTATCTTCCTTACCCCTTATATAATTGATAGTAAAGGTTCACTGTGTCCTCTCCCGTTCTCTCTCCCTCTTAAGGCAAAAGAGAACCTCTGGGCGAGCAGCCAGTGTATATCTACCCCTTACCAAGTGCAAGCTGTTCTTGAAAGGCTGCTTACTTATTTATGGTGAACTAAGTTCTGCTCCCAGAACTCAAATATCTATCTGCTTGGCAACTTTGTAAGGGGAAGCAAAGGAGCAGAGAATAGTTTTAAATTAAAGGCCTAACCTGTTTAAAATAGTGTTTCCTTGTTTTCCCAACCAAGTCTTACATGATAGTCTGGCCAACATGTGGAGGAAATCCAGAAACAGAGGGAGTGCTCTTTGCCTCTTAATGCGTGAGCCAGAAATTAGTTGGGAACAATGTATTTCTGCAAAAGACAAGTCCCACTCAAGGGTAACGGAAAATATCTGCCTTTGCTTTTTGAGTGCACGTCATTGAGAAGGCTGTCTGTGGCCACTACAGAAGATGTGCCACATGAAGTGGCAGTTGCTGTAGCAAGCACATAAGTTCTGTGTTCAAGATCAACATATGCTGTTTGCATTAACCTGATTCAGCGTGCAGCAGGCTCTGATGCAGGTCCTGGTATCAGTGAGAGCAGTCCTGGCCTGCTCCCATTTGCAGCAGCTCTGCTTGGGCTGCAGCACAAGGCAGAAGCCCCATGGTGCCAAGTACATGCCCTAAGTCCACAGCTGGCTCCACGGGCATAAGATTATGCCAAGTTCACTCTGTTCCAGCCTTGAAAACAAGGTGCCTGTTGGCTGCTAAAATAGGAGCTGGAATCAGCAGATCAACTGGCCTTTAATTTGAATTTGGAAACTGATTCAAGCCTTCCTCCCTTTGATTGTCACGACCTGTATTAGGTACACCCTCGCTCCGTACACCTTCTCCTGTCAAAATAAACTGAATGTAACCATGCTATGGAAAGCTTTCTGTTTGCTGAGTGCCTGAACCAGAAGGTCTACAGAGGAAAAAATGCTCTTTGAGACAGGCACGTGGTGCTCTTGCCCCTTTCCTGTCAAATGACTGGGGCTTTCAGCACGTCTCCCAGAGCTTCAGCTCACAAACATGATCAGTTTAGAGAGCAGCATCTTTCTGTGGAGAGGCTAAAACCATCTCAGTGGAGCAGCGCTTTACCACAAATCTTTCTCTTGTTGTTAGTTACCTGTGTCTTTTCACAGCGCTTCCTTTAGTATCCCTCAAGTCCACATTACCAGAGGGATGAACCTGTGTGACAGGCAAGAGAAGTGGCTAATGCCACTTCTGAGAGAGGACAGTAGGCTTTCCAGCACGGCTCTGGGCTTCCTGGTGATATTTGCATCCATCAACCATTATTTCCCATATTTCACCATGCTGACCTTGATTGCTAGGATTTTTTTCCAATGAGGAACCATCAGGAAGCAAATAGCATAGGAAAAACTGCCTGATTCCACTTAAGTCCATCAGAAAAGGAAAACTAAATACATGCATAAACATTCTAAGAAAAACTGCAAGCCAAGTAGAAGCCTCTTATAAGGCCCTTTTTTTGCATCTTTCTACGGGGAAGTAGCATAGGAAGGAAGCAAGCATTCAGGGAGGACAAAGTGAGAAGAAAAAATAATAGCTGAGTAAAAAGAGAATTATTTGGATGTATGTGTGTTAACTTGAGCAAAAATGTCTCTGTGATTAATTTTTGCATGTCCATATTAGTAACTGTGTAACGTGTGGGACTGTGGTTTATTGCTTCCAGCATTCATTGAAACTTGGTTTAACATTGAAAATGGATAAAATGAAAGGCCTCATGGGAGCAATTTAAAGTAGATTCATTTTTTTTCCCTGTTCTTGATCATGAACTACAGGAATCATCATAAGATTGCTTTCTACATGTATGAGACGTGCTTGCTTAAGCAATAGCATAGAGGAATTTCAGGGATTTCTAGGCTTTGCCGATGAGCGAGCTGGTTCTGTGACACCAGTAACGATGCTATCAGACCCATTTGGTCATTTATTTGGGATTTTCTGATTCTGGTAATGTTGCTCTACAATGACCTCAGGAGAACTGCTGTTACCGAATATAAATTCCTAAGCAGGTCACGTAAAGAAAAATAATGCCCTCTGCTGTTTTTTTCAGTCAGTTTCAGGAGTCACAGCTTCATTCATCAGAACTGTATTAAACAAACATCTAAGATGCTGATAGTTGGTTGATTTTGGCACTGCGAAAACTTAGTGAGTGGAGACTTCTACATGTTTATAATTCAGATTGGAAGCTTTACATCTAAATATTGACATCATTGCATGCATTCGCCTTTCTATCTCAGAAGCACTAAGTGAACCTTGACTTCTTCAGAGTGTCTTCTCTGATCCAATTTGACATGTTAATGACAAGCATTTAATTTTTTTCATCTTCCAATATTGATACAAGTTGACAGAATTTATATGTAATTAAGAATGCTCACCGTCAGTAGACCAACTATTAAGTTAAGCCTAAGGCTGGTTTTGTGCTAAACATACAGTTTTCTAGTAAATTGGTGTTTATGAGTCAATTTAGTAAGTTAAGAATATGAGTTGTCATATTTCAGTGTAACCTTTTTTTTTTTTTTAAACAGCTAAACGCAAGAGTACTGAGAGTTCAGGACTTCTCTCTCTCCTTTCTATTTTTCACTTTCCTACCACTATTTAATCACAAGACAATTATATCATGATTGCTGCTGCAGTATGACAAAGGAAATGCAACATTTCCACTAGGACAACGTTGTTCCTCTGTCATAGCTGGCTGATAACCAAAGTGGAACCATAATGCTGGGGAATTTGGAGAGACTGCTCCCCAGAGATGTAACATAGAAGCAGTATTTCCACAAATATCACATGCTGTGCTTTTTCATGCAATGCATTTCCATGTATTTCATGGAGAAACATGTCTCTCTCTAAAAAAAGGGGGAAAAAGTAGAAAAAAATCTATTAGTCATTCAGTCCTACAGTAATCTATTATTTGGTAAAAGTATCTTATGTATATTACTTTTCAGTGAAGAATCTTTAAACATCTTACAAATACAACTTGAATTAACATCTCACAATAATCTAGTGTGGTAGGGAAGTATTTTAGTGAAGTGTTGATAATTAACACAGCTAAAGTTAAACAGCAGGGGCTAAGTCTAGGACTTTTTGTTTCCATGTGTCCTCCTTTAACCCTGAATTCCTATTTCACTTTTTGACATACATTCAGGAAAAAAAACCCAAAAGAACCTTATTCATTAAATATAACCATGTTTTCCTGTTTGACAACTATTGGTATAGAGCATTGAACTTCGACATTTGTAAATTATTTTAAAAATACAATTATATTCACAGTTGTGGAAAACAATTCAAATTATTACTGCTTTGCAACAGTGGAGCTAGGACTTAACCGTCAGCAGATACTTGAGTCACTTTTTGACCAGAAGTTTTATAGTCAGAGGATAGAGACTCAGATGATCTGAATGTTCCCATGGACTATTCTGATGACATTTTTACTTGGATTACTGACTGAGTTTGCTGCTGCCCATGGGCAAAGGGCAGTTAAATCATCACTCAAAAAAAATTGGTAGGAAGGGACATGAAATGAATTCATGAAGCCATGCTTTCAGCTATTGCACATCAACACAGCTTTACTTAAGACACTTAGTGAATCTAATGCACAAATTAAACCTGAAGCTCTAACTCATGGCTTTTAAGCAAATCAATATTTTGAAACACTCTTTTGTCCAAATCATCAACCTCCAGCTATCTTCCGCCACTTTCTCAAGCCAGTGAACAATTAATATAAAGTTAAAATAACATCATTTAAACTGAAGTCTTAAGTGCACTGTGATTAAAAGTGTGTTTGTACCATGGGCTGCAGAGTGTTTTGCAGATGGTATTAAAAGAGCCCAGATGATTTGCAAATTTGATTTTAATCAGTTTCAGCTGCCATACCTTCCCACTTAATATTTCACATCACATTTCTAAGGAGATAGTAATCTCTGCTTTCTTTGGGCAAAAAAAAAAGAAATTCAAGAGAGTTAATAAAATTTGACACAGTACTGAGACTTTCAAGCCTTTGTGCTCTCCTCACCCCCTTCCAAAGGACCACACGCTGATTTAGGCAGAAGAGAAAAGGCTTAAATTAAACTAGTAGCAGCTTAAAGTATTTTAAGTACTCTTTTTCATATTAAAATATCTAGAATTTATAGTCTTTTTTTCAGTATTTGGGCTTTTTAAAATGGTGTTAATGTGTCTGCTTTAAATACCCTTTCTTGTTTTCACTGCGGTTCTAACTGTACGTGTGAAAAGTAAAATAGCACCTGCTGTAGTTGTGCCTGGTGTCTCTGGAGACCTAATACCCAGACATGCTGTGAAATACAGTGATTAGATCAAGGAATGTTATTCGTCGTCTTCTCATCTGAAATGGGTTCTTTAAATTACAAAAAATGTAAATGGCGCAAAGCAAGTCTGAGGTAGCTGCAGGACAGGTAGAGAGGAATTGCTTAGCAGGAGGATATAGAGGAATAAATAGTAAAGGAACTGCACAGAATATTGGCTCTTCTGCACTTCAGACTCTGCAGCCAAAATTGTTGGTTTTCAGAATGTCAAGTGTCCCCAAAATCCCAGGATATATCAGATGTCCTTTGTCGTGCAGTGGCCCTTTGTCATGATCATCATGTCATCAAAATGTTGGATATCATGTGGCTCTGTCAGGCAACTAATTTCCTCTGATTGGAAATGATATACACAAGGTCTGCCTTTTGCCACGATGACAATGATGGCTTCAGTAAGCCAGGCTGAGAAAAATGACCAGAGGTAGATTTCCTCTAGCTGTTATCTGTGTCTGAAGTATTTAGATTCCTTGGAAAATAACAATGGGAGAGCTAATATGTCCAAGTCCACCAAGTGAGGTTTGCTTACAGAAACTAAGACACGTGGTACAGCTATTCTGTTCAAGCCTTAGTCACATTTCTGTGTTCACATATGTGATGCTTAAGACATTGGCTTCAACATCTGCTTCTCCATAAGTTTAGCTGCTGTAAATCACAGAGGAATGAAGATCTTTTCTGTAGCTCCCACTTATGCATGTTGTTCTCTCTCCCTCTTTCCTCAGAGAGCTGATATAGGGATCTCTGCCCTAACCATCACCCCCGACAGGGAAAACGTGGTGGACTTCACAACACGTTACATGGACTACTCAGTGGGTGTGCTGCTTCGAAAGGCAGAGAAGACAGTGGACATGTTTGCCTGCTTGGCACCGTTTGACCTCTCCTTGTGGGCATGCATAGCTGGCACTGTGCTGCTAGTAGGGCTACTGGTCTACCTCTTGAACTGGCTCAACCCCCCACGCCTTCAGATGGGATCCATGACCTCCACAACCCTCTACAACTCCATGTGGTTTGTGTATGGATCCTTCGTGCAACAAGGTAAGAGACAGAGGGACACTCTGCCTCTGAGAGAAAAACCTATATATTCTCTCTGTTGCTATAGAGACCTTCCTCTTCCGTGCATTCCTCTCGCAGCCCGCAAGGGACTGGGACCACTGGAAAGCCTTGTACTATAAGTTTTCTAAGACATTTGGCTGCCCAGTGTGGAAACAGTGAGACGTTCAGAGTGCTACATGCTAGTTTGCTTTGATTTGTAGTTGTCTGATTAGAGAAAGCTGATTTTTCTCTGGGGGGGGGAAAAAAAAGTATTTCTCATAATCTGCTGGAGAATTATTCATAGTTAATGTGAGTGCTATGTTCTTCTGCAGTCAGACAAAAAATGTTGGGATTTAGCTTTTGAACTAAATTTAGGCTAGTCACCAGTGCTAAATGGTCTTATTGTATCTGATATTCTTTCCTCCTTCATCTGATTTATCTCAGTTTTCCTATATAATGGTTAGGCTCAACCTTCTCTGGCCTTCCTGGATACTTTCTCAATCCCCTCTACCACTCTACCATCTGGTGTAGCCCAGGCTAGTCTCCAATTCTGTTTATATTCCCAAGTCCTTCACAGTCTACCTCTTCCGTCAGAGCTTTAACCATGCATCCTAAAGACATCAGGGACTACAGATCTTGGCTTGGTATATACTACTTAAAATTCTTGTCTGCAAATTAGGGTTGTAGTGCGAAGTGGAATAAGAAAACACAGCTTCATGTGAGAACAAAGACAATTTAGACAATAACACTTGACAACAAAACAGAACTAATACCTTCTGGCATATACATGTAATTGTTCGTCAGTCACTTCTGGCACTGCAGGTTCACCTGTTTGTAATTGCACAGAGCATCTGCTCTACAAAGAGCCATGGCCACCGCAGCCTCAAAACTCCCAGATAGTTTTTTGGATTTTAACATGAATTTGGATGGAACACTGTAGGTAAAAGCATCATGTTTATGTAACACTGGGAACACGTAGTTTAGAAATTACATTATTCCTGTTCGAAACAATCAGATGACATCCATAAAAGCTAAAGGTATGCGTGAAAATCAAGTATGAAACTCCTAGAAGGGAAAAAAGCTAAATTAACAACACCATCCAAAAAAAGAAGAAAAGCTAAAATTGAGAATTTCCACAAGAGGTATGATTTTAAACACATCGACCTCCAGACATTATTTTTTAAATTATCATTTGCATTGAGCAGCGATGGCCAGCTGAGGAAAGCTGAAGACATTGTTTCATGTTTGTTGTGGATTTTTTTTTAAAGAAAATCAAAGACTTCAGAGCCAGCTGAGAGCTACAAGTTTTTTGAATGTATGTCGGTGGGTTCATAAAGTTTTCTTTCTGTCCAAAATATTCCAGCTGTAACTGTTTAGGGAATCCAACTCTGAGAGAGCAGGTGGTCCATTACAGAACTAGACTCATGACATCTGTCTGCTTGTTAGGTTAAAACTTGTGAATTAGTTTCTTTACTGCATGAATGTGAGTAATTTTACATAGGTGTATTTCTTGGTATTAGCCTTAGTATCCCTGCTGTACTCCCAGCATCATTAGTCCCTAAAAGCTTTATAGGAGACTGCCCAGCAAAGGTTTAAAGGAGGCAAAGCCAGTTTAATCACACACTTCAATCTCATGAATTATTATCTGAATTGTTTGCCTTATGTCTACCCAAGTAAGCCTGTGTTGTCCCGTGTCTTGAAGTTTCCTAAGTCATACATCCAGAGTAGTAGCCCGCAAGGGAGCCCTTAAATAGATGCTTAGTTGGCTTACAAAGAAAAAGTTTTTCTGACCAGTCAGTAAAAATGAGTACTTGAGGAGGGCTTAGAGGGAAGCCTTCAATTAAGCATAAAGATGAGGAAGAAATTAGATTTAAAGAAGTGGGATCAGGTGACAAAAAAGCAGAATTTACTGGAAAAAGCAAAGAAAAGGAATTTCCTCAAGGAGATCTGCATCCACTTCCCATGGTAAGAGGATCATGAGGTGCAACTCAGTAAAACCTGCTGGTGGCACATGGCAGCTGGGACCACCAAAACTGTTGTGGGACTTCAGAAAAAAAAAATCACAGAACTTGGAAGGTGAGAGCCATTTATTTACAGAGAGAGAGGTCTTGCCACACCAACCAAGTGGATTTTCAGCACAACTCTTCAGAATCCACTGGAATAATATAAAATGTTCACTTGGCTCCTACTGAGTGAGGGGAAGCTATAGACACATCTCTCCTTCAAACAAGAGGACAGCCCTTAATTTGCTAGAAGGAAAAATGACACAAATTTGGGTTGGTACAAAAATATATGAAACTTACAGACCAGTTTAAACATAAAGAGTTAGAAGACCTCAGAAATCCAGTGCAAAAGCGTAAGAGATCCATTTATAATGTCAGCCTGTGTTTCACACTCAATTTGAATATAACAAAAACTATATTAGCTGAAGCGTTATTGTTTACTAACCCTTGTGAATATAGACAAATGAAAGTAATTTCCATTGACAGGCTAACTGGCTATTGTGGTAATTTTGCTTCTGTTTTCACTCATCAGCTTTTCATTCAGCAGAAAAACTCCACAGGTTTTATTTGTTTTGGAATAGCAAATCTGTTGCTATTAATTGTGATTGGCATATCTTAAGTGTGGCAGCATGGGACATTTCAAATACTGTCACTTTCACTTAAGTCTTTCAGCTGCTGATTTAAAACATGACAAGGTACTCATTTCTGTTCTCAAAACATACAGCCAAAGATGCTTTTATATCCTGCACTGAGAGAAACAAAGCTACATGAACCAAGGATTGCTAGTGCTTTGATAGTGCTGGATTCTTTGTTTCGGGCTAGCAAGCACGTTCTGGCATCGTCTTCTCTTTCTTTCCTCTAGCTAAAGGAAAGATTTGCAAGCACATAGGCTGGCTCCGGACCTGCCATGGCTCTGAAGACAGAGGCCTTTGGTGCAAAAATACAAGTCACTCTTTAAGGAAACTCATAACCTATTTTGATTGAAACAGAAAGGTCTTCTTTTGCTTGTTTCTCCTGAAATAGTTAAAAACACTGCAGATTATAGAAGGTAGCTTCAGTCCTCTGTGTCACTTTGTATTTTCTTTCAGCCTTGACTCTGATGTTCTGATCAAATTCTCTTAACAAGTTTTAACCTTTTGCAATTTTTGAAACATCAGAGAAAAATACTGTGTCATGGTCTGTAGACTAGAGTCAGCACAGACCAGTCCAATATTTTTTAAGGCAGGTCTATGATTACTGTCATACTTGGTAGCAAAATGTAAGTATCTTTAATTGTTTCCTTTAAGGTAGACTGAAACTTAATATCACTCCTTCTTATATCATTTAAACTTAGGTCTTGAACTTGGATTTCAATTTCTTTTTTCCCCATGTTGGAGTGACCAGTCTAGGTACCATTTTGAGACTCTCATAATATAGAAGTATATTTTCTCTCTGTTGCCCTTTTAATTTTATGTTCAGCCATTACAGAGATCGGTGTCTGTGTATTTATATATGTTATTTTTGTAATTTTAAGATACATGTGATTTTTTTTATTAGAAGAGACAATTTTGAGGATAGAGCTGCAGTGTGACTGGGGAGGCTCAATTAATATAAAAGTGTATAGACTGCGAAGTGGGTTTTTTTTTATTCTGTCCTCAAGCCCTTCATTTAAACAAAAAATGATGGCCAGTGCATTGAAATACTTTGTCTTACTACCCAATATACCCACTGAATCTGCAATATACTGTGACCACTAAGAAGGCAGAGACTTTTCAGTGATCTTGGCCATGTGGTGTTGTGGATTATATTAAAAACAAATGCTTCTTACTCTCAACTACTCATACAGGCATGCAATTCTGTAACACACATCTGTTATCTCTGAGTTATTTATTTATGCCTAAAGATGAAGCAAATTCATAGATTTAGACTGTGGAGGATTTCAGTTATGTTGAAATTTAGTGTCATGGCTTCTGAATGCGTTTTTTTCCACACGCTCATCTTCTAAAACTAAGTGGCAAAAGCTCTGTATTTCACTTTTTTTCAAAATTAGCTTTTGCCAGTTGCACAGAAGATGTTGTTAAGGTTTCCTTTTCAGTGGGTTTCCTCTCTCTCTCCCTCCATATTTCCTCTTGGCTTCTCAATCCACTCCTCACAGGTTTGTTCTCTGCCTACCTTACACTGCAGCTGGTGGCCACCATTGCTGTAGCTTTCTTCTTGGGTATCACTTGTGACCACACTGGTCATGCTGCTCCTGCTCTTCCCATTGACTTGGCTCCTCCCTAGGCCTCTATTATTATATATTCAACAAAGCTCAACAAAGAGAATTGCAAAGTCCTGCCCCTGGGGAGGAACAACCCATGCAAGTGCATTCTGGGGGTCACCCAGCAGACTGAGCAGTGGCTCAGGTTGCCCAGGGAGGGTGTGGAGTCTCTGTCCTTGGAGATATTCAAAAGCCATCTGGACACGGTCCTAGGCAACTGGCTCTAGGTAGCCCTGCTTGGGTGGGGGCTATTTGGACAAGATGACCTTCAGAGGTCCCTTCCTACCTCAACAAGTCTGAGTGATATATTATCATGCTATATTATATAGGCTTTGCTCAACTTATGTGCTATTCTATACAACCACGTTTTTTCTTCCTCTTCAACCCTGGTACTGTTGCTATTCCTTCAAATTTAGCCCTGATTAAGATATACCAATGTTGGAAACCAGCCATATGAACAGGGACCAAATAACTGTCTCAGAGAGGAAATTGGGTTTACTAAAAACTTCCATCGAGATTAACTGAATCAACGGACTGCAATGGCACAAGTTCTATTTATACTTGCTGAGAACCTAGTTTAATCTCCTGAAGGTTTTCTATTAGCTTCCTACCACTTTATGGGCTCTTGTTATGAAATACTCTAGAGAGCACTCTGCTCTCACCGTTACTGGAGAAAAACAATGATTTAAGAAACAGAAGCTGAGGATTTAGAGTTATTCCCAACCCTTTTTGTATAATAGATCGTTTTTTGAGACAGGTGAAATGCTGCATAATTTTTACCAAGAACTTACAGAGGAATGTTCTAGAGGATTTTATTTTGAGAGCAGCCTCTCAAATTTTGCTTCAGAATACAGTGATAAGCTTACTTAGTTTAACAGAATTCAACTGAATGTAGAGAAAATAATGAAGTTATATAGAAAATTACAATGTTTTGTACTTAATATAAAAGACAAAATAGAAAGACTTTGTCTCTCTCTTATCCCACGTTTCATTTTACTTTGAATTTTTCTGTAAGAGGAGGTGTTTCTGAACTGAGCTGGCAGGATTTTAGATTATGCAGGTAAATATGCAAGGCTCTGTTTCACTTGGAAATGTCTGTAAGAAAGAGAACTAGGCAGATTATTTTTTTTTTTTTTTTGCTATAACAGGAAATATCTTTACAATGACTGAATCATTCAAGATTTAATCACTTCTCAGTGATTGCAACGAAACAAGCATTCATTTTAGTTTTATAAATAGGGTTTGACCATAGGATAACAGGTGCTTAAAGTATTACCCGCAAAAGTATTCTTTTCTTCAGAGACCTTAATACTCTTGCTTGACCTAGCAAAGTTACAAAATGAATGATGTGAAAGCATCACTGGTGGGCCATTTTTTTTATCCCCTTATGTTTTGGTTAGTTTAAAATGCTGGTCACAACTGGAGGTGTTGATTGGTCATCAGTGGTGTCAGTAATGGCCAATTATGTTCATAATGCCCAGTAAATGAGCAAATCTTACTGTTTGCCTTGTTTAAATTACATTTCATAAGAGCAATAAAATAGACTCCAAGCCTTAGCATTTCTAAGTCATTATAATACTTCTCGGATGGTTAAAGCTGCTCAGACTTCTCAGTCTTGTTCCTTGTATTACCACCCAAGGTGTGATATAATCCTCCTGAAATGCACTGCTTGGAATGCTGTTGCTTAATAAATTACTCCATCTTGCTTATCTCGCTCTTGGCATATCCCTATCAGCAGGAAACCATTATGCTGTAACAACACATTTTCTTAGTGACATTTTCTCTTAATTAACTGTAAAACCAGTCTCTATATATTTAATATTCAGGGGAAAATTCTAAAAGCATTTGGAAAAAAATGTGTTAGAAATCAATTCTGTCTTCACATGCGATATTTAGTGGTGAAACCTAATCATTAAGTTTAGCAAATCAAAAAAGATCCAACATAAATGCTTAAGGACTAAGACCTAGTTCCTGATTTGGACTCTGCATCTGATCTGCCGGTTGACCATAGAAACTTCATTTAATATCTTGTATATCAGTTCTCAGTTGTAAAATGGAAATATTACCTATCTTCTTTCATAAAAATATGCTTTATGTCTTCTGATTGAAAGCAAAACTTAAATGCCAGTCGCATTAATTAACAATTTTAATTGCTCTTCAAACTAATGCCAGGTCTTGACATATTCCTGTAACAAGCGGAACAGACTTGCTGAGCCTAAAATGCACAGCACTAAGCTGAGAAAATGAAAGTCAGATACTAAACACGTTAGGAAACAAACCAGTCTCCATGTTTTTCTAGCACATACACCAGCAGGTATATTTGTGACATTATAGTTCCACCTTAAAACATTAAACCCCCAAATTCTCGTTTTATTATATTAAATCTAGGCTTATGTATCAGTAGGTATATGTACCTTCATAAAGTCATCTCTCTTAAAGAGGTGCTGCAGCCCTGTGGTACCCATGCTCCTTTTCCGCATGTGTCAGTGGTTTGGCCAGCCCTCTTGACAGCATCAAAAAACAACTAAATTTTGGCAATTGTGTCCTGTGTCTCAAATGTGTTTGGAAACTACAAGTGATCACTGGAACTAACAGCATATACTGAGAATTATTGTCATGTATACAGTACACATTTGCAAACAATGGATATAGCTTTATGTGTATAACACACTCAGAGGTTTATTTGATTGTCTCTTTTTGAAAATGTAATTCCAAGGAATAACCATGCTCCAAGTAAAATGTTCAGTAGTGTGGGCATTTGTTTGAAGCAATGTGATATCACTAGCATTAAACTGCCAGGGGATATGCTTGGATTTTCCCCTAAATTGAAGTTAAGACTCAAGCAGTCCTCAGAGGCATCTAAAATAATGGATTTCTATATCTTGTGTGCACCTGCTTGCTTGAGTAATAGCACTGCGTACATGAGGCAGTATATTTAGAGATGTTGTGTCTGACACACCTTCTGTGAGGAGGTGGAAAATGAATGGTGGTGTGAAAGCCCCAAAACACCTTCATTCCCCTGGGACCAGCTCCAAGCCTGATTAATTGACTGAGGAGGTAATGTCTGTCTGGCTATAGTATAAATGCTGATCAAAACCAAATGAGGCAAAAGGGACAGTAGAATTGGATGTCTGTGAAATCTATCCATCTTTCTGTGTTTTTTCAAAAGCATCCTAAGGTGAATATTTTGCTCAGAACAGTTTCTTTAATTCTTATGGTTTCTAATATGACTTTACACTATATTTGGGTAAAGAATGAATAAGTTAGGTTCAGATTAAGTAATCATTTTTGACTTTGGGGGGTTCGCCTGTGTATAATATATATTTAATTGAGAAAACAAGGAAGAACAATTTAGCCAGGAACTGAATGTTTCCTGCACGGAGGAGGACTGTAACCCACATTTTTATCTGCAAAGATGTTTAGAAGCTGAAGGGGCAAGCCTTACTTGTCCTGCTACTTGATTTTCCTGCACAGAAGCTTACACTTAAGTTGGCAATTTTGGCTGTTTAAGGTAGGGAGAAAGTGAGAAATGAGTTTTAGCTTTATTAAAAATACTGCCCCCTTGCTTGGATGACAGCAATTTCATCTACAAACTGATCAGCCTTTTTCAGTGGAGGTTATCCAAGACACCAGATGAACATGGGTTTAGAGGGGAACCCATGGTAGTTTTCTATTGCTTTTCTGGTCTGTGGGGAGTCCCTCCTCTGCAACGGCTGTGCCATAGCTGTATCCGCCCGTGTGGCTCTTCTTCATAACACCAACTGGTGGGCAGGTGCCAGGAAAATTGCCTGCAAACTGTAAAGGCAGGAGTGGCAAAGAGGTTTTGAAGGTGCTGACAGGAAAGACTCCCTTCTTCAGCTGTTGAGATGTTTTTCCTCAGGCCTTTTCGAATATTAAAATGTGTATAAAAGGAGTAGGCCAAAATTAATATTGAAAGGAAGCAAATAATGATACCAAATTAATCTTTTGATTAAGTTAACCAACCCATTACTTTCCCTGATTGCTGAGATTAAGGTCCACTCTCAGCAAATACGGGAAAATGAGAGCTGTTGAGTTTTTTATTTGTATTTTTTTTCAGTCAGCTTCCCAGCATGCAACTTAAGGGGATTGCCTTCACTACAGCAGCACGCCGGTGTAGAAACCTCCTGCTGCTTAATTTTTATTCTTCCAGTGTCAGTAGGGGAGGGAGAGATCATAAAGTAGGACTTTACCTTTTCAGTGCATTTGAAGTTAGTGAGATGGTGTTGGATTAAAAATGTGCAATACCTCATCTACCAGACAAAAACTGAGATGAAGGAACATGTGTGGTTTTGACTGAAGAGTCTGCTTTTCCCCACACTAGGATAGAGTAAAGATAACAGTGAAGGGGAAAGAGAGAAAATCTTCTGCAAGCAGGCTGTAAAGGTATGGTGATAATAAATCTGTTGAGTGGAAGTGTTTGTTGTTCATGCCTAGATAAACTTGCTAATAGAGCATTTTTAGGTATAAGCATGTATTCCGTTCTTAAAATAGCTTCTTTCATTTCTATATCTGTCCCCAAAGAGGAAAATCCTCACTATCTAGTAAAGCCATCTTTGAAGTTGCTTTTCACTTCTAATGAATCTGAGTCATGATCTTAAGCAGGGTGATAGCTGATTTGCAGTAAAAAACAGGTTATTCGACTTTCAAACATAAGCATTTGTATTGGTGATTTTCATCAATAAATGACATAGCATTATTCTCAGCGAAACTTAAAAGGATGAGGGTTTTCTTCTTTCCTCTGTTCACTATGAACTGTCATAGTATTACTTTAGGTCACCTGGGTTTTAGAGATCACTGTGATAACAACATTACAGGATGTACCTGAAGTGGAATTTTAGTCTAAATTTTAAAATGTGTTATTTAGGAACATAATTAGAGCTCCTGCATTAGTGATGATTGAATTCCATAAGGTTAGGAGTTCATTGCAGAGAAGCACTCTGAACATTAAAGGATATCTAGAATTAGTGACATGAAAACTGAACTAATGTATCCGAGATGCCTATGATTCACTTGCCTCTGAAGTAGTCAGGTGCCACTCTGTGATGATGGATGCTTGGAAATCTTGCAAGAACAGATTTATAAAGCATTTCATAATACTTTGAAAGTGCAAGCAAAAAACTACCTTTCAGTATGTGATTTTTTTTTTTTTTTTAATTCCCTTCACCTCAAAAATCTGGAGTTGCAGAGCTGTGTAGAGGTAAAAAAAGATGATGGAGAAAAGTACCTGTCAAAAGACACGGAGGCTTTACTGGAATTGTTGTTTGTCCTTATGATCTCACTGAATTGTCTTTTGTTTTGCTTGGTTCAGAGTTGCTCAGTTTCAGCCAAAGGGGACTCTTTCTCCCTCATGTTCATAATGTCCTCCCTGACAGGCTCTTAGCTAAAGCAGCACTTTAATAACTCATTAATGACATTGTTCAGTTTAATGTTAATTGTATGCACAGATGGCCTGTTTTCAGTCCATTGTGCACAGTTATTTTTGCCATCCTGGAAGGTACTACATACAACACTGTCAGTAGTCTATGGAAAGGCCACCACTATGCAAACTCTATGTGACAGTTAGCTGCTTAGCCACTTATGAATATGTACCATAGAAGATAATCGTGGTTGATTGTTTGAGGCTTTAGAGCATTTGTATCCAGCCATTAGTAATAGGGAGATTGGGTCTCAGCATCTCTTGACATCTAATCAGAAGGCTGCCAGTGTGCAAGGTTATTTGTTAAGAGCGGGTGACAATATTCTCTAAAATAATAGCTAGCATATATCATTTTGATTCATTCACAATGGCTGCAAATAGTGCCTTTATATGGGCATGCAGTCAGGTGCAATCTTAAAAGCACACATCACAGCCCTATAGAAGAGCATCCCCAGAAGCTCCTTGTGTTCGTTACACATGCACATTGAGCTCTAGTCTGTTTGCCTCCGCATGTGTCTATGTTTATAATTATATCATGTAAAATTACTGTCCTATGTTTTAACAGTGGCAACAAAAGATTATCTGGTCAGAGCTTCTTTTGAGCAAACAGCTGTTGGTAAAATTGTTGGGCTTATTGCACAATTATTTACGATTACGTAATTGAATGGTACCATATTTGATAACCCCAAAATTAAATTTGAAACCCTGCTAAGTCTTCTGATAAAACAATGCATTTCAGCAGCATTAATACAAGAGATATTGGCCGACTTATTCATTAGAGGTGGGCAGCAAGCCTCACAGTTCCAATGTGGTCATAGTTATAGCAATCAAAAGATTTACTTTCAAATATAAAGACTTGCATGATATTTTGGCATCTGGATATGTGTAGTATAAGTCTAGTAATGCTGCATCTAAGAGCTCCCAGTAACTTAAGCAAATACAAGTAGACGCCTCCATCTTCAAACTTTAGCTGCAGTCATTACTTCTCTTTTGTAATGACAGTAGAAGAGAAAAATGAAATATACTTTTATAATACATTTTCCAGAACTTTTAGAAGCACTGTAAAGTCTATCCATCCCCTGTCTTTGTGTAATTATGTTGCACAAGTCACTACAATGTATTGGCATCAAATTACTGCACACTATTATTTGTAACATTTTCTTTTATCTATGATGCACTCTGCTTTTCAACTGAAAACATCATATTTTGCTAATTCCACAGAAAGATGCAATTTGACCACTGCAAAGTTGCTAATATCTGAAAGAAGTAATTTATTTTGTGGGTCTAGGCTTAAAAGCCAGGAATTAATTCCTGTAGCTCTTAAAGTTTCATACTGTAAATACTACATAATAGAAATGCAAATCTGATTCATATATGTCCTTGAAGTATCACCAATACCAGGAGAAGCTAGACCACAGCCATTTGCTATATGGTGATATGACGTGTTTCCTTTCCCAACTTTTGCCTCATTGTCACTGTTTCAGCAAGATGGGTGGAAAGAAATGATTTATTGTTGGGAAGGGAATTATAAATATACTATAACTAATACGTTATGCTAACATCATTTTAATCAGGTAATTATTAAAGGACTGTTTGGCCTTTAAGGACATTGATTTAATGGGAATTAATTTAATGATTGAACACTGTTTGTGTAACATTATCATTGCTAGTGATGCAGAAAATTGGAATCTCAGCTCAGCTGGAAAGAGGTTAGACTTTCCATTATCACATTAGATCCCTTTCTTCTGGAATGCAATTATTAGACCCTTTTTATACTTTCAGTATGTATTTAAATGTTTGAGTTTTATCTAAAAATTTCTGAGGAGAAAAAGTAAGTAAAAATGTTCATCATTGTACTGTTCTCACTTTTAATCAGAGGCTTGAATATCTGTTTAATGTAGTCTTAAACAAAGTCCATTAGATTTTGGTTTTGCCTTGCTATTGCTTCTCCCGTGAAACAAATATTCTCTGTTTTCATTCTCTGCTTTCTTCTCTGCAAACCTGATCATTATGTTTAGGATGAATAGGGGTTTGGTTTATGGAATGGTTTTACAGCTATAAAAAAGCAGCAGCTTTAAAATGTAGTAGCAGACAAAGCGCAGTTCTATCTAGATTATTCTGAGGCTGAATCCTGCATGGTCTAGTCACAGCTTAGGAGTGATTTAAAAGAGACTCTGACCCATTAGTTCTCAACATGGAAATGGTGAACATTATAGAAAGCCTGTACTAAGTACCTGAAGATTAAGACAGAGTTAAAGCTGACCTTTACAGGTACAACTCCTATTTACCTAAAGGGATGTTGTATCTCACTGCCCTCCTTGATTTGCCCTTAGTAGAGCTATTGTCACAAACTATTTTTCAGCTTTGTAGACCCTCTGACTACTGTTGTGTATAAACTAGATCCAGGGAGAAAAGAGGGACTCTGTATAAACAAGTGATTGGAAGCATGTAGTGAATAGCTGTGTCTGACAGACTTTTGCAGATAGATTAATTTTCAAACAAAATTTTAATCAAGGATGTCTATGAGAGTTCCTGCTGTATCTTGGCAGAGTTTTACAAGGGAGTCTGGTGGCCAAATTATTAGCCCTTTGTCAATAGAATGAAGTCGTTGCAGTAGAGACAGCAAGCTGGGCAGGCTTGGTATTTGAAGACAGAAAAATAATTTGACAATAGAAGTAGCAGTGACTCAAACTTACAAACACTCTGTAGGTTTCTAACCCAGCGGTGAGCCAAGACTGTAGTAGGCTGAAATGCTTTGCACTGGGTAGCACTAGCCCTTTTCTTCATGCCAGAGCATTTTCTAGCTTCAAAGAGGAGAGTTTCAAAGAAAATGACTGAGGATCCTGTGTTTCAAGCAAAATAGTTTGTGAGTAGTCGTTTGGGCCATCTTTTGGGTATTTCTATTTGTCCATAGGGTTATGTGTCAAGGCCCTCTGACAAGATTTATGAAATGGGTACACTGAGATGCAACTTGATGAGGGCTTAGTGGCAGTACCACTGGTCCTTGATTAGCCCCAGCATTTGAAATCTCAGCATGGGTAATCTCTTCCTATTCATGAGGAAACAGAGCTGAGCAATGAGCCTTAGTATGCAAGTCAAGCACCAAAGATATATCCAAACAGTAGCAAATAGAGGATTTCCAGAGGGAATTTGCAAGATATGAAATACAACTTGGAGGTCATTACTGGCCAGCAGTAACCAAGAGTGACAAGGTAGCATGGTAATCTCTCTTTCAGATTGGAGCTGGCTCATGCCTGGCCTCCTTGGTAGGAGGTTGGAGAGAGCATACATCTACCTGCACAAGGTTGTGTGTACACCCCCAGGTTAGCTGACTTCCAGGGTTGTTGATAAGGATCTATAAGCATGTATAAGATGCAGCTTCTTAAACTACTTTACAGATTTCAGATGACTAGGAGTGATTTGAAATAAGACTGAAGGAGAAGAAAGATCATCTCGGATATTCTCCCTGTCACATAAAGGGGAGAAATAGATGAGGAGAGCTTTCTTTTGTGGATCATTGCTTCCCTTCTGGGAGGGCAATGAGGCTGCCCACCCAGCTGAAAGGAAACAATCTTCCAGGGAGCAAGTGTAATGAGATTAGTCAGGGGATCATTACACTAACAACAACAAATGGGAGAGAGTAGGTGATTGTTTAGTTCAGAAGTAAGACATTAAGGGAACAAAAAATTAATCAGAGCACCAAATGACAAAGTGAACATATTCTTTAATTGCCAGAAATCTGAGTAATAAACAAGAACAGTTGGAATTACTCACGAGTATAGATTTGGTCTTCATGGTGTTACTGAAATCTGGTAGGAACATATGACACTATGAAGTACTGAAAGACAGATGGACAAGGTGGGCAAAAGGGGAAGAAGAGTGTCACTAAGTCAAAATGGCATTAGGTATTTCAGAGGCATTGAGAACTTGGAAAGAATTGATCTTGATTTCTTGTGGGACTATGTGCTTATGGCTGGAGCACACAATGAGATGGGAGTCCATGTCTGCTGTAGACCAAATCACACTGGAATAGAGAAAGATTGGCATATCTGTAGTGCAAAAGGGAAAATGTGAGATATAATAGGGGAATTCAATCTGAATGATGTATGTTTCAAGTCTCAGACTGCCCATGCTGAAGCATCTTGAATGCACATATAAAGCAGACGGAAAGAAAAAGGAACGTTGTTCACACCAAAGAGTTAGAAGCTACAAACTTCAGGAAAAATGACGTGGGGAGCAAGTGTACACAGAGGTGAGTCAGAGCTGAGAACAACAGGAAGGAGGGCTTTGAAAATTTTACTAGGAGCTAAAGAAACCTTAATGATAATGGTGCATTAGGTGAAGGTGATACCATTCAAAATAGTTATGCCAGAAAGGGAATAAATATTTCTCTTCTGTGTTTGTGAAAAAGCAAATTAAATACTTTCCATGTCAAGAGCGACTCAAGAGGATGTTAAATGGCAGCTACTAATGTCAGACATTTTCAAATCAGCAAATCCAAACAAATTTAACACAAACGTTTTAAAAAAGCTTGCTAAGGAGCTTCCAGGACCACTACTTGTTGATCTGAGTCCTGGAGCATTGGGCAGGTTTAAGAAAGCTGACCAAAAAATCTAATGTAAAACCTAAAGACCAAACTGAACCTTCAACTCAAGTGCTTCTTCCATCTTAATATATGGATGTAACAACTTGAAAGACTTCACAAATATAGACAGACACTTAACAGTTCCAAAACATATCACCATTAAAAAGTCTGGTATTGAAGATATATATTTATACAAAACATTAGTATTTCTCAAAAAGTACAACAACAGTCCTTCTCCTCAAAATCATCCCGAAAAGGAGGAGAAAGGCTGTAGAAATAATGGGAAAAAGGAAGCCAAAGCATGTCCATGGTAAGTACACCAGTGGCATACAGAAAAATGCTTTATAATGTATTGCTGTGAGCCACACCCAAGCCAGACACTGAACAGTACCTGAAAAGAAAGAATACTTCTGGAAGCTGGTAACAGAGGATATGCGAGGAGATCTGGAGTATAGGCAGACATAGGATATGTTTGGTTTGTCCCTTAAGCACAGTGTTTGACATATAAAGGACTCGTGTTCAGCAAAAAGAATAGGCCAGCTATAAACTCAGAAGAGCTCTAATGCTGTTGGAGTAGGCATCTGAAAATGTCTCCTCTATCAATTGTGTGCTAGGAAGATACACATCAAAAAATTATCTAATATTTCAAATGTTAAGATTAATGAATATCAACATTTCCATGAATTTACAATGGCTCCAATAAATTATTTTTATGGTAAATATAAGAAAATATGAACATTTCTAAATATTTCAACATTTTTAAATGTTTCAAATATCTCTTTTGAAGTGTTTTTTGTTTCTCATTTACTTCATGTTTATTTTTAGAAAACTAATATGTGAGAATATCTTGACAAAGAAAACCCCCACTACACATGGCTTTTACTATTCTAGTAAAAAAAAAAAAAAAAAAGGTGCTTGATCTTTTGGATTTGATGGAAGCTTTTATAATCACTTTTGTAGAAAAAAATGGTTCCCTTCCAATCCTAGTACTTCCAGTGAACCAAAACAACAATTCCTATAACTTACTACCTAATATATTTGGAGTATTTTCACAGTATTAATAGTAATGGCAGTAATAATACCTAGGTGCAGTGCTCTCTCTTTAGGAAGTAAGACCTGAAGAAATGTTTCATGTGTGAAACAAAAAGCTGATTGTCTCTTTTCATATATAAATTTAAAAAAAAAAATCACTACATTTTAATAAAAAAAGAATGCTAGGGGAGAAACAGGTGGTGTGGTGAATAAAAGCAATAGCTGGCTCTTGAACTTGTCCAGACCTCATAGAATCTGGCTGCCAGCCCTGCCTCATGCTCAGTTCCTTCCCTACTCTCAATCCTCTGCAATCTGCCAATATTTGCAAGGCTAGGGAATTCAGCCACTGATTTACAAGCTTATTTGGAAGGTATTACCAACTCAAGGGGTTATATTCTCCTGTTGAAGAATACATGTCATGCCTGCTGTGGTCAATGGGTGTTAACTTCAGCACACAATGTAATATTACAAACTTGGGTTATGACATGCCAGCTTATATGTTATGGAAATGAATGCACTCTGCACAGTTCAAGGAAGAATGGAAAAGTATGGGTGAAAACTGAAAAGAAAGGCAGAAAAATTCATGATGAGAGATTTTCTAACAACTTCCAAGCTGCATTTATTTCACAGCTGGTAGAAATAGGTACAGGCTTCCTTGACTGTAAAGTATTTTTTTTTGTCCTATACTGCATTGAACATTTCCAATTGAAAACAGGAGAGATTTTATATTATCAAGAAAGTTTTTAACAGAACAATAGCAGTAGCTAATGCCCTGAAAGATTCTGCCTTTGAAGAGGTCTGCTTTGCAGAGTTTTGTAAAGATAACAGAGCTCAGTCAAACTTTAGGTTTTGTTTCTCATGGCAAAAATAGCTGAAATATAAAAATGTCTTTCCCTCTTTGTTAATACAAACTACTCCCCTTACACCCACTCTCTATTAAATGTCCCTTTCACAAGGAAAACATAAGGCATACATTGATCTAAACTGTTTGCAACAGAGCTCTACACTTTATATTTGTGCAAATGGAAATTGCAGATGCACAGCATAATTGATGTGACTGTTCTAACAAGCTAAAGGCTAAACTGCAGCCAACTCCCAGTCCTTTGTGTTTTTTTCCAAAGGCCAATAATTCACTGAATGTGGACAGAATTTTTGCAAGAAAAAGCAAAACCAAAATCTGTCCCCAGATAACCCACCCTATTATTTCTTCACCTTCCTTTTCCAAGCACAAGCAAGATCCTTGCTTTCAAGTTTGGTAATATTAGAGTTCCTCAACAAAACAGTCACAATTAACATATTTTTCATGGTTCTCAAAATTATCTGAAAAAAACCTGGCTAAAACTCCTTACACAGAAATTGAGCTCATTGCAGACCTCTAGCAGAGACTATTGCAGCTTAAATGATTGAAATTTGACAAAGTTATTTGCAACTGAGATACATTCTTAAAGTGAGAATGGTAGAGTAGCCTTGATGGTAAGCATTGGTGACAAATTGAGTTTTGTCTACAATAAGAACCTAGTCTGTGGGATTTCCCTGGCAGCTGTGGTTATCGTAAACAGAAATTGCAAGCCGTGATTCTTGTAGTGTCCTTTCTATAGGAAGGGCAGAGCCTTCTCATCCAAGCCTCTCTCTTTGCATATGGAGCAGCTGCAGCAGACTCCCAGTCCAGCTCTCAGCTCGCCCCAGAAACATCATTTAGTAGAGTTATCAAATTCAGGACATAGAATAATGGTGGTTTATGGTTTTTCTCTGTGTGTGTAGTTTGTAAAGTACATTTCAATAATTAATCTTCAAAAGGCACTATTGTTCTCAATAATCAATTCTGAGTTTTCTCAACATTGTGGGCTCTATGCTGCCAAGCTATTTGCTTTAGTAATAGTAAAAAGATTATTTTTGAGCTGTTAAGCAAATGAATCTTATTTATAAATATTGTGCATTCCCAGTGAAGTTGTTAAATCGATATTAAATCAGAGAGTGACCTTATCTTGCACATTTACTGCTTGGATGACTTGTAACAAAAACTGCATCACTTTTCAGCAAGATGGCTGCCACCAGGCTTGAACTCAGAAATGCCAACTGCTGTTAAAACTTCTCCAAGAAATGTTTTGCTGGGTTTTTTTGTCCACAAAAAAGAATTTTTTCCATTTCTATTTGAAACACTTTTATAGTTCTGGACTACACAGATGAACACAGTTTTACTTCAGGCAAACAATTGACAAATCCCTGAGAACAAGATGTTTGAAGAAACAGCTTATGCATTTTGAATTATTCAAATTTATCCAGAATTATAGAATACCAAGATCTGACAATTTTGTGATCCACAATTTCTATTTGGCCCATGTTTCTCATTATTTCATTCCTCCTTGCCCGTAATCCTCTCTTGTGATTTTTGACTTGAAGAAACCTTTAAACTTAATGTTAACAAGGGAGAATAACTTAAAAGATATTAGAAATCTGTATGGGAATTGTATAGGTTCACATTTTATCTCCTAAGGTGGGTTTTTCCTGATATTTAGGTCTGTCATAATTATACATTATATTGTTTGCATTGTCGAGACAATGCATTATTTTTCTTACCTTCTGATATTTAGCTCGAAGCACTTGGAAAGAAATGGGAATAAACAAAAATTCATAAGATAAGTTGCAGCCTAAGCCTGTCATCTGAAGTAGGCCAGCATTAAACTGGTCTAGGATTGATGAAGGAGAGCTGCATTAGATGAGAGTGGGAGGACTAAAAGTAATTTCTTTCACTGTCACTTCTACGGTAATTCAGCTCTTTCAGAAAACTCTCAATAAGATTGCTTTTTGCTAGTTCAGTTTACTCTGGAAAATATCTTTTCCTTCCCGCACATGCAATCTGAAAATTTTAAAGGCAGATTAGATTTTTAAATGATTTTTAGTACACATCAAAAGTGTCAGCTGAATTATACTAGGAGCTGTAGCCACAACATAGGTGATCTACAGGTAGTGGCGTTTTATGCCGCATTATACCCTTCTGCTAATGTATTGGAAGGGCCCAGCCTAAAGAACAGTACAGCCTCTGTATTCATATGAGGTCTGTCTCTTAAGATGACAAAGCAACACCAGGACTGCTGAGTGTCGTCTTTGATTTCCGTTTGTTTCATGAGTGGAGCTCAGTACTTTTAAGCATTGCTTAGCATGCTACAACAGTAGTGTTTTTAGTGTGACCACAACCAGCATGTTAACTCACATTGATTAATTTTGGTATAGAAATGAGGTGTGACAGGATAGATTTTACTCTGGTCACCAATGTGTCCAGAGTGACACATGGCACCAGGTGGTCCCCTTTGCCTTTAGGGGTTATTAAGCTTTGCTGGTATGATATGAAAGACAACAGAAGGGAAAGACTTGTTTTATCTTCTCGGTTCCCTCCTCCCTTGCATTGTGTCCTGCGCATAGCCTCTCGTAACTAGAATAAGCTGACGTCCATAAAGATGTCCATGCACCTGAAACTCATACTAGATATTGGGAAGCAGACCCCTGGGAGGTTTACATGCATGTCCCTTCTGCATTCTAATTTACAGTCAACAACAGCGACTCTTAGGTCTGTAGCTCTCTTTCATGGTAATGTTAATAGAAAAACAATGATTGATGCTCTCCTGAATTATTTGGTACTCTTCTGCACTGAGAAAACATGTAAATTTGGACTGAAAGAAAACTCTAGAAGGTTTTATCCCTCGAAACAAAATTAGGGGAAGGGAGCGAAGAGGTTTCTTAAGGTGAGCTGTCATGGTGCGGGAAGTGTTTTAGCAAACAGTACAATAGAACAAGACTGTATCACATTAAGTCTCCTAATAGATGCCAAAGAAATGATACCATGGCAGTAAAAGATCTTTGATTTTTCTTTGTTTCTTTCTTTCACTGGGAGAGGTGGTGTACCCTGCCTGTACTGCTTAAAAATCATGTACCTACGTAGTGTCAGTCCTGCTTTAGAAATGGTGGTTTAAGAAGCGTCAGTGCAAAGATTTTAGAGTAGGGGTAGGAGTGATAAATTGTTCTGATATGTGTTTCTTGAACACGTACTTGGATGCAAGCTTTGTCCTCAAGCTTCATTTATTGACTGCTGATATACAAAGTATAACTGTGAATTAGGAATGAGACTTCACAAACACCTGGGTGAACTAAAAGCACTTGAGATGACCAGCACTCACGGTTTTTTGAAGTCTGTTGTTAACATGGGTGTTAAAAAACAAAAGTAACAGTGAATAGTGGGGACAACCTTACCAACATATGGGAAAACTGCACCATGTGAACAGTAGGGGAATGCTGTGGCTGAGGGGTCTATGATGGCTTTCATGGTCACTTGTTGCACAGCATCCTCTCTTGAAAACTAGAAGGCAGGTGTGTGACTTTTAGTGGTCCTCTCTTTTCTGACATTTCATTTCAATACAAAAGTGTGAGAAGTTAAAGTTTTACTCATTAAGCTGAAAAATGAAAATGCAAGGATGTCCAGGAGATCATTGGCTTCTACCCATTTCAATTCAATACGAAGATTATCTGCAGGGATTAGCACCTGAAAGTTAAAAGGACAAACAGCCTGTTCCGATAAATTGATATAGCAGTCTGCTCTTTTCATTTTATTAAAAATAATTTTAAAATCAAATATTCCAAAGACATTGTAAAAACTTGCAAAGTAGAAATATTCTATTAAAAATCATTTAAAGTTTATGTGGGAGAGAAAACCAAATCTTCAGATGTTGAAGTTAATGTTCATCTTCGAGAGTCCTTATGTTGAAATAATATCTCCCAGTCTGGTTGGTAGATTCTTATTTCAGATAATTACATGGCATCTTGGAAATAAAAGGAAATTTATTTCTGACTGTGCAGGTCTAATATGGATTTTGTCTTTCAATACTGGAATTCTTAAAAGGTAAAGGATTTCAATACTTATATACCAAAAATACAAATGAATCAAGTCAGTTATTATTTCACATAAGGTACAACTCCACATCACTGAAGCAGGAAAAAAACTTCAAATTTGTTTATTCTATGGTGATGCAGAGTTCCGAATACTTTGTATAGGTAGGACAAATTTTGAACAAAACAGTAAGGTGATCCTTCATGTTCAAGCATTGATTAAATATCTAGGTTGTGTACATAATTGAAAATTATTTGTACTTAGAATAAGAATAATTGTAATTTGTATTCCTATTAAACTTACTTGCTGGGGAAACGTGAAGGAGTATTTGCATAAGCGAAGATCCAGCACAAAATGCTTACAGGTGACTGAATCTGTAACAAACTGCTTTTGCTTTTGAAAATCCCAGCTATTGTACCATCATAAGGTTTTGCATCTGAGAAAGCTACCTCAAAAATAACGACAACTTTTCAAATTGCTGAGTATGGGGGGGGGAGGAAACAGGTGAACATCTTGAGCTGTTGACTATGGGTGGTTGCTGCATTCACCTGTCCCCCCTTGTTACTTGTAGCTGTGACAAAACTTATACTGCAGACAAAATGAGTATTTTTAAAACAGTGAATTTTCCTTCATCTAAAAATCTGTGGTTCATATGTTTTTAACTGGAAGAGTTCTTTCAAAGACTCCAAACTGGTGTGTTTTGAGGGTAGCTATTTGAATAAAAAATAATGCTTTTCATGGCTTGCTAAACTGGGCTCTGTTCTCACATGCAGTGGTATGCAGCTCAGATCCTGATAGGTTTAGTTGCTGCTAATGTTTTGTTTACATGGCAGTTGAATTTTAAAAGAAAGCAACTATAGGAATACAAAACAATTTTGCATTCTTCTTCAGTACATGTGATTTTATTTTTTTTTTGCACATCGAAGTTCACTTGCAGCAAGTTGTACACATACATATGGTTCTCACGAGCATCTGCCTGCCTACAGAACCATGAAAAAAATTGTGTTTTGATGAGGTTTTTTTAATTTTATGTTCTCAAGAATGCAAGAAAAAATTATCATTTGTAGATAAGATCTCTAAGGAAAGGACATTGTAAGAACTTACTTTTGCTCTTTTTGTTCTGAGATCTTGAAGTCTATTTCCATTACTGGACAGGACCAACAGATGAATTGCAATTAAAGGCACAACAGCAGAAGAGTTTAAACACAGTCACGACGGCCAACAGTGTGGGCTTCCTTCGGTACTTTTCATTGCATAGAAAGTGTGGTTCCAAGTCCTGCTCAGTTTACTATATAAACCTGCTTTAGTAGAACCCTGCTGACCTTGGGGCCTAGTTCTCCCGAGCAATACGTGAGCAATAAGGATCTGGGTTTCCTTCTGCCAAATGAAAATTCTTGCTTTTCCTTTTTCCCCACAGGAGGAGAGGTTCCATATACAACCCTGGCAACCCGACTGATGATGGGGGCTTGGTGGCTTTTTGCTTTGATTGTCATCTCCTCCTACACAGCAAACCTAGCAGCTTTCCTCACCATCACACGCATTGAGAACTCCATCCAGTAAGTTGATAAAGAATGAATTGAGGGAAAGGAGGATGAACATACATATAGAGGTGTATGAATGTTCTACTTAAATGTAAGAAAAGAGAGAAATTTTTATCATACTGAGAAGTAGTTTGGAAGCTAAAAAAATTACAATATACCATAGACTTCCAGTCTCCCTGGAGACACTTTGTCTTTAGGATCAGACTTGTTGGCCTCTGGTAGATACTCTTCTGTGGCACATATACATACATATGTATGTACACATACATATTTTGAGAGAAGCAATTGAGTTTAAGATAACCAGTGTATCAGTATTTGAAATGGGAAAGTATAAATTGTTGCTGTGTGTTTTCAGGCAATGCTTTCCATTCAAATGCATCCCACAGTACTTGTGCTCTACAACTTTGATCAGGAGGAGCCCAATGCTTCTTCAATATATGGGGAGCTCAAAGCTGAATTCACCTTTTCTTACCAAGGCGAAGATGTGTTAATAGCAACAAACAATAAATATTCACTTACTAGTCATCTTTGCTCCTTCTGCTCCCAGGTGCTCTCTTACTACACTAGCAGATCACATTGTTCTCTTTTTTCTGTCTATTGGTTCTTTTGCTTCATGCCTCCCTAACATGAATGTCCTTGTCTTTTCCTGTTCCTTTTATGGTGAACTGTCTTTCTGTCACACCTTCCAATTCTTTTTCCTAGATCATCTCATCTCTCCATACCACAGGAACCTTTCGGGTCTCCTACCCTCTCGCTCTGCCCTTCTGTTCTCCTGTCTCCTCTCCTTCAGCAAGGTGCATGCTGAGTTATCCTCGCTCCCACTGCTCCTTCCTCTTGGATCAAAGCAGAGACTAGAACATGCAGTGAAGCATTAGCTAGCCAAGAACTCCAAGGGGCAGCTGGCCATTTTTCCATAGCAGGTTTTTAATCTTGAGGTTACAAGTCCATAAAAATATGTGAGAGTGACAAAGTTAGCCTTTCCCATAAATCCTTCTTTGCAAAAATGATAGAGTGACTTTAAAGAAGAAAGGCACGTTCTGCTGTATTTCTTCCTCCAGAAAGGCAAGAACCTGACCTTCAAGTCAGGCTCAGTGCTGACCTTGGGGAAAAATCAGTTTTCCCTCTCCAGTTGTTGATTCAAGTCCCTGTCTTCTGTGTATCATCACCTAAGGTCTTGCTGCCTCTGGTTCAACTGCTTTCCAAATCTCTTTGAAATGCCCCCTGAGACAGTGAGCCACTAGTGTAGACTGGGCAGGGGGAACCTTGGCCTCCTGTGAATTCACAGGGTAGGTTCAAGTGCCACTGCATGCCAGCCAATCACTGCAGTCTCACTAAGACATTTATCCCCTAGGTGAGGATTTTCTACATACTAAAACCAATCCAGGCTTTAATAGCGCATGGACAAGTAAACATCTGCAATAGCAGCCAAGTTTTATTTGCAGTTGGAAGCCGAAGCTCAGATCCAAGAGCAGAAGCAGCCCCTCACTTTGAGTGCATGGTTATCTCCTGACTCTCCTCATTAGGAGCATTACCAGTCCTTATTCATTCCCAATTGGAAAAGAAGTGTCTATGGTTGTTATCCTTCCTTTCTGGGCTAACAACCTCAACACTTTCATCTATTAGAGGGGTAAGCACTCTAAGACAGAGACATGTAAAACAGACTAAAATCACCTGAGCAAATCATTCTGCTGTCACAGTTATATTACCAGTTAAATCAGGTTATCGTTTTCTTTTGAGACCTGAATAACAGCCTTTGAGATCATAGAGTGCTGCAGGGGTATTTTGACACAACCCAAATGTTTGACTCGGTAGTCCCGATTATAATACCTTCACAATTTATAGGGGAGTAAAATGATATTCTGCGTCAATGTTTGTCAACATTGATCTTAAGGTTTTGAGGGAGGCTGATTTACTTTTTTTTAAGTTTAAAAAGCTTTCCATTTGACTAGGGAGCATGAAGAAACAACATAGGAATTTGTACATGCAAAATAAATAATAATGATATATTCAGTCATTCAGTTGGTCCTTACAACTATGAAATAAGCCTCTGCATCCTGCTTTGAAATTATGTCCCTTCTAGTTTTGAAGTAGTCCAGAAAAATGTTCAAATTACTGTGAGAAATGTCTGAGTTTTCTTATCATGTATAAAAAAGAATAAAATATACCCAAACTATAATTTAATACTTCTTCAGCCTTTTTCTTACAGTTTATTATGATGTCACTAGAAAATCCTCAGTGGAATTCTGAGGTTATTATGTACAGTTGGGACTACACTGGTCTTTGTGCTGTATTATTTATGGGCAAAGTCACTGAAAATGTTTTATTCAGTAGAAAACGTTGCAGCTGGAAAGCTCCTGGAATGAAAGAATGGAGACATTTTTCAGCAGCGCTTGCAGCTCAAAAATAGAGTAATTAGATGTGTTAAGTATCCATTAGGGAATGAAGTTATCCTAACTATGGTGGGAGTGTAAAACTTTAGTTTACAAAACTGCCAAAATTGGAACTCAAACCAGCACATAAGAGAGAGGCTGTTTGTTTACCCTGCTAAATTACTGCGAAGTGGGAAACATGAATAAGCAATAAAGAAAAAAGCTGATGCTCTTTTTTTTTTTAACAGATCGAATTGTACCTTGGGGAGCTTTGAAGGCCAGAATGGAAATGAGTTTAAGTATTTAAAGAAAATAAACCAGATTCTGCTTGTAGTGCTATCCAGCCAGCTTCAGAGAAGTCAGAAAAATGAAAGAAATTGAAGTCTGTGGGTTTGCACAGATGTAACAAGCAGTTAATATGTTTTCATTTCAGATTTCCAGCTAGCATCAGATATTACAGTGTATTGTTGAAGGTACTGTCCTTGTGGTAGCTTTTACGAAAGACAGGAGGATTCAAGCAGCCCACAGCACATTTCATTTCCATTGAACGTTTTGGTAGTTACTGCATTTCAGCTTTTGGATGTGTAGCCAGTTTGTGTTCAGAGCTCCTGCAGCTTCTTGTTCTCGGCTGGTGTGAAGGTTGGGCCACTCTTCCCAGTCAGTGCCTCATGGTATCCAGAAGCTTATTTTCAGAAGAAAAGCATAGAAAATTTTGTTAGGCAATGCACTAGAGAGGACTAGTGAAATGTTCCCTTTCTCTAGAGAGTCTCAAAGTAGAACTTTGCTGTATAACCTCACTTGAAGTTGATGGTATTTGTTCTCTGCTTCACCGATAAATCTGGATCAAATTGTTACAATTTTTAAATGAACTTAGAGGAACAAGAAGAATAAGAGTGGGCATTAATCTCCTTTTCCAAGCAAAGGGCTACTCTTAATACCTTTGGGAGCTCAGCTTTTCATCTTCTGACAGTATCAGGAGTAGAGGCATGCAAGTCATAAAGTAGTTCCTAGATGCATTTTTTGTTTACACTTGACCCACATTGCAGATGGCATTTAAATCAAGACAGTCAGCATTTCAAATGCCAAAACATTGTGGAAGCAAAACAAAGCGTAATTTCTATGTTCCTTAAATCTTTAGATCACTGTCTCAAATGCAACATGGATGAATAACAATTAAGAGTGGCTTTTCTTGGTAAATGCCAAATAAATTTGGAGGTCTCGAGCTATTTCTCATAGGTGCTGATGCTGTGAATTTCTTCACTGAGCCAGTATTGCCATTGCTGTGTTTTATGATTCCTTTAGGACGGAATTAGAGTCCATTGTCAGAGACTGATTTTACTCAGACTGCTGCACTGCACTGTTTTCCTGGGTAAAGGGAGGGTGACACCACCTGCTCACGGGCACTGAAATTTTGCAGGAAAGTTGAGGGGGTGAGGTGGGCAGAGAAGAAGTCAAAGGATTTGTCTTATGAAAGGCCGGTGCTAGGTCGTTTCAAGTTTAAATCAAATCCACTTCTAAAAGTGTGAAAGCTTAAGACTTTAGATTGTATGTGTTATGGGGGAGAGTCTGCATTTTGTGCCTTCTGTAAAATAAGAACTTCACATTACGTTCTCCATGTTGTAAGTAGTATGTCCTATTTGATAGGTGAGACCTCTGCCTCCAAATAATGGAGGCATAGCAGTAAAGGTTGTCTTTTGTCATCCCTGTTTTGCCTAGTCATTCTTTTCACAACATTTTTCCTAAACCATGATTCACTTGAAACTAAGATGTCCCCAAGGCTTTTAACAGCTCAATACAACTGCCTACAAGTTTTCTGCAAGGGGGGGTTACACAAGAATGCAGTAATTGGAGTAGATAATATAGATAATTCAGCGTTTTTCCTTATGCTGAAAAAGAGAATGTTTTTTAACCTTTCCTTTAATGTGGTTCATCCAGAACTTCAAACTGGCTCGCAAGCAGTATTACTAGTTTCTGACACAGCTTTTACTGCCAACATTCAAATCTCTTGGCTTATTGTGCCCTGTTCCCTAACTCTGCCTGTGAATTAGTCCTTAATGTCCTAGAAAAAAGAAAAAAAATAGTATTGGAAAGCTTTATCTGAATTAGTCATAAATAAAGACTTCAGTGTAAGCCATGACATCAGTTATTTTCTCCCAAAATTTAGTGACTACTTCTTGCGGACAGTTCTGTGCTACAGTCAAGTCTAACAACATGGCTAGCCTAAATCAATCTATAACCCAGATCTACAAAGATACTTTGATGCCCAAGCCTCTGACCTCAGTGGTATTTAATCACCTAAAAAAGGAATTTGGTTATTCCTTTATGGAGCTGACCTTTGTTTTTCTGCATTTCCTGTGTACTTTTTAAACACTTTTGGCTGACATTTATGAACAACATGTCACCAATTCTAAGTCTAGGATTTGAATTTATAGAAGAGGGTATGCTTTGGGGAAAGAAACATATGCAAATCCTAGTATGATTTTTTTCTTCAAGTTGAAAGCAAAGATAATTTTTTAAATTACAAAGTAATTAATTTGTACTAAGCCAGAAAATGAAAGTGACCTGACAACTGCTGCCTGATTAAGGTGCAGAATACTAAACAAAATCAGCAAGTGCTGAAAAATACATGTAGCTGTTATTAATTCATCCTCAAATGACTCAATTCATCCTCAGAATAGCCCTATATTGTAGTTAATTTGTATGGGATAATATTGGTATTATCCCAGTAATTGCAATGAGAAAAAAACTTACCATAAAGACCACACGTAACATTTTTCCGCACAATGCTTCATGCGTGATAACCAAAACTAAGCTGAACTGTGACCTGACTGCATGGTCACTTCCCTATAAGTAGAACTTTTCTATATGCAAGCTCAGTTAAAGTTATTTTATTTTATAAGAATTTTTTCAACTATATCTGCTTTTTTATTTTTAAACACTTTTAGCATTCACTACCTTATTGCTTCAAAATTAGAAATTCAAAGAGATAAATGTTTTAAAATGTGGAATTATAATTCTCTTACTCATGTTAGATGTGTGCTTTGCTTTGCAGGTATTTCAACTGAGATCAGTAAAACTACTGCAAAATTAAATTCCCATCCAGTGTGGATAATGGTATTAGAATTTGGGCATCAAAGGATACTCCATAGGAATTAATCAGTTTGACAAATACTTCTTCCTTATTTTGAGATCTGGTGTGGCAGCTGTGTGGTGAGACTGGGTGACATAGTGAGGCTGGGGATTTATGTCTCCACTAAATGTATTTGTCTGAGCAGAGAATGAGTTGTTTAATCCAGGAATAAAGGTACATTGAACAATGTGTAACCTACAAGCCAGGCTGGAGCCAAAGTAGTTATAAAAATTCTTTCTTCTGGAAAGGAATCTCACTGGTTTAATAATTTTATTAGTTCTGTCAAGGTTTGTCGTTTCTCTTTGTTTTGCTGTACCTTGGCTGCGAGGTTGTGAATGTCATTCCAGTAGTCTGCAGAGTTGCAGCTTATAAAAAACAGTTTCTGAAGGAGGTCATATATATTATGATCCCATTTGACATGTTTGCGTGAGGGGATGAAGTCACTGATGTGATAGGTCTTTTCCATTTTTGCAGCTTGCCTACGCAGCAGCGTACATACCTCAGAGGCTTGCAAAACTTCTTTCTCACTCCTCAGCATAGGGTCAGTGGGGTTTACCACTGAAAACAGCATTTAGTGCATCCATAGAGTTTACTTTCATACTTTTCTTGTGCTTGTCCTCTTGCCTTCATTTTCTCAGCATAGAGCAGCACTACAACTGTGCAAAGATGTAGAGCATGGCAGCTGAGAGGCATCCTGTGTTTCAGGATAGCACACCAAACAGTAAAGAACTGCAGACTGTAGTTAATGCCAGACTTGGCAGCTACAACATGCCTTCCTGAAGGCATCGACATAATTCTCCTCCTTGTTATTTCCCTGCTGGTGATGCCTTTGTGTGTGATGGCACTCTTGCTTGCTTCTCAGAGTGTTGATGGCACTCTTGCTTGCTTCTCAGAGTGTTTGTAGTATGCTTGCCATACCTGATTGTAGTACGCTTCTGGACTAACAGCTCATGTCTTGTGTTGGTTTGCCTTTCTGAAAATAGCAAGCTTGTTTTTATAGCCACGAGATATACAGAGGAGCTGTTTTTCTTTTGTGCTGTTTCTAACTACTGTTTTGTGGCAGCAGTTACACATATCATTTATATACTAGTTAGCAATAATATTTCAGAAAAATGCTTTGTTGCTTGTTATATGAGAAATTATATGGCTATACAGAGTCTTGTAAAGTAATGATTGCAATTTTGCTAGGTGTTGTCACTAGAAATTGGAGACTCAGTAAATACTTTTTGTATACTTTTCTAGCAATATGTATGACAAATAACACAGCAATTACAGGACATTACAATATGTAATGTTACAATCCTGTGACAGTTTGTTGTACTTCAGAGCACTGCCAGGAGATACAGAAGTGTATTGGCAGCAGCAGCAGCGGTAACACAGAATGAGTGAATATAGTATCTTGTATTTACCTAGTGCCTTTCATCAGAGATGCTTTTGACAGATAGACTGTCAATGCAACAGTTATACACAACACTTTGCCTAATGGTGAAACAGGGAGAAATTCTCACCGAGGTCCACCTCTGTCTACCAGAGCGCCTTTCTGCAGAGCTGTGCCCCAGCCTGGGTTGTTGGAGGGGGTTATCCCTCCCCAGGTGCAGGACTTTGAATTTGTCCTTGCTGAATTTCACACCACTCCTTTCGGCCCCTTCCTCCAGCCTTTCTAGGTCCACCTGAAGGGCAGCCTGTCCTTGAGCAATCAGCTGGTCCCCCAATGTCATGTCATCTGCAAACTTGACAAGAGGGTGCATGCTTACCTCCTGCAGGTTATTGGTAAAGACATGTCCCAGGTTAGACCTCTGTGCTACCTGTTACCAGCCTCCAGGTGAGCTACCCTGTGAGCCTGGTTATCCAACCAGGAATTTATCCATCTGGTTTCCCACCCAGCCAGACCTAATGACCTAATTTGGATACAAGAATATTGTGGGAGACAGTATTGAAAGCCTTGCTAAAGTTAAGGTAAACTACATCTGTTTCTCTGGTCTTGTCCACAAACCAAGTCATTTTACTGTAGAAGGCAACCAGATTGGTCAGGCATGACTTACATTTAGTAAATGGATGTTGACTGTTCCCACTCACCTTCTTCTCCTTCATGTGCTCAGAAATGTGCTCTGAGAGGACTCACTCCATGATGTTGGATGGCCAGCCTTAATTCCATGAATCATCTTTTTTTATCTTTTTTGAATATAGTCTGGACATTTCCTTTCTCCAGTGGTCAGGGATCCCCTGCAATCTCCTTCATCTTTCAAAAATTAAAGCAAGTAGCCTTGCAAGGACATTGGCCAGCTCTCTCAGCACACTTCGATGAAGCTTGCCAGGTCCCATGGAATTCTATGGGTCCAGTGCTCTCAATCAATCCTTGCCTTTCTGGTTGGGATTTACCTGGCCACCTACTGCTGGTTGTTCATTGCCTCCTTGAACCCTGCCTCTAGTCTCAGAGACCTGGGAGACCTTGTTTGGGGAAGAGGGAGGCAAAGAAGTCACTGAGCACCTCAGCCTTAGCTGTGTCTGCCGTCCCCCTGAACAGGCCTGCACTTTCCTTGTTCAGCCCTTTAGTTCTGCAAAAGCTGTTCTTGTTACCCTTGAGGTCCCTCAAAAGCATCCACTCTAGCTGAGTGTTGGCTTTCCTAATGCAATCGAGAGTTGTCAGGAAATGTTTCTAAATTACTCCTTTGTAGCCTGTCCATACTTCCACCTTCTGTATATTGTTTGATGAGGTGAAGGTCTTTTGGAAGTCTTGGGGTTTTTTAGTAATTTCAAAGTGTAATAGATGATTGAATTGCTTTCCCTGATGGCTACGTCTAATATTCAGCACTGATGTTTAAAATTGTATCAATCCTTATTTCAGTTTATTTATTAAACCTAAGTATAACATTTTAGTTTTTTACTTTCGTAATTCCCTTGATTACCACTAGAGCCTTTTAAAAATATTTACTGTTTCCCTTTCACACACTGGCTATAATGAGGTTTCACATTTTTGCGAACAGCTCAGACATTTCATGTTTAGTCTTTCAGAACTCATGGGTGTTTATCTGGACTTGATAATTTTATTTTATTTTTTTTACTTTTCAATTACAAATTAGCCACAGTATGTATTCTCCTGATACCTTAGTCTACTAGAATGTCACATTTTTCTTCCTAGAAAAGGGCATGTCTCAGTTAGTCTTCTCATAGAAGACCAATATACATGATTTCAGGAAAAGCTTCATCTAGCAGCTCACCTTTGATGATCCCGTATGTGTACTGATTCTTTGTAGGTTCCCTGCTGCGTATGTTCTTGAAGAGCAATGCCATCTTGTTGGAGAAAGAGGAGAGGATTGTGGGGTTTTTAATACCATTAGTTATTTACTCTTCAAAATGAAATTTATCCCTTCCTTCTACTTTCTATGTATTATCTGCTTAGAATTTAGCTCTTGTTCAATGTTTTTCTAAGCCCATATGTCTGAATTTCAAAGGATTTCTTTTTGACTCAACTAACCTCTAAACCCTTGCCATTAAGCTCTATTGATTTCTCCTTTTCCTGCTTTCTGTTGTGTTCAGAGGCATACATATCCTTTGAGATCTGATTACTGTTTTCTTCCCTGGAACACCTAAGAATTTTTTTTCCCCCTGCAGGGCCATTTTCACTTGCCTCCTTATTTACATGTTACAGAAACACAACTTGGAATTTGATGAGTTTCCTACTTTTGTGTTTGCATTTTCTGTGGCTGCAATGAGCTTTTACAATTTGCTGTTGCCTGCTTTAAGACAGTACTCAGACCCTTGATTTGTCCTTAGATGTCATCTGCGAGATTCGTGCAGTTTATACAAAGTTAATTTGTGCCAGGAAAGCTGTAATTGGTTTTAGGCACTAGACATATTGCAGTAGTTATTTTGAAACTTTAATGAATGTACTTAAAGAAACAAAGGTACAGGAAAACAATTCTATAGGACAGGAAAATAAAGGCTAAGAGGTAAGGAGACTTTAAAGGGTTCTAATATACCTTTTTAAGTCCAAAGCAGGGTTGACAAAGACATATTTGGGATGCTTAGGAACTTCTAAACTGGTTAATTTTTCTTGCTTATAGGGAACAGATAAGACTAGATAATATGTAAAATAGAGTAAATTTATTGGACTAAAAGACATGGACCGTGATGAAAAGACAGTTCATGAAACCACAACAGAAATCTTCCTATTGCTGAAAATAATGTAGGATGTGACCTGCTTTGTGTGATGGGTGCATAGTTCAGCGCAGGAATAGCACTAAAAAGCTGCTCTTCACTCTGTAAGCTAGTAGCACATAAAAGTACTCAGCCCAGGTGCTTTTGGCTAGACTCAGTGAGTCCTGGTGCTGACACTCCTGCTCCCCAGCAGCGGGGTGTGTGGTGGCACCGTACCGTCGTAGGCAGTTACTTCTGTTGAACTTGCTGCATATGGCTGGAGGGACTGCAATGCTCCCTTCTCTCCTTTGCCTCTGCTCAAAGGAGCTCTCTGCATTTGACAGGATCCTCTTACTCCTTCTGTTGTTCTCTTTTCATCCGTTTTCATTTTTTCCATCCCTTCCTTCCTTTCACTTCATATTCCACCTTGTGTTTTAAAACATAAAAACATAAAAACAATTTTTCAGTCTCACTTTGTCTTTTAAGAAAAAAAGAAAAAAAATCAAACAACAAAAGAAACTGGCTTGACAGCCGTCTTCCTGTGTGTTGCCCTTTGCTTGCCTGCAGCTCCTTCCTCTCGAAAATGTGGCTTCAAGTCTCCTGTGTCTCTTTTCTTCACCAACAATTAAGGTCTCTCCAGGATCTCTCAAGGCAGACGGATATTCCTTACGGCACCGTCTTGGACTCCGCAGTCTATGAGCATGTCCGAGTGAAAGGGATGAATCCTTTTGAGAGGGACAGCATGTATTCCCAAATGTGGCGGATGATTAACAGAAGTAACGGCTCAGAGAACAACGTCATGGAGTCGACCGCAGGCATTCAAAAGGTACTGGTATGACTTTTTGCTTCCCATTGAAGGTGCTCTGCTGTAACATCACATTTGCTTAGTTGTTGCTTTTAACTATACGGGAAGCATTTGCACCCAAGTAACGATCATGCCTGGTACGAATTTCTGCAAGCCCATTGCATCAGCACGGAGGATTGGGACTTCTCAGCTATGTAGCTTGTTTTCAACCACATTTTAAAATGTAAGTACCTGGGGTGTTTGCTCTGAAAAGGATTTATAGGTATGAGATGAATGCATTTGTCAGGATGCAAAATGGGAATAGGATCTCTGGACTTATAACCCCAGAAGACATGTCAATGTACTGTACAAAACTTAAAGCACTTTGAATACAAGACATTGATTAACTTATTTTTCTATACTCCTGACACTGAAATCCTTGGCTTTCAGTTGTAGCTCTGAATCATGTATGTTTTGAGAGACAGGCAGAAAAAGATGATCTGGCTTTAAATAAGTCTCACAGCCACCTTCAGTAGTGAGTTTAGCAGTGGGAAAATACTTTGAGAGCAGGAGTCAATTTTTGTAGGTACATTTGTGAATGCAATAGTTCCCTCCCATGTTTTTGGTTGACAGGTACAGCCTTTACAAGAACAGTAGTACATGAAAGGGTTCAGCATGAGAGTGAATATGGATTAATGAGTGACTGTATACAAACTTTATCCCTACCATTGTAACTTCATGTTCAGAGTTTTAAATCAAATCTGAGAAATATCGTATCTTATAGCTTTTATTTTAAACTTCAAAATGTGACTATTAATTAGAGCCAATATCCATGAAGTTGTGTGTTCACTTGTTTTAAGCTTGGCTTAGACACTTCTAAAAATACGGACAAACTCTGCCTTTTGTCTCCACCAAAATCATTTGCCGGGAAAACCTGTCATTTCTGGGTGTTTTCACACTGGATACAAACATGTAAGAGAGCATGGTAAAAACGAATGCTGAAATCACTGTTGATCTCTTGATAATAAAAGAACCACAAAATAACAAAGATTCTTTGGAGTTTTAAAAATCACTAATCCGCCCTCTCTATAATTGAGATCGTATTTTCTCCTCTGAAGGACTAAACAGCATGAAAGAAGAGGCAAGAGAGGCCCTGGAGAACTGCACTTTTGAAACCCCTTTAGAAAAAGTCATAAGCTGAAAAAGCAAGAAAAAAAATTCTGAAAATTTATTGGCTAGAGGAAATTGCTTTTTTTGAAAAAACATATTTTGGCTCCATTTGTAAGGGGCTGATAAAGTTGAGTTTTGCCTTTTGTATAAAAAACACTTGCCCTCCTTCTGGTTTGCCTTCCCAAGTTATACTAAAAGTTTCAGAAGAATCAAAAACCAGAGCACATCAAACACAGCAGTGTTGACTAATGGCTTTTAGCTGAAAAAAACAACCAGTGTATCATGCTGGCAGGTAATTCCAGATTACAGTCTTTGATTTCTCATTCCTGGAAACATGGCAGTTGCTGTCTTAAAACCTACAAAACCAGAAATATCTGGGTTCTTTAATTTCCCAGGAACAAGCAAATTATAGTGTTGAAAAAACAAGTTGCAGCATGTGAGCAAGCCAACCACCCTCCAATTTTAAAATATCAAAGGGCTCAGGCCCGATTCTAATGAACACACACATCCACCTGTGTGTGTGCAGTTTCTCCCCTTCTTTCACTTTACAGGAAGAAATGACACAGAAAAAGATTATTTGCCCATGGCTGTTCACACAAGAGCTTTTGGGAGATTGCATTTGGCCTGCTCAGGAGAAAAGCTGGACGAAGAATGTGATGTTAAAAGCTAGTCTTAGGCAAGGAAAATTAATATTTAAAAAGGTAACTGATAAAAGGCAGAGATTATAATCTCTGTAAAATACTTAAAAAAATGAAAACATTTCAGAGGAAAGAATTCACGGGTCCCCTCGGCCTATTTATATACTTTGTAATGTTCTTCAGGGTCTTGAACGAATTTAACTGGCCACATCAGAGCTATTAACTTAACCAGATTATAACCCTGGACAAGCTAAACCAACAGGTTTCCCTCTGTGCTTCATTTTGTTTCTACCATTAATCAGCGCTAAAGCATGACTGAATAGCAGTTTGTCCAAGCTCTCCAAGGCCATTACTTCGGCACACGTTCCTGGAGTGCCAAGTGAGGGCTGAGACTTAATGAATGCTTCCAAATGGGTACGGGGAAAGGGATTTCCACTAGGCTGCCTAATGACCATGAAGGGACTGTGATAGGGGGGACCACCATGGGAGAGAGGCGTGCAGGAAGGATGTTATGGATGTGGTGGACATGCTCTTTAACAACACTCCCTGCTGCACCCTCTCCGAGGTTAAACGGGGTTTGCAAGTAGCCATTGCAGAAGAGGCTTTGCCAAACATTTTTGTTATATCTTAAAAGTCCTCTAGTTTTGTCTTGCTTTTATTATGCAGATTACAGTGGACCTGGCACTCTATTTTGAGGAAAGTAGCAGTTTAATACTAATGTATATATAAACAGGGAAAAGGGGAGGGGGATCAACCACTGATTCACTCATCGCATCATCCCACTTGCTCAGCAGGATGGCACGCTTGCTGTACCAGTGACTTCATGGGGAATGGCACCTGTGTGAGTGAAAATTCAATACAGCCAAATGACAATGATTGCGTAGTCCCATTCTGCATCAGGCAATCTACCGCTTTGACCTGCTTTTCCTGGCAGGAGGGCAGGGCAGGCAAGAGAAATAAGATCGGAAGATCATGCTGTTGTAAGTTTTCAGGTTTTGATATTTATTGGTTCTGTTCTTCTCATAAATGAGGTGCATATGTATCACTGTGTGTGCTCCTATTCCATCCATAGTGAACAGCTATATACACCATCAGATCTGGTTAGAGAGCAGCTGGATAGATTTACCCTGAAGAGAGAGCAGAGTTTTGAATACCTCAAACAGGAGGCAGCCTGCAAAGCACAGGCACTTTAGGTATTTTCTGCCACTTATTGTCTCTTCCTTTCTCAAAAGGCAACAAAAAGCAGTTGAAGATCTGAACTGAAGGTAGGGAAACCAGGACAAGTTTTTTGTCTTCCTGCTCTGTCAAATCAAAATGGATGGGGAGGTAGCTGTATCCCTATATATGCTTGGATTATTCTGGAGAATATTCACTTTTATCTTCTTTTTTACTTTATTATTCATAAGTGTTTCGTGTATCTCAAATTGATTTTCCTTTTTTCTGCATAGGTTATGAAATATGCATCTCATTCTGTCAAAGGAATCCCTGTTTTCACGGAAGTTATTTACTCGGAGAGGCTTTAGAGAGGCCTATGTCATGCCTGCTTAAACATTCATTGAGGACTCCGAGAAAAATAATTTAGGCTTAAACATATCACATTACATACATCTTTATGTCTTCTTAAAAAGCACATTACCCTGCTTAATCCTTTACAAGCACCACAGGCTTTCCTATCCTTGTAACTATTCCCATTTAAAGTATAATGAAACACTTCCATTGTGCCCCTGTCTGCTCTTTCTTCCCTAGAGTATAATAGTGCCTAATGCCCTATCCTACCCACCTTGTTCCTCTGAACATGATATCATAGCCTACAGCATCTACATTTTTCTCAGCACTACAAAGTGGAAAATTCCTTTCCCAGGCTGCATAGGCAGAATCCGAATATGTTTGAAACCTCTGTCTATTTAACATTATCTGCAAAATATTTAGCCGGTAGGAAACTTGTGAATGACTGTCAGGTGAAATAACGCTTCTGGATGGTGCATTAAAAGAAACTCCTCCTAGGGTCTTGTAATATTTCCTCTTCAACTTGCATACAGTATCAAAAGGAATTTGGTCTTGAGATTTTTATTTTCTTGTGATCCTACTTGCATTGCCAGTGGAAAAATGCTAGCAACTGCTTTTGTTTTCCCTTGACACTGTAGATGGCACTTTTAGCTTCTTGAGAATACTGTGATAGTAATAATATTGTTTAAACTACCTGTGAACAGGCCAAAACAAAGCTTTGCTAAGGTGATTTGTCTGGGGAAGAAAGAGGTAATAATGATTTGCAATTCTGTGCTAGAACAAATTGTGAATAACTGGACATGGTTATTCTTAATTTGTTTTCAACAGTAGCAACAACATGAAGATTTCTATTGATAGGCCAAAAAACTCCTGAATTAACTAATTATCCTGATTTACTCACAAATTAGCCATTGGAATTGCCATTCTGGTGGCAGATACACTGATCACACCACAAAAAGATCTAGTTAATATGTGCAAGTCCATACATCTTTGTTGTGAACATTTCTGGCCATGGAGTTGGCCAATAAAGACAGTGAAAACAAGAAATAACCAAGACAGACTTTTTGGATATTGGATCTGTACTGTGATTCAGCTGTTTGACAGTGGCCAAGAAAGGGATAGGAAGCAAAAAAGGCAAGGGCGTATAAAAATGCTGGGACTGTACTTCAATCTCCCTTATGTCTTAATTCACTACAAGGGGATCAGCTACACTATGCAGCTGTTGGTTAGCAAACTAATTATCAACTCAGACACTGGTTCCCTGGTTCGCCTCTGCCTCCAGAGGCGATGCTGCTTGGGCAGATGAGATGTCCTGTTGCTGTTTTACAAGTAAGAAGGTTCAGGAGTACCCTTAAGACCTAGACATGTTCAGCCCCACAGCTGAAGGTGCAATTTATCTATCATGCAATTACCCTCTCCTGCACAGTCCACAGCTTGGAGCTGACAAGTGCCTGGGGGTACCAAATGTACCTGCTGTCCTCACTTTGTATTATCGTGAGTGGTCTGGCTCCATCTTATTGCGTCCATCATATATGCTCCATCATATAGCGTCCTTTCCCTGGAAAGCAAGTCTCAACATAAAACCTGAGCCAGATTTACCAGTGAAGTGCTGTTAATAATGACAGGAGGAATGCCTGATCCACTGACACTAGCATGTTTAATGTCTCATAGCTTTTCAACATGTCAGTTTATGGGTGTGGATGAGTGGGGTATGTTTCAATGCAAAGCATATTTCTCATAGCCTTATCACAAATTGGCTTCAGTTTGCATGAGCCAAAAGAATAATCAACCTGGAGAAAGGTTTTTTAATTTTTTTCCCCTATAATCCTGTGTATCTTTACTTCCATATTTAGGGCTTAAACAAACTTGCAACAGTGCAAAAATTTAGAATCCTGACCAGAAAACACTACAAACGCAGTGTGGTGCTACTTTCAAGCATGATCAAAAGGCTAATAGTTATCTGGATTAGCTTAGGGGGTCAATGTGTTTTGGATGTGTAATAACTGATCTGTGACAGTTAGCAGAGCATGAAGAAGATTCTGTGCATAGTTTTAGAAATGAAATGTGAAACTGTTTTCCTGCTGCCTCATTTTCTCAGAAATCAAGGTAGGCTCAACAAAAGGCTTGCTCTCCCTCATGAATGCTCCTAAGCATATACCAGTTTGATCTAACTTCGACTTTCTAGAGAGTTTTCAAAGGTTTTATCTTGAGTAGAACACCTGTAAAATTATTTTCTGCAGAGTTTGGCTTTATTCAAATGAAAATGTAAGTCAAAATTTGAGTCATCCTACATATCAAGAAATGGATCTACACGGACATGTGTTCATCCAACAAGTAAGCAAGCCAGCTACTGCCGTATTCCTTTTGTCTCCAAAGTTTCCTGAAAATTTTATCTGAGTTCATCTTCTCCTCTTTCATCTCACATGCTCCCGAATGCACCTTCCCCTTTTTGCTCTCACTGAAATTCCATCCAAGTTGCTCATGACTTCTGTTCAAAGGTCAGTCTGCATATGCCTGCCAGTCACTTTGACAGCCTCAGATGTCACTGGCTGATGTCCTGCTGTGGTGCCATGACATTCTACCTTCCGTGACTGTCTTTGCTTGCTCTCTCTCTTATCTCTCTATTATTTTGGAGAAATTTCCCAATGTGTTCTCCAATTTTTGTGGGCCTTACATCCAAGACCATAGTCTTTCCTATCTGTAGCTCATCCCTGAATATTCTCATATCCAAACAAATTCAGCTAGTGACTCCAGAGAGATAACTTGTAGTTCTGCTTCTCTTACACTGAACTAAGCTCCTTTTATCTGAAATAAAATTTGTGTGTTTTCCTCTACTGTATTTTCATGAATGTCTGACCACTAACTTAGTTCAACCTAAAACCAGTAGCTGACCTCGTAGTCTTCATTTTCTTTCCTGTGGCTTTCTGTTGCTTAAGCTTCTGTGTCTATGTAAGTTTTGCCAATTTACCTTCCATAACATGTCTGTGATTTACCCATATAACTTCCAGTCCATCACTTCAGTACTTTTCAGTGTTATTTTCTCTGGCCTTTACAAATCACTCTTTCTGCATTTAGTTCTATTGAAAATGATCCTCAGAGAAAAAAAAAAAAAAGTAAAAAAAAATCATCTTGAGTTTCAAGGCCCTTCATGGTTGATTCTGACTCTCCCTGTAGCTTTCTCATTTGTGAATTGGAAATCATTCGTGTGAGATTCCAGTGCAACTCCTTTTTCAAGCAAGTATCTTTATGCTTTCTCCAAGGACTCTTCTGTAAGGTATGAAGTCTTCCCTCAAGACAGTAGTCTTTTCTTCAAACTCCTTAACACTTTCCTTTGTTATTACACTAACAAAAACCTTGACAGCTAGGTCTCCAGTGTACTACAATCGCTACCCATCACCTGAGCAGCACTCTTGTTGTTGCTTTATGCTCTTTCCCTTCATTTGGCTTATTTTAACTGCCAAATAAAAGGGGAGAGAGGAACTCAAACTATAGTCATCTAAACACCATCATAGATGTGATGTGGGTGAAACCAAAGAACTACTATACCTGAGAATGAAGTTAATGAACACGACCATTATCAGAGGAAGAGTATTTCTCAGAAAACGACCTTGCTGTGTCTGACCTTTCAGCCTTCATCCTCAAAGGAGAGCTACAGCCTGACTTCAAAAGATGAGCATGGGAGCTAAAGTTCATAATGGTCTGATGCAATATAAAAAGATGGGGGGGGGGGGGGGGGGGAGATTTTATTGCGCAATCGGTCCTTATTATCTCTCGTTTTCTTCAGTTTCAATGGTGCCAGCTACATATTTCTCTTGAACTGTCTCATTGATTAAAATAATTGGATTAATCTCAGAGACAGTTTCCTAATCTTGAAGTTTTCTGCTTGTTTTCAGAGAAGGTTTGTTTGCCTGAAAGCGTGGTTATTTAGGGGTCCCCCCACAAATATATCCCTTCTTCTGTTTAAAGGTAATTCTCTCTTAAAACCTTGCTTCAGTTAGATCCTTAAACTGTCATGGCTACAACTATACTCCCATCATGTGTAACTTTAGGTGCTTAATTTAGGGGCCCAAGTTTCTCTCCTAGCTATCATAGACAGACAATTTCCTTCTCTAGAGAGTGGTTGGGAGTGCCTAAGCTGGGAACCTATTTTTCTTGGTGGCTTATTTTGTACAGTACCTATCAAAATAAGATCATATTCCCTGACTAGAAATGGCAATAAAAATAAGAAATAGCAAAATATACCCTGAGGAACTAATTTTGCTTGAATTCTGTAGAATTGCATTCTGCAGAGAGCTGAGTCCAGAGTTTTCAGCTGGAGAAAGGATGGCTGACAGCCCTTTAGGAGTGAGCATGGGGGGGGGGGGGGGGGGTGTCCCCATCCTTCATCCTGATGGCCAAATGCAAAGCTAAGTACTTCACACCTTAGTCTGTTTCTAACCCTGTAGTCATCTTTTTACATGTCAAAACAGTCCGGAGAGGAAAATGGATTCCTTTGTCAGTGGAGATTTCACTTGGAGGTTCTTTGGTGTAGAAGTGGACTAATTGGGATGGTGTCATGAGAGGAACACCTGGAGTGCATCCCTGTCCTGACAGTAGGAGACCAGGTCTGTAGAAGTGTGCAGGTAGCTGCCGCTATTAGGCTACCTGTATGAGGAGTTTGTAGCTGGCAACACTTAGTTTATCCACCTTATATCTCCTTGTGAGTTTTTCTGGTAGTGTGCAACTCTGGGAATTGCTGCTAGAGTAGTATGTATCCCCATTTGTTTCCATGGCCGTATCACGTCTGAATACCATAATCCCGAGCTTTATATATGAGTGACCTTAAATTTCTGAATACCTAAGCAGCATACCTAATAGAATATTAGAATATATTATTAGAATAGAATATTAGAATACCTAAGTGCTGCTTTCATTTGCACTGGCAAGTGATAATTGTAGAATTCTGAGCTCCCTCCTGAAGCAGGGATTTTTAGAGGATGGGAAATTTTGGAAGGAAGTAGGAAGTAAGAAAACTGACAATTAGGAAATAATTTAAGAAAAAGTATAAAAGCTGAGCAGAACTATGTCAGGATAATGCTCAAAGAAAATTGTTTTGCTAGAATTATTTGTTGGTGAAGTTTCCTCAGCTGGCCATGCTCAGTATTAGGGAGGCACCTATTAGAAAGGGTGGCATAAACAGGAAAGGATGCTGAACCCAGCTCTCCAAATGAGTAGCTTAATTTGTGCATATTTGGGCCTAACAGAGCATTGTTATTGTCATAAGCCATAAAGAAAGGTGTCTGAGTATTTACTATGTGATGAGTGCATTTATTATGCATTAGCCCAGGAGAGGTCTGAAAGAGAAACAGCTCTCATGGGTGCTGTTACAAACCATCTCATGAGTAAAATACAGGCTTTAGTAAAAAGTGCAAAACAGGAGATGTCTTTATGGATATATTTGCAGCAAAATGGAAGTTCTGCTGCATGTTACTTTCTCAATTAAAACCAAAAGAAGATGATGTTCTCCTTTCTGTTTTTCAGCTGCAGAGGCCAGGAAGGGTTTGGGAGAGGAAGACTCTTTGGGGCAGAAAGGTACTGAGGGGGCAGTTTTGTAGGGTGTCAGTTGTTATTTGGGCACAGCTGCTAGAGTGACATTGGTCCTGATGTGGCATCTTACAGTGAAGGTGTGTTGGGTATATATAATGAAAACGCAATACAGGGAAACTTCTGCTAGATAATAAACTTTTGCTACTTTTTCCAACCCATAAATCTGCTTCTCATGCAGTTGCTAAAATTGTATGTACTATCTTCCTAGGCTCTTCCATCTATGACATTGTCTCGCCAAAAAAGAATCTGATCAACAGTTTTAAAGGGCCAAAAACTGTAGGGGGATGAGCAAGCAGTGCTGGGATGCTAGCAGAGCAGTAAACCTCCCCTTGTGTGTCAGCAGCTTGTGGAGGGATATACCCTTCTTTGGATTTTTGAGTAGCGTGTACAGTATCTCAGGTTTTATTACTGTGGGGCGACTTTGAACTCAGCACTCACTGCTCTGCTCTATTAGCTCTTGGTGTCTTCAGAAACTGGGTGTGCTGCTTGTGTTTCATTCCACTTTGGCAAGCGGTCATTTATTTTGATTTAGCAGGAATTGGGATGAATATGACATAACAAGTCCTGTAATCCTTTCAGCCTCTGAGATTGCTCTTTATTAAACAAGAGAGATTCCTGACAGAAGTTACAAACTCTTACAAATATGCTTTCCTAGTCTGGCCGCATCAGATATGGGCCAATCCCGTGCAACCTGTGGGGAAGCAAAGCTTGGGGTGAATAAAATGTCCTCCTTGAAGTATTTTTTGTTACTTTTTCAGGTCACTTCTTTTAGCTATTTTGCTGTGGGAGGGTGATGAAAAGATCTGAATTTGTGCAGTTTATCAACCACACATTTCCTTTTTTGCCCAGATCTAGTTCCATATCCCTTTTTTAAAACCCTCAATGGAGAAGGTCTGTCAAAGATTGCTGCCTCAGGGAGAAATAGAAATTTGGATTATGTCTCCTCCTTTGTTGGTTCCTCTTGTCCTTCCTCTGCTTTTTTTAACTTACACATGCAAAGGCTGTAGTAAAGCCACAGCTCCCTCACCAAACCCTCTCTGTGGCTCACATCCTTTTCCATGGCAGAGAGATGTGTCCGTGCTCCAGTTCCTCATTTTGGATTCTCGTTATCCTAAGAAAGAAAGTCTGTAAAGTACCTGACAGAGAAGAGTAGTTTGGCATTTGGAGCAGTCTCGTTTGGCTACAGGGGACACAAAAGGTATTAGGCATCAGGCATCAATTATTTTGGTCCTGTGAACTCTTATTTCTCCATTTTACCTCCATTAACTTAGTGCTTTTCCTACAGAGGTTCTGTAAAATTTCCAGGTTCATGAAGATGAATAACAGCACCACACCGAGGGTGTCTGGGGACTACACAGGCTCCTATGCAGCTCCAGCAACCTCAGCTCATTCTTTTCCTTCTGAATTCTCACTTCACTTTGTTCCCTCCCTCTTACTTTTTCATTTTTCTGCTTTTTGCCCCTCCGTCCCTTCTGTTTGGATACCAGCTACTCCAACTTTTTCCCCAGCTCTCTGAGCCTTTCTTCTATCCACCTTTTACCTCTCTATGCGGTCACGCATCTTCTTTGCTATCTCCATCGGCTTATGTTGTCTCACTGTTTATCTGTGCAATGAATTCTGCGACTTTCAATTTGCGATCAGATGAAGCTTTCCAAAACTCTGCCTGTCACTTTGAAGCCCAGTTGCAGGCTCACAGTGTGGTGGGCTGGACTGGGGACGCATGACACAAATCAGGGGAAATGCAGACTCTGTCTAATGATCAATAGACGGAGACAGGAGAGCACACTCTTGCTTCAGGCACAGAACTTGGTAATGTATTCACTTTCTTGCTTAAATGTTTCCAGCTATCATTTTTGTGTATTAACATATTTTAATAATACCCAAATACATTGTGATGCATTAACAAATGCAAATGATGGGATTGAACATAAGGTTGTTTAAAGGATATATGCGACAGAGAAAAGACATGAATAGAAGTAATGAGAAAAGGATGTATAAAACGCGCTGCATATTCCAGCTCTAAAGCATGGCTTGGACTGTGAGGCTGCAAGTCTAACATGGTGAGAGAGGTATAAGAGGTAACAGAGAGATCTTGTTTCATATTTTCGGAACTGCTATACCAATCGTTCATAAAACAGTTTGGCAGATTTATATAATTTCTGTTAAATACTTTGTTACTAAACAAACAAACAAACAAAAAGTCTATTTCAGAGCCCAGCAAATGCAATTGCAGTCAGTAGATCTGTAGCAAGTATCCACTGTAAGACCCATGTAAGTCCATGTAAGCCCATGTAAGTCCCTCATGAAATAATTCAGAATTTTTTAATTCTGATACAGCTGTTAAGTAGTAGGAAAGCAAAAGAAGACAGCTCAAGGAGAACCTGCAGCTGCTCTGATAGCGAGGTTTTAGACTATCATCTTCAAATAATCAATACATTAATAAGAATATTGGTAGGCAATGAAGTGAAGTAATAAGGATGGTGCAGGAAAATTAAATTGTAAACCAAAAAGCACTGGCAGAATACTTAGGAAAATCAACCTTTCTAGTTTCTGGCATATATAAGTATTAAGTATCTAAGTATCAGAAACTTTAATTAAAAGAGATGTTTGCCCTTAAAGTCATCCTAGTCTTAAAACAGGAGGGAGAAGAAAGTCCAGTGTGGTTTAAGATATCATCTAGACAAAAAAAGCACAGAAAAGGTTAATTTTTCAAATACAAAAGAGGAACCCAAAATTTTACCTATGCATCCCCAAAATGGTGTTTATGTTTACAAACTCCAGGTCTGTGCTTCTAAATACCTATGTGCATTTAAATGCAAGTACAGGTTGTAGAGCCAGAGAGATCTCTAAGGTCTGAGCATAAAACATCTGGTCTGGGAGACTGGAGACTAAGCAGACTTTTGCTGCTGGCTGCTTTTTGATGTTGTCCTCAGTCATCTGATTATACATAGTGGGAAATATTCTAGTAAAACTGCCTTTTGTTGGAATATATCAATCTATTGAACCCCAACTGTTTTGAGAAAAAAAAAAAAAATGTTGTGTTTAAGGAAGGAGAGAGGAGGAAGAGGATAGTTGTTACACAAAAATAATTGGTGTCCTGCTCAGCAGAGTGCCAGGACATATGATTAACTTTTGTGGGCTTAAACCATACTTATGCCAACAAAATCCTGAAGTTGAATGTAGGAGGTTATTTCTTTAAAGGACAATTATAGTAAGCAGAAAGTCTCCAGTGAGGAGGCTGTCAGGCTGCACTAAGGTCTGGTGTCAGGACATGATCAGCAGCTCTTGCAGGTGCTTTGCTCTCTAGCCTTATTCACTTGCCTCCTTTGGAGCGAAGTGAAATGAAAACACGCCTCTTTAACTCCCACTGAATATTTCAGGGGGTTTCAAATCCCATTCAGCCAGAAGTTTCACACAGCTTTCTTCCTAATATCTGTGCAGGGCTCTGAAATCTAGACAAGGAGTGTTTAGAACTAAAATGGGACTCTGCATGCACACCGTGGCTGTGCATGTGGGCTGTGGATGGCTCCTAGGATGGACCAGGGAGTAGCCCAGCAGGGCATTATCTGGGCTCTCCCTCCTGACATTGTCTCTGAGCTCCTTTGTGGGTCTGCAGAGGAGCTTTTCTAAACATTACCTAAACAGTATTTTCAGCTCCTGCAGGTTTTGCATGGTTATAGTCACCAACGTGGCAGTAACAGCTGAGTGGAGTAGAGGATTCGATGGATGTAGAAAAATAGTTTTCTCTCTCCTGTTACTCAAACCTGCAAGACTGGCATGTGTCAGTGGTGTACTTGCATAGGCAGTGACAAATGAAAATGGCAAAAGACCTTTCATTCTCTGGCATTAGCCTGGCACCTTTCATATGCAACAAAATCCTTAGAAAGCCAAACAAAATAGTGTTTTTTCTATACCATATATTATGATGCCTCCTGCTACTGTCTTTTTCTGACCTGATTCAAGCAACTGAGAAGATGTTTTCTGAGTGCATTTCTTGGAAAGAAATGTAGATGGAGTGAACTTTCCAGCCATCAAGTTAAAAAATTTAGAAGTAACAGCACGGCATTGAGGAAGGTATACCAGGTAGGTAAGCTGCCTTTCTTAAAGCGTGTCAACTAAAAATAAAGCTAAAATTCTTCTGTTAAATAAGCAGAATCTTTCCTTAGGCTGAAGAGTAATGATAATTGTGTTTTTTCCACCATTTTATTCTCTTTAGTTAAATTGCCAGCAAGCAGTTTATGTCTCTCTGCCTTTGAATTAGGTGGCAGAGTTGTCCGGTTTGAAAATGTGACTACAATAAATCAGTTTCTTTTTAATAGGCAAGCTAAGGCAGGAGAGGATTAAAGTGCCATGTGGAGTATTTTAAGAAGCATTTTAACCAGGCTGTAATCACATTTCATTCTTCTATCAGTTTGCATAAAATACCCAATCTAGACAGACTGCGCAACTCCCTTGCTGGGACTGCAAAGGCAGGAGAGGGTTGTTTACCCTTCCTGGCTCTAAAGCTTTCCCACTGCACAGGGGTTGATTGGTGTTTCTGGCTGTTTGCAGAGTGGCTAGTTAATCAAATAAAACAGACCTCATTCGCCACTGAATAGAACAGAGGGAGGGATATAAATACCAGGGACTATATCAAGATGGGTGAAAAATACAATGCATCTGTAATGAAAAAAACAGTAGATAAGCAGCTGTATTACACAAGCCTGTAAGTACCAAGGGGTTCTGGTCATAACATCCATCAAAGAGCAGAAGCTTTGGTTGTTTTATTGCTCTGACCTCAGGATGGGATTTCCTTGTAATGCCTTTCTAGCAAGAATTCTCAACCTGTGAGTAAACAAATCTAGGACATGGCACCTTCCCCTTAGTGAGTCTTGTCCCTAACCAGGATACAAATTCCCAGGAAACCTCAAAATTTCTCATCAATCTTCCACTAAGCACTGACTGCAATTCCTGAGTATTCCTTTGTATAAGAGATGGATGGCCAGGACATCTTTCTTGTGATTGATAATGCAACATACCTTGGTCCAAAACAGTCTGAATTTGTGGCCTCTGGGAGACACTGAAAAAAATAATCTGTGTCCTGCAGCATGGAGAAATGGCGTGGGCTAGCTTCCTACACTGCAGGTGGTCAGAAGAAGATGACAAATCCTAATTTGAAAGCCTCTAGGTTTTGTTCCACGTGTGGCAGGAGTTCTGAGCCTGGTTGTGTTTTATGTGACACTTCAAGTATGCACTGGGGAGGCTGCTGGAACTGGGCCTCTCAATGGGCACTGGTACCCTGTCATCTCATTCATGGGTCTTCACTGAGCAATTGGTATGAGAGAGGTCACCAGTCTGCTCATCCCTTATAGAGGAGAGGCACACAGCTACTGCTTGCTCAAAAGCAGAATTTGGCATGGCAAAAATAGGTGCTTATAAGCAGCAGTATCTTCAGAATCAAAATTTTGGCCTCAAGTGCTAAAATTTTGCTCAAGTCATCTCTTTACACACAAGTTGTCACATGAATCTCTCTTGAACTCCCAAATGTTGCAGTTCACAGCATAGTCTGGAGACAGCACACAATAACGTAGGTGCAGATCAGGCAGGTGTAAACAGCAAAGGCGGCAACAGTTTCTCACAAAAGGAAGATATGAGCATCAGTTAATGAATGTTTGCAAAATGCTTTCAGTCCTTCAGATGATGCTATGATTAAATTGAACATCTTTGCTTATGCTATAGTTGTGCTGAAAGCTAAATGAAGGAGATGGTTTTCTTTAAACAGTGTCTTATTCTTGATTGGCTTGATCATTAAATCATTTTGGTGTTAACAAAGTGAGCGGCAGATGGAACACAACAAAGAGAGCAGAACAACAAAAAATTAAACATGATATGAGATCACGGAAGAGAATCAAAATAGACAAAACCAAAAGTAAATCAAAAGAGCTCATACCAAAATTCTGGCTAAAATAATGACATGTAACATATGTTTGGGAATGACAACAGTTGTGGAAAATACTCAGGGTATTATTTTGCCTTTCCATAGATGCCAATAACAATCTTGATTTAGAGAATTGTACTTCTGAATATGTCCTCTCATGCTGTGCTGTTGAGAGTCTCCCCACATTATCAGACATTATAGCGGGTTTGCAAAATTAAAATGAAGTTTAGTGGAAACATCAGCCAAGCATGTAACTCAAGATCACATAAATTCTTTGCATCTGATGGATTTTACTGCCCTTTTTGCTGTACCTCTCCACTCCCAAACTAATGTCCGGCTTTTCAAAATCTTGAATTGCCCAATTCAGCTTCTCATCAACTGGCTTCTCCACCCATTTTTCCACCTTCCTAGAACATCCCATCGAAAGTTTGCCCTGTCTTTCTACAACACCCTTTCTCATATCTTCAGAGTTAATTGCTCCCTACATCCAACATGAGAAATCATTAGCTCAAATTTGGCATTCCCTGAAAACAATCAGTGGTAGACCTCAGCTCTGCTCGTATTTGCATCCACTAATTTGGAAGCTGACTTGACTGTTCAGACCTCATGAACCGAGTAATGTAGAGGGAAAATCTCATAACAGCAAGCGTTGCTTTACATAACATTATGTAACATCCAGATCCATTCCTAGCTGAATGAAGACAAGTTACATCCAAATGACAGAGAAACTTGCAGAAGGTTTGGTTTTAATTTCTTTTTAACAGTAGTCCTAGGCCTGGTGGCGTTTCTTCAGTCCCCATAGAGTTTTACATGGTACACTTTTTGACAGACACTGTGTCAAATTGTATTGTATCCTTTCATTGTTTATATTGCACACATTCTACGCAGCTTTCAGTATGTTTTAGTTATCACTACTCTATAAAATTTGTAAGCTATGAGGTGTTTCTAACACCCCATGACAAGTTTTATGTACATCATGTGACTGCAGTTTCGATTCAGTCTTTATCATATTATACTCAATCTGTAGATTATTATTTTTTATTATTATTATGCTCTTGCCATATTTTATGCCCTTACAGGTCTATGTTTCGCCTCTCGGTTCATTCAGCTCAAACATTGCTAGGCCTAGGTTCTGCTCTGAGTGTGTGCCGTGTAGGTACAGAGTATGTCCGTTGAACTATTACTTATTCAATAGCTGCCAAATGTAGATGCCTGTACTGGGCCTCAGATTCCCATTGAACTTGCATTATTGGGCTCTAAATAATTTGAAATATGATAAAAAGAATAAATACAGCTAAAAAGAAGTGAAAAGAGACAAGAGAAAATATTACTGTGGTTTTATCTTCTTCAGCTACAATAAAATATACTCTTCATAGATATGTCATACATAAGACAGAGGATATATTTTCCTGGCATAGTATTTCCTCTGCTTTCTTGTATACATCTTGTGAATTAAACTTTATCTAAAATTTAACGTGAATGATATAGCAACAAAGATACTACATTAGACTTGATGTAGGTGTCCATCAGTAGGAATTATGCTTTCCATTTGCATCTGAAGGGATCATATTTTCAGAAGAGCCACCCATGCATGTGCAGTTGCATTGTGTATGATGTTTTAATATAACTGAACACAGAAAGGAGATGTATCTACACACAGAGCACTGCGCAGCTGCATAGGTTTTGTGTCTTGTGCATACAGATGCAGGCACGCAGCTGCTTTTCCTGAAAATTTGGTCAGGCATATATCGCCAATTTGTGAGCAGCTGTGTAGCATCCTTTAATACTTCCCTAAACAAGTGAAGAAGAAAATTGTGTTCATTGTTTTCCATTTAAAAATCCATACTGAAGGAACAAGGAGCATGCCAATACAATAGACCTGGGCAAGTTTTTTTGGTTTTTTTTTTTTTCGCTTTGGCAGCCAGTTAAGGCCTTTTCTCCACCCTCGCCGCTGTGCTGGCAGCTCACATTTTCCCAGGTGCAGTGAAGTACTGTGGCGTCTCTCTAGTTCTTCCAAAGCCAGAGAAAAACTGCAATTCTTCTCTGCCTTTAGTATATACATGTCAAACCTACTATCCCTCTCATGGCATAGTTCTGTAAAAGAGAAGTTATTTTTAAGATAGGTTATGATATAAACGTAACTAACAATTAACCATCAGTTTAGATATTCTTCTTATAGTCAAGGTCCAATTTGTTTTTCAGTAAAATAAATGAGAAGACACTGAGTGAGATTACGTTTCCTAATGAGGTAGTGGCATTTTTCAAGCCATCCCCACACCGATGCTAGGTGATACATGCCGCACATTGGATGAAGTGCTAGAATGTCAAGTTGATGATTTTATGATGGTATTACTTGTGTTTTTCATTTTTCTTTCCCTTTGTTTGGTGCTAACTGATGAAATTATTTCGTTCACTCAAGTAAGATATTTACTGGTGTACATGATTAGCTTGGCACCTAGCTGTCCATGCTGCATGCACAAATACCTGATTTGCAAGTGCATTGTGTAACTAAGAAAATCTTAACTGATGTTCCTAATTCTAGGTGAAATGCTACTTCATTTTAAGAAGGCAAATCATCTGATTGCATTGTATCATCACCATTAAAATTGAAAAACCCCTGTAGCATCATTTTTTCCATTCCATAAGTATTTTACCTCCAGTTTACTCATTACTCATCTCAAAGATGCCTTGGCATTTTTATTAATGTGGTAGGACTGGAACAAGTACTTGAATTTAACCCAATTGTATTATATTTTTCAAAAGAACACCAGTGACACAGGGTATACACATCAAACTCAAATTCAGAAAATAAATAAGACTGGCTGACTAATTGCATTGTATATTTACCAAAGAGCTATTCTTGTTTATGATATAATGAGATTTCACAGCATATTTTGTCCAAGTTTTAATCTGAGAGGACTGGGCAAAATGGAAGGAGACATAAGTTTCCATGATTTAGCAGACTTAAAGGAAATCTAGAGTGAAGCAGGAGATACAATTGCTTATTGTATTAATGATTCTATTTATATATGTTTAGATTTTTTTAAGATGCCTACAAGTATAGATCAAGTAAACCAGAGTGAATTGTCATTAGGGATTTATCCACTGGAATATTACAGTAATTGAAACTGTGTAAGGAAGGAGGTATTTTTATAAAACATTTTTTATATTTAAAAGCTCTAAAATTGTCAACATGTCATTATAGGATATTTCCATATTGAACTATTAACTTTTGATCAAAATGTTTTTTCATTTTGAAATGTTAATCCATTGCAGGGAAAATAATTCAGGTTGAAGTAAATTTTTTGGAATAAAATATTTTCCAGTTTGGATTTTTTAATTGGTTTTGGTCCCAAAATTTGCGATACTTTTCCTTAATTCAAAACCGTGAAACCCCTTGTGCAGAAAGATAACTAGTTTCTGTCCACCTCCATTTATCATTTTCATCAAGCAAAAGCTCTGTGTTTAACATTATCTCTCTGAGTTTGTGTCAAGTATACTGCCCAGGAATTTCTGCTGATTTCTGTTTCAGGAGAAAGAAAGGATTAGAAATCTTTCATGAAAAATATCTGTCCTGAATGAATTCTCCAGGATGATAAGGAATCGAGTGATTGTTTTAAAACAATTTTTTTTTAGTTGAAGTTTGGCTGCTGTTTCCTAGTTCTGTCAACTGTAAACTCATTGCTGGCATCTGAGCTATTGTGTGGGCAGGTCAGGATGAATTAGAAACAAGTGTAATGGGAGTCTGTGACTTGCACTTCATTCATTATTGACAAAGGTGTGCAAAATGAATGTTACAGCCTTGGATAAATGGAAATGCCTGCACAGGTTGTAGCCAGACATGAACTAAGTTGCGTACACTTTAAGGCAAAGGCTGTAAGTGTTTCAGTCTGTAAGGATGTGAACTTCCAACTATCACCTGAAATTAGAGTTGCAATAAACGTATGAAATCCTTAGTTGGATGTGAAAAGTGCTCAGATGCATGTTACATTGGTTTGGGTGCTGTCTGTACTTGAAAGTCCTTCTGGATACTGTTTACATCTTTATTTACCATTGTATGTAAAGAACCTGGATGCCTGCTCCTTTACATGGACTTGTTCTGCCTGGCAGAGTCTTAGTTGTGCATTTTAAATGACTGTAACTGTATTCTTTGTTTTAACTGTTTTATATGAGAGATTTCCCTTCCTAGTTGGTGACCGCAAACTGCTGAGTGTTTTGGATTGCAGGAGATGTGCTGTCTGTATTTTCCACCCTGGCACCCTGCTTCCCCTAGCAGCTTGCTGCAGGGTGGGCAGCAGCAGAGGAGCTAGCTGTTAAGACTACGGGGACAATATGTGACAGCTTGTTAGGGTGTGTCATCTTCTCAGTTGTCTGCATGGTGATAGCAAGCAGGCAGTCTGAACTGAGTAGAAAATGCTGCTGCACTCGTCGTCTTCCTCCTCCCACAGCTCCTAATGTTTTCCATGGGTCCTAAACTGCCAAAGAAAGAGAAAATCTTCTTAGCTCAGATCTGTAATGTTTTCCTTTCCCAGGGGCTCAAAGTATCTTCTTGCAAGAATTAAAATGCATTCAGGAGCAGGGTCTCCAAAGACCTGACAAGCCAGTGACAAGGGGCAGTGTGGCCACATGTTAGAGGAATAAAGGCTCTTAAAAATGCATTGACTAGGGGATACAGGAACATTTATTTGTGCAGCATCCGCCATCTGGGCCATGTGGTCAGAAGGGACTGACGCACCTGCAGGAGATGTGATCAGGCTTAAAATGGTTGCTTTAGCTGGAAATACCATAGGGCAGAAATTTCTCTGTGGAGCTTTTCCAGAGTGCTTTGCTGGAAACCCTCCATGGTGCCAGTCTGTGCAGCAGCCTGAAGGAAATAGTTAGAGACACCCCGTGGTAGCCCTTATTGAACTCTCAGGGAAAGGGGATGCCAGGTATCACTGAAAGGTAGAAACCTTAAGGGGTTGGAACAAATCTCAGTCTGCTTCCTTCCACAGCCACATGAACCATTGTGCTTCAAGGGAAGATTCACTGCTAGAGAAGGTTGATGGTTTCTTGCAGGTTTTCCAGAGGAAGAAGTAGCTTTCGAGACCACCAAAATCTATATGAAAGCATACTGATGTGGAAGCACTGAGCTTTATGATCCGAACCTGTCCCTTCGTGCCCCAGCCCAAGCTTGTGAGGTGCAGTGCAGGTTGCCAGCAGTTAGCGCTTCTTGTCTCCTGCAGGGTGCCAAAATGAGGGGAAACATGCTAAACTGTTGTGCAATGTAATTTCGGGGCGGGGGGAGAAGGGCTGGGAAGCATTTCTTTTGGAGCTTCAGGATACTGTGTCTAGATTTGCAGTGCCAAACTGGCTCCATCCAAACCTGGGCAAGAGATGCTTATCAAAGAGAGAAGGATAAAATGGTACAAAAAAAAGATAGTTAATTTTTTTTTTCCATGAGTAGTGGGACATCCTGAATCCTACTACCACTATGAAAGTGGTCAGAGCTCTTGTACAATGAATATAAAAAACTGAAAGTCAGTTTCTTTAAAATAAGTTTCTAAAATGAAACTGTGTTGTTTCAAATGAATTTTTACTGGAGGTTTTTTCATTAACATTGTTAGTTTTGCAAAGAATTTTCTTGTGGTAAAAGTTCTTTTTCAGATGATAAATGGTTTTAGTGAGTAGTTTTCTGACTTTTGATGATTTTCCTATCCTTGCAGTTGGTATTCCTTAAGTATTTCTTTGAATAAGGAATGCTGCCCAAGAATTGCAGTTAGATTGACTTTGCTACTATTCTAAAGAATAGGGAGAAGCAGCCTTGAGTTAGTGTCGTGCTGGATCGATTTAATTTAAAGAGGGATGCTGCTTCTCTAAATTCACCTGCATTTATCTTCTTCATGATGCTTTAATACACAGAATTTTACTCTTTCACCCAAATTTAAGAGGATTGATCTGAGTACATTTCCTCATTTAAATGTTCTTTTATTGGGGATTAGCTGCCACAAAAATACAAATACATCAGAAGGGGGGAGTCACTTTAGTGACATTTTGTTTAAATTTGCCTCATTATTGAGACTGCAGCTTCGCTACCACAGATCTAAGTGCTTTCATATCATTTCTGTATATGACCTTCATTGGTGATACCCTTAAAATAGTCTCCATTACTATCTGCAGCACTTAGTTGTCATAAAATAAATGAGAAGCTGGCATAAGAAAAAAAAATTCCTTACCTTTCAAAGGTCTGCTTTGCTGAGATTTATTTTTTTCTGTTGTTTTTTCTCTCCTATTTCTCTTCCATCTGAAATTTACATTAGCTGTAACAAACCTGTGGTTCAGCTGCATGTCAGCAATCAGCATGATCTGCTGCCTTTTTAGTGCTTTGCTGTGATTACCTGGAGAAGCAGCTGGCTCCGTTCTCCCACCACCCTCAGAAATTGTACCTTTGATTGGCCTCTGCTCTGTTTTGCTCTGCTTATTATTTTCTTGTAACTTACAAGATACGTTTAATTACAATGGCAAAATGTGAATGCACTGAGCACTGGAAAAATTCTAACACAAAGGCGCCCTCTCATTACAGAGCTCTCATACCTGAGTAATTCTTCTAATTCCAGATGAATTATTCAAGGTCTGCCCAGTATAACAAGCAAACATGCAATCCTGAGGCTTTTCTCAAGAAGTTGGTGGCGGGTTGCATATGAGGAATTAATGCTTTTCCTGATGAAGTTTTATCTGGAGCAAATAGACAGGCCGTTGAAGCTGATATGACAATGTAATGAAAGATAAACTTCATACTGAAGAGGAGATAGGCTGGGATTTCTAACCTCTTCTTTCTTCCCCTAAGCTCCCTGGTATTTCATTTCCTGCTGCTGTTCGCTCCTGGGCGCTAGCTCAATAACGCTTTTAGAAATGTTTCCACACTTTTCTGTTTGAATAAGTACAAAGAATAAGTTTTAATGTTTGTCAAATAGTGCCCCTTGAATTTAAATAGCTTTCTATAGACCCTGCAAAATGACATTCTAAAGTGTTATTATTATTATTTAATTAGCTGCTTGCCTTGATGACTGAATAGTGGTTTATGTATATAGGAATTTTTATTCTGTGCTCTAATACCACCATGGGAATCCAGCTCCTATCATGCACCACAGAAAGCTGTTGGTCAGATTTGTATTCTGCCTCCTCGATTACATGACTGCATTTCACTCTTAAGTTATCCAGATCAGCCACACATGCTGGCCTGCAAGGGAGTCTGGGACAGGAAGCTCCAAAATTGTGCGTCAGAACTACAGAAAGTTTAGTTTTGAGAGAACTGTAAATTAGTGAGTTTTATTCAACCAAGCTGAAATGTGAGATTTTATTTCACTGGGATCCAAATAGAAGTTAGCCAAAATTGTGCCCTTTGTGAACAAAACCAGGACTTGAAACTTTTGTCCCTGGAGGAAAACAAACTAGAAAATGAGAATTTCTCTGAAGGCAGAAGATCTGACTTCTGCTTCAGTCCGATAAACAGCAACTTCATTGGCGTCTTGCAAGAGGATTATGGAGATCAATGTGTTTCCATTCCCTTCTGCTGAAAAAAACCTCTGTTGTGAATGCCATCAAGCTGTTTGGCAACATCTGACAACACGAAAATCTAGATTTAAGCTTCCACCACAAATTTTATCTTTGCCTTTTCCCATTTCGGAGTACAATATCCACATTATGTATATTAGCTCTGACTCGTATATTTGCAAATGTTCATTCAATTTCGTTCCCTCTTCTTCATTCCTCATGTAATAGCAGCTTTGGCGAGGCTGTTTTGTAGAATGGAGTACAGCCCTCTACAGGCTGCAGCTACTGCATGCTTGCTGAATATGCAAGGATATATGAAAAAATTTAATTTTATTTTATATATGCCAAAGTCTCAGGTCCACACAGATAGGCATAGGGCTAGCAGCAATGGATGGTGTTTTTCCCCTGTGTAGTCAGTGCAGTGGAATGGTCCCTATTGGAGAACACGACCTTCAAAGCGCTGTACGGAGCAGGTGATTAATCGGTGTCCTTGACTGGTTTTAGGTCAGAGCTGGAGTCGCTGCTGCTATGCTGTGGAAGAGTCTCTTTCTGTTCATGTGTTCTGGGCTAAAATACAGCTGACAACTTTGTAGGCAGGGAAAGGTGTACAGCAGTCAGAGGGGAAGGATAGCGCCTGACTCATAATGGAAATGAGTAGAAAAAGCATCACCACTGTGCCACCGGGCTGTAGGCACAGGGTATTCAGAAAATGTACTTCATCAGCATAATCTAATAATTTTCAAATTTTCTTCCAGGAAATTAATATCATTTTTATCAGTTGAAACTTAACTTAAGATTTCCCTGGCCTTAAAAGTTGCATTGTTTTTATAACATGTAACACATTTTTATATATGATGAAATATTTAAAAGAGGTCTGCAGGAAAAATAACTGCCAGTTCTGTTTAACCTGCAGCCTATTGTGTACATTTTTTCTTTCATGAGAATTCTTTGTATTTCTTTTAAAGAAGAATTTAAAGTACAGAAAAGATATTGTCCAAGAATTCAAGTATGAAAAATTGCAGTAGTTGGTTGTTGTTTACTTATAATTATTTATTTCTGAAATTTATAATTTTCTAGACCTAGAAATGTGTTTTTAGAATGCTGGAGTTGTACACAAATACATTATTCAGCCTACTCCGCATGAACGGGTTAGCTGTAAGAAGAAATACTATTCACATCCGTGTTGGCATAAAATACATGCATATGCAACAGTGTAATGGCTTTAAATGCTTTCCTCATATAACTCAACTGGGTTTTGGTGGAGTCATCGAAGATAAATTTTAACTAATACCTACAGGCAGGGCTTCAGCAAATAAAAATCTCATAAATGTGCAGTGATAGAAAATAGAAATATAACAGCCTTATAGAAATAGTTTTGCCATCTATGTGCTGATGGCCCCTATTCTGTGTAACAACTCTTTTTACAGTAACTCCTTTGGAATTGCTCACAAAACCGTGAAGTCAAGCACTTCTGTCTGGTACTGCACCTCCCAGTTCCATTTAATGACCAGTGTAGCGCATGAGTTCAAAATACCCTGATGAACAACTAACAGGTTCAATTTTGCCTGTAATTTTTTTTTTCCTATGGCAATAGTCATCAGATACTCCAAAAACCTTTTTAGCCTCTGCCATACTGATAGGCGAGATGCCACAGGGAAGGAGACTGAAGTGTCAGTTCGCCATGCCCTGGAGGACTGGAAAGCTGGGGTTGCTGCTGATAATACACTGCACTCCTGCAAATGCTTCCCTGGTGATCGTGGGCTGTGCGGTTGTGTGTGAACAGCATTCAGATTTGCCACCAGCCTGAAATGTTATTATCTCAACACAAAATGCCAATATGACGTGGAAATGTAGAATCAGGGATGCAGATCTTCTGTGAGTAGTGGGTTATATATATTACAAAGAACAGTTTCTTTTTCCAAGGAGATTTTGCTTTCGTGTAGCCCCCATAATTGACTGACTGTAAGCTCCTTATCTTTTTCTCCTAATGCAGAGCTGGAATTTTTGCTGTTCATTTTGAGGCCCAAAGTGGAAGTCTTCAGCATAGCTACTGGAAAGCTACAATATATGTGCTTCTCATAGTAAGAGGGAGAGAGAGAAGGATATAGGTTTTTAATTGACATTTTGTTCTGAAATTCCCTTCTCCTTGCACATCATCCCCCTTTTCATAGTATAGCTACGCCTTATTTGTAGGTGCAAATCTGCAAAATATCAGCAGTGTTCCAGATATGCTATACTCTAGCAAAATTTTATTCTTAAATCTTTAGGCTAAAACCAATCTTAAGCTGTGTGAAAGATCCACGGGCAGGTGGTTTAGACTGAATCTCAGAAGAAGGGTATGCTAAAAAGGGAATCATGTGTCTCCTGAGCTGCCAGATAACTGATTCTCTCTTAGCGAGACAGGTGTTTTTCTCATATATAAAAATTAAGAATTGGAGACAGTTCAAAAGTAGTGTAACTGCTAATGGGAGGACTGCACTGATAGATTTGCAAGGAATCTTAGAATAGAACAGAATCATAGCATCATTAAGGTTGGAAAAGACCCTTAAGATCATCGAGTCCAACCGTTAACCTAGTGCTGCCAAGTCCACCCTAAACCCTGTCCCTAAGTGCCATGTCTACGCATCTTTTAAATACCTCCAGGCATGGGGACTCAACCACTTCCCTGGGCAGCCTGGTCCAGTGCCCAACAACCCTTTCAGTAAACAAACTTTTCCTAATATCCAATCTAAACCTGCCTGGGAGCAACCTAAGGCCATTTCCTCTCATCCTATTGCTTGTTACTAGGGAGAAGAGACCGACCCCCACCTCGCTACAACCTCCTTTCAGGTAGTTGTAGAGAGCAATAAGGTCTCCCCTCAGCCTCCTCTTCTCCAAACTAAACAACCCCAGCTCCCTCAGCCGCTCCTCATAAGACTTGTGCTCTTACGGAAAGATTAAAGCAAGCTATATCCAGCTCAGCTAAGTAACAGAAAGTTTCATCAATAATTGAAAGGTGTCAGCCCCAAAGTGAGAGTATTTAGAGCTGCAAAAGGAAAAATAACTAAGAATGACATAAGAAAGTTTTTTTTTTAAAAAAAGTAGTAAAAATAAATACGTTGAATAGCAATGAAAGCTGTTAGACTGAGGAGTAGTTACATAAAGAGAGTGATTGCAAGCATGACAATTGCAACCTAGGTTTGCTCCATGGATTTGAATTCCCTCGATTTGTAAATGGATAGGGCAAAACTGCTAAAGAGGATGTATTTTATTGCATGGAGCAATCATGTGTTGAAGGTAGATGGCTGGGATGATCCCTGCTGGCTCTTCAATCTCTTTCCTGCCCCGTGTGCTTTAACTGAGGCTCACTGTGATCTTATCTATGAAAAGTAATATCTTTGTGGGAACCTGAACTGCGATATTATCAGGTCTGCTCTAAGGATCTTATATATACCACTTCATCACAGATATTATTGACAGTAAGTGCTTTTACCACTTTTATACATTCTCATTGTGAGTTGTTTTACAGCAAGGCAGCCAAATCAAGATAATTTTTCCTGACCAGCTGAGCAGCTGATAAGTCTCTTTACAAGCACTTAGGTGAATGCAATGCACTAGGACTTTAAAAGGGTGGGTTAGGACTAAAGCGGGTGTCAAAACATAACCCTCTGCTCTTGCCATCGCCTCAAAGGTTATCTCCCCACATGTAAAATTACTCGTCTTTTGAACCCCACTTTTCCTTAATTCCTTTGTTTGCAAAGTCCATCTGATCCTTTTCAGGATTCATTTCCCCCCTTCTGATCTTCTGCTTTTGTCTCCTATTTCCCTCCCTTGCTGTCTGCACATCATGATTCTTTTTCAGGCTGAGTCATTATCCTTTTGAATGCTCCTAGGAAGGGCTTTTTTCTCAGTCATGCTATCTGTTTCTTAGCCAAGTGGTGCCTGTAGGAAGATCACAATAACCCAAGCTAGAAAGAGCTCTGTGAGTTGCAGTGCCTATAAGACAAGCATACAAGTTGTATTGTTTGTTAATAGCGAGTTCACTTCTATTCCTTATTCCATCCTTGTATCCCTTATATCCCATTTAAATAGACCTAAACTTCCACTGGGAGGCAAAAAAAACTCATTCTTGACAATTTTCAGAGCCTGAAAATTAAAACTGACCCAGTCCTGCATTTGCGTGTGTGTGTGTATTTTGAAAAAGAATTTTCTTTATCCTGCCCATCATGTGGAGGCCACAGATAATATGGCTTCTTTTTGGCTCCAAAATCTGCACAAATCCTCCCCGTACCATGCCTACGAATGGAAATAGGAAGTATTCCCTTTCCAGGCCTGTAGTGTCTAATTCAGATTGATTATGCATGAAAAGGAATGTGTCCCAAATGCAATCATTCCTTGTGCACTACATCTTGTGAGCAAGCAGCCGGTGTGGCTTGCTTCAGTAACTTTTATATGTAAACAGTCTTTAAAAACATAATCTACATTGTCAAAGCCTAATCTAAATGATGTACTGACATTGCTTATTTTGATATGCTGACTTGGTTTTGTATTCTCTCTGGATTGCCTGGCCCCAGATGGCTTTTTTGTGTTTTGTTTACTTTTCACTTAGCTGTGACATATTTATTCCCATTAGATGTACAAAGTCAATGGGTTCAGCCTAGTTTTACAGCTTAGTTGGCTAGTATGGCATAGGGAAAGCGCTGAGTGAAGCCAAGCAGAGGGTCAGGAAAAAAGCAATGTGATTCTTGAGGTCTGGCATAGAGACCAACAAAACAGAAAACTGGTAAAAGATCAGGTAGAGCAGCTAGAGATTATTATTTTTTTCAGAAAAACATGATTTGACTGGAAAATAGAAATTCACTGAAATAGGAAAGGATTTGTTTAGACTGAATTTCTGTTTTTAAAAGCTTGCTTCTGAATAAGTGCTGAAATTTTGTATACACCCCATATATTTAAATGAAACATCTGGATTTGTTTCAAATGTGAACGGATAGTAAAATGTTACTTTAAAAGCTTTTCAATATAATGAGTTGTTTTGGATTTATCTTAGTCAAACAGTTAAAATGGTTTACATGATCTTACTGTACAGAAGTCTTTGAAGATATGTGAAAACCCTTCATGCTGAGAAAAATAATCCCAAAAAATCTAGTTGGCATGATCTTGCCCACAATCATGCACAGAGCCCAAAAGACAAATAGGTGCTCATGACGTCTGTGGCAACTTGAAGCATGACTGAAATGTGGACCATCTTGAATGGAGACCACCGTCTTCCATCTAGACAGCCAGGCCTACCCTCCCAGCTTCTCCCAATGTGAATACATACCTTCCCTCTAAACTGTTGTTTTTACGTCTCAAAGAAAAACCTTAACGGGGGATTTGGGGTGGGCACCCGAACTTCACTTTCTTTAAAGAACAGACTGTACTGAAACTGCCACATTTTTAGGTGCACTGACCTCCTTTTGGACTTGACAGTCCATAGTCTGAGCTCTTCCTCTGTTTACCGCAGGTGAAATACGGGAACTATGCCTTTGTATGGGACGCAGCAGTACTGGAGTACGTGGCCATCAACGATGCAGAGTGCTCTTTTTACACGGTTGGGAACACTGTTGCGGACAGAGGATATGGGATTGCACTGCAGCATGGCAGCCCCTACCGAGACGTTTTCTCACAAAGGTAAGGCTTTGGAGAAGGAGGAGCAGGTCCTAAGGGAAGGTCTCTCTCAGCTCTGGACCGTTCTTTTAATTTAATTTTCTGTGAAGGGAAAACATCTTGTGCCTGCAGTCCACTTCATTTCTTACATAGGTATTCATTTCCTCGGAGACATAGGACTATTCACTTTTCTAGAAACTACATTAAGAATGCTTCGTGTTGCTCTTATTTGGATTGTTCTTGTTTCTTTTGGAAAACATTAGTGAGATAGGCTGAACTTCATTAGCAGGAAAATGAGGAAAGTGTTGATACATTTGTTTTAGAGGGACAGCATAACTCAACCGTTCCTGTTACAGAAGCCTTTTCTTAAAGAGAAAAAAGTAAACTCGGACATTGATGGGAAAACTGAAGGGGATGATGATGGTTCAGGGAAAAGACCCCTGTTAGTACCCAAAAGCTTAGATGCTTATCCCAATACTAATCAATCTCTCGGGCTACAAAAGTGAGATCTCTAGAGATGCTTCTGGTACTGTGTTTCTACTAGGATTGGAAATACTAAATTAATGTATGTATTGTGCCTTTGCAGTATTTGTGCTTCACTCTAGTATTGATTCCTAAATCAGGCTGTGCATGAAATGTGAAAAACAACCAAACATTTAAGAAGTGTAATTTCTGTGGTCTGGCTTTTGGGAGAAGATGTAGGCTAATCTCGTCATCCTTTTTCATTCTGACTCTCTTCTCTCAACTCAGATTCTAATGGTTTGTGTTAGATGCGCGTAACAAAATTTTACAGTAGCTGTGATGGAATTTCTTTTGTGTGGTTGCCATAATGAATGCGAACCATTGTGTCATACGAATACGCTTCATTCAGGCTATTGGCTTTGCCTTCGGTCCATAGAATGAGGTAGGGGGAAAAAGTAGTCAATAAGTAACAATATGCAGATTCAGAGGAATCACTGTCTGCTCACGCATACTGCATGAACAGAGAATGCTTGAATTCTTTGAATCTCTTCCATGTTGGCAGTGATTTGGCTGAATTTTGTGCTGACAAAGCAGTAACATAATACAAAAGTTCACAGGATCAACAAAAATTTAATTTCAATGAAACATATATATGCTTTATATATTACAGTTAGCATTATAGGCAATTATTTACTGAATACTTTAATATGTTAATATTCCAGCCTTGACCAGGCTGGCTCTGCTAAATCTCTGGCTCTGTAATGTTCAGGGTCTCTTCCTGTAATCTTTTAAAGAAATGCTTCCAGCTGTTAGAGATCTCGGATGCTAGTCAAGGTGTTAAGTCATCCTTTTCAGAGCATTACCCATGTAAGATTAAGTACAAAAATTTGAAGACATGGAGGAGTTTCATAGGCTGTGTCTATCTTATAAAATACAGTTAACCTGCCAAGTGGCATGGCATGGCCCATGCCCACACAGGTGAGCATTCTTCATCCCTGCTGCCACCGCTCTCCAAGTCAAGGTGGATGTATCCAAACTGCCCCTTAGGGACTGCTTCTGACATCATTTATATACTTGTTATAGTTCTCGGTACAGGGGGGAAATGGTCACGGCTGGTTCTGGTAAGCGATTATCTTTGTCACAGTATTCAGTACTTGGAGAGGCTAGGTTACATCTTCTTCTGACACACTGCCTTTAGTGACTTCTGGATCATTGGTCTGTGCAGGCGTGACATTTTCAAGTACAATTTTATTTCGTAACAAAATTTCAGCATTTCAGTGTATTATTATATCTTGAAGCTGTAGGAAAGCAAAAGGGAGCATAAAAATTTGCACATATATAGATCTTTTTATCTGAGGATCTTCGAAGCAATATTTAAATATTAGCATCTCAGTGGAAAGTAAATGCCATTTCCATTTAATGCTTAGGGAACCCATAGCGTAAGGAGACTTAAATGAATTCCCAAGGTCAGATGTTTTTCCCTGGTGAAATCAGGGATCATAGGCACTCAGATTTCCTCATTTTCCATTTCCTGCTATAGTTATCAGAGTTCAGGTGGATGAAGAAAGGGATTATTTGTGAGATACTGGGCCATAGGAGTGTCTGGATGGATACACAAAACTTAGCACTGATGAGAAAGTAACTCGTTACATTATCAAGAGTAATGGTTGAACAGAGAAACTGGAATTTGCTTGGAGTGGTGCTATCTACTGGAGAATTTAGAGAGCCTGAGATATATATTCTGAAAATGTGTGGGCTGCCCTTTAAATTTTTATTTCTATATTATGAAAGCATATTATATTGCACTTCTAATTATGTCCATAAATATAAATTTACAGTTTGAAGCTGTGAAACACCATATAAGAAACAAACACATGAAAGAGAAAGCATGCTTACAAGGTAGCTTACAAGGTTTTGTTCTAAAAACCCTTCAGTACTGTTCCTTATAATTGCTTCCATGTGGTTTTCACAAATCATCCTTACTTTTCTTCCTAATGAAAAGGCTGAACAACCTTCAGCTGCTGCAGCCTGCATGCTAAATAGAGGGGGAAATAGATTTCACTATATAGGATTAGCAAATGTTCACATGAATATTTCACATTCTTTAATGCAGTAGGGAACTGGTTTGAAATATATTGACATTTCTTCATCTTTCCCAAAATAAATATATTTATGTGAAAATACAGGGCTTCTCTTTTATGAAATTTCATATAAACCCATAAGCTGCACAGTGTTAAATCCCTAGGGTGCAGCTGTAAAAGGTCTGGCAAGCTTACAGGAGATTTTGGTCTCAGTGCAGGAAGCACAGGCACGAGTTTAAGGCTTTTCACTACCTTTTCTGAACATTCAGGCAATTCCCAGAAAAACAGGAAAAGAGACAGAGAGGTGTAAACACCCACCCCTTCTCTCCAGTGCTGTGGGGCATGAGTTGCAGTCAAGATAACACTGTGGTAAAGTTTAAGCATTTGGGATTTCCAAAAACACTCTGTGATGTTTGGAATGTTTGCTATGTTGTTCTCCAGGGGATTAACACATGCAAAATACTGGGGCTTCTGGGGACTGCAACAATATTCACCTGCTCTGTGAAGTGTTCCGGACTCTACAGTAGTTTACCCATCAGTTAGGCTACTTAAGAAAGGCATTAAACCTGCAATCAGTTTGAAATGCTGAGGTGCCATCAAAACACATCCAGGGCCTTGCAAAAATTAAATGCCCTTATGTCATTTCCTCCCGTAACTGATTGTGACGGCGTGCCCCTTTATACCACAGGCAGTTTGTGAGGTGCTAAAAAGAAGCCTGAAACAACTGAGAACATAGCGAGAACCAAAGCCGTGGTGATGGTACTAGCGGCCATGTACCTGCATTTGGGATGTGGGACCGCAGTTGATGACCAACTGGTTACCTGGTACCCACCACACTGAAGAAGCACACAAGCTGCAGTGCCCTGAGCACAGCGCGGAGCCGGTACTGACCGCTGCCCTGCTCCCAGCCTCAAAATGCTGCTACCAGCTTGTCCCCATGCATTTGCATGGGATGCGATCCTACCAGTATGCAATGTGCCTCCAGTTACCAAGGAACCAGAAAGTGAAAATGCTTATATTAGGCTACAGCTAAATTAACACAAAAGGTTCAATATATACTTGATTTTAAATTGATGCAATTAAGCAAGTATCATATGGGAATGTGCTGCCATTGATGTACACTTGCTTGCATTGCTTCATCTTGTGTTTATAATTTTACAGATATAAGGTGATGCCTATACCCTTTAGAGAGAAGAGTGAATGATCCTACATATTGGAACTGATGCAATTTAAAATCAGAATTATTCTTACAAATGCAAGTTTGGGTATAGTGCAATATTAGTGGCGAGTGTGGCAAAACACACATCACTTAGAAACTCCATGCACATTTGCTGGGCTCTTAAAAAATTAATTCCAGCCACACCACAGAAGATGAAACCCTGTTCAGGATTACTTTCCAGACTCAAGGAAATCTACCATTTTGGGGATGAAAAAAATGTTTTTGATGAGAAAAGTTATACCGTTAAAAGTGCAATATCAATATGCCTTCAAAAAAGCATTTTGTGTAGGTATGGTTTAGTGAAGGAGAAGGGTAACCAACTGAAAGCACTGTAAAGAAATTGGTCTTTGAGACCTTTATTTTTCACATGTGGAAAATCTCTTCTAGGCCAAAACAAAAACATGAGCAGCGGTGAGTGGTTTGACTGCAGAATGAGATTGGCTTTTTGCTGTATTGGGATGACAAAGTGGCCAGCTGGGGTCCCACGTAGTGCCTGTGACCACTCTATGCCTAATGCTCTCTCTGAAAACAGGTGCTTCAAGTCCATCCTGCAAATAGGTGTGTGGCTGTAGCACAAATAATATAGAAAATAATCTGGGTAATGTTTGGATGATGGACCTGTTGTAGCATCCTGATGACTTCATTCACATGTTGCAGATCTTAACAAACATGTCTGGCCATGCCATTAGGCATCCCGTTGGTGTGCTCACGTAGATTGCTCTCCCCTTTTCTTTGCCACTAAGGCTTAACCTTCTGAGCACCAGCAGCCTCCAGGCAGCGTGTCAGTTTTCTCTCTCTGTATATATTTTTCTTTCAAGGTAATGACAGGGGCTTTAATAATAGGAACTGCCAAATTTCCTAGGAGAGTTTGAAGAGGTGTGTCATTTGGTTCATGAGGAACTGTGTGCTGACACTAAATTGAACACCTGTTAAGAAGTCTTTTCAGTCCTAAACTTTAAAACTTCCATTGCACCCCTGGGAGGTATAAATATAATTGCAAACTCTTTTCAGATTATTTCATAGGATGTCTGTGCTTCCTACAGTGTAGCAGCAATGGCTCAGGCGCTGCGCTGGCGGCTGGCTTTTGGTGGGAGTCAAGGAAGGGGCTGGCAGCGAAGCACTCGGATCCCGCTCATGTCCCCGCTTCCTCTGCTGGCTGACTCTCTTCTTCTGCACTGTAGTCCTGGCCACGCAGCGTGTTAGAGGCAGAGGAGGAGGAAACACCGATTTCATACTCATCAGAGGCCAGCGGCTGGCTTTTCACTTAAGTTACTAGAAGCTGTCAACACGCAGTACCGCTGAAAAATCAAGCCATAGTTGGTTTGCATTCCTCATATCCCAAGAGCATCCATGTGCATTCTGCCCCAAAGACTTCACTTTTAAATAAAAGAAAACAGGGACGATAGAAAAAAAAAAAAGGCAAGATTGCCCTCAGAGCCCACAGTGTGGGACTCTTGCTTGTTGTTCATCAACTGTGTTTCCCCAAATGGCACTCACCCTGGCCAAGCACAAGCTTAGGGACACTTAAAGTTGTCTGTGTACCAAAAGAACAAGCAGCAGTTGCATACCTCCTGGTGGTCGTCTGTGAGAGGTGGGGTATGCAGTGGCATAATGTCTGGAAGGTACAACTACCATATAGCTTCTGCAGAAACCTCAGATTGAATTTGTCATAAATCACAAAAGGTCACAAAGAATTTGTGTTGCAGCTAGAGAAGCCAGTCACTTCTCTCTGTCCTGGGGGAAAAAAGAAATGGAGACTTATAACGATCTCCCCATGGCAAGCTTAAAGACACCTCACTAGCAGCAAGCGTTGCACTTTCAGATGTCCAAAACTTTGGAGACAAAGAGACGAGCCATCATGTAGCATTTCAGACTCCCCCCTTAGCAAATCATTAGGGATATACTTTAAATAAATGGTATGGATTTTCTCTTGTCCTTTTTTATCTCATCAGCAAAACCTTGAGTTTTAGAAAGTTCCTGCCCTGAGTCATAAATATGTGTTCTTCCTGTCTCCTTGCTATTAATTCTCTCTTCTTAGATTTTCATTCTGTATCTTGGAGGTCACTGATGTCCAAAGACTCCAGCACAAGGAAAATTACTTCCTTCCTAACTACCTTGATTTCTTTTTCTGAGTCCTTGGGAATATGTACCCCTTTCTTTGAGGAGATCCTCCCCTGCTTTTTTTTTTTTTCTTTTTTGTGAAAACCCAAAAGAGTGTCCCTTACTCTCTGATTTATCTTTTACCAGCTATGGGGAAAATAAGAGTTTTGGATTACATCCTAGCCCTGCAGAGGACTGACCATAATGATCTAATTGGATTTTTAATTATTAAATGCAGTGATCATCTGCAGAACAGTGGATGTCTTAGTAAGAGCTCATCTTTGCTTTGCCTTGGTTATTTGCTTAGAATTGAAATACTATTCTGAGCTGTATATATAAAATTCTGAAAAATACAGCAGAGAAACTAGTAAAATACCCCCGCCCAAGAACTTTTTCCTTATTATTCCAGAAAATTAGAAAACTCCCTAGATTGGGACAATTATTGGACTTGAAGCAAACTCTTGAATTTAAATAGAAAACTTTAATTCTTATAGCCTCCTCTTAGATCATGTCACAAGTTCATATAACTGAAATTACATTAGAGAGAGGGAAAAAAATCAAAATTAATTCCAGATTTCTGAGCAATCTGACATGAGAATCCGGTCTTAATTGATTCAGATATAGTCACTGTTAATAAAAGCCTTAGCTTCAGAGTAGCACATAATAACAAGATAGTTTCTCAGATAACCAAGATACTAAATAAAAAAACCCTGTAGTAACACACCAATGTAATATTTCTCAACCACGCAAAATAACACAGTCTATCCTTACTTTTTGCTGTCTACATTAGACTCATAGGAGTGAAACTGGGACTTTCATCAGGCCCTAGGTCTCAAAACACATCCACCTTCTTTTTTCCTTACCCAAGTCCTCCAAGATAAACTGCAATTGGCCTCCATACCGGGAAACTCACCTTGTGGAAGTGCTGCTGAGGGAGCCAGCTGCTTGCCCCGGCAGAGCTGCAGGGTGGTTGCATTCTGCACAGCTCACTCCCAGGCCACCAAAACCAGGCTGAAGACCTGTAACCTCAAATAGATTATGAAGAATGTAGCTTCATTCTGATTTAAAAATATGGCATCCATTACTTCATATAAAGCCCTAGCAGAAAGCTTTTGTCCCACCACTGGTCTCTCTTCTTTTTTCTACCAAGCCCACGACCATCTGATCAAGTTTACAATTTTCTGTAATCCTGTATGAGCACATTGCTAATAGCTTTCCCCAAGGACCAGATGATCTGACGTTGTCCCTTTTGCATTCTACTCCACTAACTGCCTAATGCAGAGCTGCAACTTTTGAAGATTCCTGCACTGTCATCAGAAGCGTTTCCTGGCTTTATTTATCCATTCGTATATACCTTGCTAGCGGGGGCTGCTGGCTGTAGGACTGCAGAGAAGCTGTGGCTCCCACACATCACATTGTGAGAGCAGGAAAAATGTTTTATTGATTCCTGATGGTGTGCATCTGGTGCTTGCAGGTCTCACAGTAGAGTCATGATTAGAAGTTGAAAGAGGTGGAGAGGCCTACAGAAACACAGACTTTATCAACTTTTTAATATGCTATAGTATTAACTGATGAGGTGGGTTAAAAGATTCTGCAGCAACACTGGAGTTTATAACAAGCACATAATGGAAAATGAATTAATGAAAATATATACAGGCAGTGAGCAGATTAGTGGGCTTTTTAAATGTACCATAATATTAATTGATGGAGTAAGTTAAAGGATCCTGAAGTAGCAGCACTGAGATGAAGCATGAGAAAGAAAATCATAAGGGAAAGGCATTAGATCTTCTTGCCTTCATACAGCATGGAGCTATGAGAATCAGAAAGCTGCCTGCCAGCTTCATCATGGGAAGGCACCTCTGCATCCAAATGATGCTGTGGTGAAGGAGTTGTTGTGCATTGGAAAAGAGGTGCCATGAAAAAGTCAGCTTCATGCCTTCTCTTTTTCCTAATCAGTGCTCAATTTCAGAAAGGGCACTGCATTTAAAGTTTCAGAAAGGAAAGCCAGGTAAGCTGTTTATGTGTATTAATTCCACATCATTACCCGTGAACCACCCCAAAGAAAACAGTCTAATTGTAATGTGTTAAATTGCCAGTAGATATCACTTTGCAAGCTATTTCTTACTACTTTCTATCCACTTCTCTAGCGTTAGGCACCTCAGGCTTGGCGTGTAAAATGACCAGATATTACCCAGTGACGTGTGTGCAGTACAGTCAGTGGAAGCAGTGTTGCTCATCCAACTATACGGAGGCAACATTTCTTGTAAGCTGAGTTGTTTGTGTGTTTTAAAGTTTTACAGAGTGAGTAAGTGCATGACTGCAGAATTTGAAACTGCTTGGTTATAAATTTGATGATGGTAAAGCTAAAAGAAGTCTCAGCAAGTGGCTTTCCTCCAGAACTTGCCTTTTTATGGATTCCTAAAGAAGAGATTAGGTTTACGGTTAACGCACGCTTTCCTGTAGTACATTTTTTGATTTCTGGCTACCCTCTCTTATGTTTGTGTGCGTCAGTCTCGAGATGAACAGGTTTAACTACTCCCTCCAACTCAACTGGGCAGCAGCATTGTCTTTAAAATGGTGTGGAAAGTGAGTGCAAAGTTTTCCCTGCAAACAGGAAGGATCCAGTCACACAGCTGTCTTGACGACAGAACTGTAATAACCACAAATAAGGGTTTGGCTCGCCTACCCCATACCAGCACTAGCTGCCAAAGGTTCCTGCCTCTTGACCTAAGCTGCTCAAAATGCTGGTCAACCTATTTCAGTTAAAATGAGCAAGAGTAGCAAAACAGGAGAGAATAATAGATCTTTCCTAACCCGTTTTGTTGGCTTAAAAGGTAATTAACCTTTAGCTGGACCATAAAGCTAGTCTTCAGCTGGTCCTGTTTTCCAGATAAAAATGAAAGACTTTTACCTGAAAATAAAGCTTGTTCTCAAAGCTGAAATATGCTCTGGTAAATAGTGAACTTGATGATATGACAACTGGGGGGTTTTATCTATACCTGAGCTAAGAATTTTGCTTCCATCCATGCAACTGCTGCATCAGGGGCTGCCTCAGCCTGCAGAGATTTCCCCTGCCATAAACCACCTATCTACTATTTGTCACCCATCCTTGAATTGTCGGTATGCAAAGGAAGGTGCTAGCCTTGATGATGACTTCAGTCAAATTCGGAGGTAGGGAAAGGAAAAAAGAGTGCATGGAAAGTCTCTAGAACATAGAGCCAAGGAAGAGTGGTAGCAGGGTTTGTAGCAGAGGTGTCTTCCCTTGCTGAAACAGGATGTGAGGAAGAAGAAAGCTGGTTGCAGGGACAGAGGGAGTGAGAGGAGAGGCACCGAGGAGAGGGAGGCGCTGGGTGCTTGCAAAAGATTATGGGGGGTGAATAAATGGAGCCTTCCTTATTGCTCAGCTCCATGCAGGGAGGAGATTAGCAAAGTGAGAAATCTAAGGAAACTACCCAGAGAAGCTTTCTGCTATGGCTCAGAGCAAGCCCATGGGGTAGGTTGTTCCCTGGAGCAATCAGGTGGAAACTGGGAGGAGGAGTCAGACAGTATCCCCAGCAGGGTCCCCAGTATGTCTGAGCGTGGTGGTTAGAGAGGATTGGGTTAGTTGAAAGGTGAAGATGGGGTGGGGAAGCCTTTACTCTCTGAATGTATGGGAGCTCAGTAGCCTTGAGGAAAAAATGCTTTGGGGATGAGGTATCACAAGATCTTAAGGACTTCTGTCCAAATCCCAGAGAAGACTTGGTGGTGGCAAGGAAACCAAGGCAGTAAGCTGCAGAGAGGCTTGTGTCAGGATTTTTGTCTGGCACGGTGTAAACAGTAAGTGGCTTTGGAAAACTTCTGTGCTGTGTGCTTCAGTTACCATGTAGCCTGGCTGGGCTGCACCGCATACCAGAGCCCCTGAAGGTCTGAGTTGTGGGAAGCAGGCACGTAGGCACTCGGAGTGTGCATCCAGCTGTCCTGCTGCTGCAGGCGTTACAGAGCCTCTGCCCAAGCCAGGCAGAGAAGTCGTGCTGTTGCAGCTTGTCCTGGCACGAGCACCATAAGGAGCACGAGGTTGCAGCAAGTCAAAACCCAGGCACAGGCAGCAGGTGTGCTTAACTGGGCTTTGCCAGTCAGATCCAAATTTCCCTTGAAATGTTTCACAGACCTAGTCCCTAGCATCGGCCTGGTTCAGGACAGGCTCCCTAAAAAGCTCACCTTGGTTCTGTAGTTTTTTGAGGTGTCAAAACAGATAGAAGCATTTGCTAACATGAATCAGTTGGATATGTTTGGGACTCTTGTTTGCACAATGTGTTTTATTTGCTGCTTTAGTGCCAATCGGGTTAGGGTAGCCCAAAATAAAGCAGGGCCCTGATCCCAGCTGTCATCTCTCTAATAACTTTTATTTTAAAAAGTGGCTTTCCAAACCCAGGTTTTGTACTTAAACATGGCTTCATTCTGCTTTATGACTAAGTGCAAGCAGAAAAAAAGGATGATATGGCTGAGGAAAAACTGTGCTTGCCACTTTATTCATAAAACACTTTTGCAAAGTGCATTTAGTAATTTGCCATTGTAACCACCTGCACGCAGAGCTTTCAGTGCAGAGCTCTGACACTGTATTTAGTTCATACTTTGACTGCTCAGCTAAAACTTCCATTTGTATGCATTTATTCTGCTTCACACATTATGTTATCAGTCACTTTCAATATTTCAAAGTCACAGCAGTCTTTTTCTGACATACATTTGTCAGAATGAACTGCCTTGATTGCTGTTATTACAGACCGCAGTTCCTGACTAAGGGAAAAGTCTTATATAGAACCAGAATATTGAAATTGCTCAATAAAACAATAGATAAAACAGAATAAAATTAGACTAAATGAACAGAAATAGATGCTTTAAGTGGCCAGCCAAAAAAATTTAAAAAAAAGGAGGAGAGAAGGGCAAGGCAGGATTTGTAATCCCACACAACAAAATTAACCAGGAAAAATCTAATTTTTTTAACTTCATATGCAAGGTATTGAAAATTTCTTTTTTCTGCTGCCTGGTAGTGAGTCAGTAGAGTATGTCTTACTTGGACTTTCTCTTAATCAAATACTTTATCATATTCCACTAATGATCACTCTCAATAGAAGGATTTTAATAATCAGTCCATTATAGTCACAGCACAGTATAACGAGGGGCTTTGGCCTAGCTCGAGAGGGTGCTTACACTCCTGATTAAGTCCTAGTGGTAATAATTTATCATGGCACATGAGCACATCTCTCTCTTGCATGTGCTCAACAGCATGCAGGAGCTTTGCTAGTTCACTCTAAAACCTCCTACAGTTTAGGACTGAACCCGGGGGGAAGCACACTTGTTTGCAAAGGTAATGATCATTTTATGCTTATTGTAATTAAAAAAAAATTTTCCCTATATTTGCTACTGTTGTCTTCAGCTGAAAGAATAATATAACAACAGGCGAATTTCCAAAGCAGTAAAGAAAAGCTGCCACTTAATTACCAGGCTTTGTAGATGACTACATACTACAGCTGCTCCCACCAAAGCAGAAAAGGTTTCAACTAGTAACAGGCATGAAAGGGCAAAATAGCTTTACTGGATGCAGTTTCATAGGTGGGATGCCTAAACATCACCAAAGAGATCATCGGTATCTCCAAAGATAGCAGATTCCTGCAGAAAGCCCATAAGAGAGATAAGATGTTATTTTGGGTTTGGGTTTTTTTAATTAAAAATTCAGATTTTTTAATTAAAAAAAACCAAACAAACTCCATTACAGTAATATTTGGAGAGCAAAGTAGCAGAGTAGTAAGCACGGATTTGCAGTGTTGAGAGCAAGGATTAGAAGTTCCTGACCCAGGACTGATTTTTTTTTGGCTGTGCTTAGTGTATTCCTAGAGCAGCACATGAGAGGAAGCACATAGAAGTGAGCCTCGAGTTAGCTGAGAAGTATGCACGCTATTTTTAATATTGTTTGGTTGTATTTATTTCCTTGGGTTTGGAGGGACTTTACTTAATTAGTAATGGAACTTCAGATCGTGGAATTACACCAGATTTATACTGGTTTAGCTGACAGGAGAATTTAATCCTATAAATATGTCTTTGGCATAATTTAGATGTAAGGCTCAAGATTAACATCCCCATGAAACAGGGAATTTATGTTCATTTCTTTTTTTGCCCGTGGAGTACTACGCAAAGCTACAAAAATGCATCAGCTCTGACAGTCATGCTTGCGCAGTGATCAGGACTTTCAAAAAGCCATCGGGGTTCACTCACAGCATCAAATTCCCCTGCATTCTTCCACCATTTTACATAAATCTGGAGAAAAGTGTAAAATCCATAGAAGAAAAGCAATTGAAAATGAAGCATGGTTAAAACCCAGAGGAAGTGAAGGTTTGTTGATATTCTTCATATCCCTCTTAAATTAGAAATACCTACAACACTCATTTTTATTTTTTTAAGAGTAGCAATCTTGCGCCCTGTTAAATATATAAGGCCTCTTGGAAATAAGGGGTTTTAGATAGAACCACTGACAGGTGTTTAACCCAAGAACAAATATATCCATGGCTGTATAGGTAAGTAGGTCGCTGCGCTGGCAGCAGCATTTATATTTTATTCTCACTCCCGAAATGAAATGTTTGTGTGCGTAGCTGGGCCAGCAGCAGAGAGCAGAGCAATAATGTGTAGCAATACCCTCTCCTCCTGCTTTTCAAGCAAAGGGGCTGTCACTCCAACTTGCAGGGGAAAACTAAGTTCGGGGGGATGAATGACACATAAAAGGTAACTCTGCAAATCACTCGGCCAGCTAGCAAAGCTGTTGCTTCTCCCACCACCCCTTTTCTGCCCATTTTCCTGGCTTTTCCTTCTTTATTCTTAGTGCAGGCCACATGGCTTAACTGTTCACTTGTTCTGAGGCCTTTTTTTGTAGAAGAAATCCAGGTTTTGGCATTGGGGCTTTTTTAAGGGCTAAAGTTAGGAGAGCTGCACCGAGAGGTGTAATAGCTGAGATTAAGGGAGGCTGCAGGCTGCGGAGCCAGCACAGCCACGGGCTGCGCGCGGGCACAGCATCCTTCCTCTCCCTCCTGCCAGCTTTATTTCGAACTGCCTGGTGCCTTGGCACCACCAGCTCTTGCCTTTTTTCTGCCCAAAGCGCTTTCCTACTGCTACTTCAGTTAACGTGGACCCTTTTCAGCTGCTTCCGTGTTGTGTAGAAGCTTGTTGTCCCTTGCGCTGCCAAATAGGGAGAGTGGTCTGCAGCGGGGCCCCACGAGTTGAAGCCCGGGTGGGTGCAAGGGAGCAGTCCGCAGTGTGGCTGGGCAAGGTCTGGGTCTGAGAGGTGCAGAGAGGGATCTAAGTGCTTGCCTGCTTGGGTTGGTGGTCTCAAAACCACCTCAGAAACAAAACTGGTGTTTGGGATCAGTACTGTTGTTCATTGTGAAGGACAAAGGATTTTTTATTCCCTTTTTTTTCCCAGTTTCTAGGAAGTGTGAGTGGTTTGTCTGTTCATTGGGCTGAACCGTTGTCATCTTTTTGCTTGCGTTTGAAATAAAGCCTGGGTAAGCAACTCTCACCAGGAGACTTCTGTCCTGGGCTGGCAGGACTGGGAGCAGACCATGCTGGGCTCCTTTCAGCCTATTGCAATTCAAGATGATTCCCACAGTGCTGCATTTCAGGTTCAATTCTGAAGATTTTCTTGCTCACAGAGAAGCTTTCTCATCCCCCACAGGCACTTGCATACACACTGGTATTTTTTTCCAAACTGAGGAAAAGGTACCAATGCCAGCCCTTCATCTTGGCTAGGCAACGATAAGCTTCTTGCTAAAATTTTTAAATGTTACAGCCCTTTAGATCACTAATATGCATCTAGCTGATCCTTTACAGCTGGAATTATCGCAGGGCTGGATCTTAATAGTAATGGTGCAGGTTATCTCTGTGTAAATAGCACAGTATCTTTATTCAGCAGGAGAAATGCTGCAGGTCTGCACTGATATATTGATCTGGATAAACAGGATAATTTATTCCTATCTGGAGGAACCTTCTTAAAGTTCAGTTTGTGATGCTTGCAGGTAAAAGTGATGATTTACTGTTTGTGGATATGGCAATATACCCGGTGTGCTGCCTACAAACCAAAGTCTTTTTCTCCATAAGCCTGATGCTGGACTTCGTGAGCCTCTTGCTATACTGCCAGCTCTAATGTAAACGTTGCATCTGGGCGAGAAAGTTCCTTATTTCTGTCTGCTGTTCTTTTCAGCAGTCTCCATCACTTTCATTTGGGGTATTAGTGGCGCTTGCCTTGAGTCAGAGTGCTTTGACAGCAAGGCTTCAGGAAGCTTTCTTGGCAACATCTACTTTTCTGGAGAATTGTTTCCTGGCTGGAGGTTTATTACACACTCTGAACTTGAGCTTTCTTTCAAAGAAATTTCAGCTAAGTTTTTGGACTTGGTTTTCATGAAATAGAGTGATTTGTGCTTGAAGGAGGAAATAGTATGATATTCAGGGATTTTTTTTTTTTTACTCAAAATAGGTAACAAATTATGAAATTATGAAGCAATTGCTCAAGGTCTTGTCAATCAGAACTGCTGTTCTTAGCACACCGTTTCTTCTGCGTTACCCTGTCTGCTCCATGATAACACTGTAGTTAGCTAAATTAGCTAGTACTAGCTAGATACTTAAATGTCATTAGAAATTCTTAAACTGAAATCTTTGTTAAAGTTGAAAGTAGAAACCCATTATTTGATAGAAAGAAATAGAAGAGAATACTTATAATAATTCCAGAATCAGTCATCATGAAATGAGGGAAGTCTGAATTAAGGTTCCACATCAAAGAAACCTGAAGGTAAAGGATGCAATTAATTCAGTCAGCCAGCTCCAAATCAGCCCTATAATGATGCCATACAGTTAACCTATGCTTATAATTAAGGCATTTCCTTAGTTATTAGAACTTGAGTAGATAAAACCAAGTGTGTTTATTTCTTTTCTTTTCAATTTTGTAAAAACATGTTAGATTTTTATCTTCAGATGATTACTTTGTGGCAGTGATGGGAAGGCCAGCAAGCTGAAAGCTTAGGAAGTTGAAAATGCGTGGGAGGAAGGTGCCTAATCCCAATTTGTGCTCTAAAAATCTTCCTTCAGCTCTTCCTACATCAGTATGAGATCCTTTGTGGACCAGGATGCTAGACTAGGTGTTGTAATGGCCCTTCCGGCCCTACTGTCTGCAGATCTGTTCACTTCATTTTAAACTGCTCTTCCCCTGTCATCAGCCTGCTGCCTTTCTCCTCCAAGCTTATAGTTTGCTCCTTTGCAACATCTCTTCATCCTATTCAGGGCAGTTAGGTTACCCTCAGCAGCATATGTGAATGCTCCAGCCTGGGACGTGGATAGCCCCAGGACACCCAGCGGATCCTCCAGATTGCTCACTGTCCATACCATGAACCCACAACTAACTTCCTGTGATCTGTTCTGCTTCATTACACTGCTTATTGAATTTTGCTAGCGGTATTGTCTTTTGTACTCTTGGGACCAGCATCAGTTGTCATGGCAATTACTGTCAGATGATTGCAACTTGTATGCTTGGAGGAGGGTAGGAAAGCTGATGGCCAGAAGAAGTAGCAATTCAAAGAAATATAAAATATCAGTTATTAATACTGCTTAGTGACCAAAATGTTTGGGGCTGTAGCAGTTGGTAGATAGTTTGACTTCAATCAATAGCCTGTATGTCTTTCACATTAGTTCCTAGATTAATATTATTGGTATTGGTATCATTTTTAGTAATTATGATGACATTTGAAATGCCTGATGAAAGAAAAGGGTCGTTCTCTATGAAGTCATTCTTCAGGTTGCTATAGTAGTCATATGTCTGCCCATCCTGCATGTGGTTTGGCCATTTTACACTAGGAAACAGTTTACAAATGAGCCCCAAGACATCTTTGAAAAAACACAGACTCTCATTAATGTCCTTTAGCCTCTCCACGATGCTTAGCCCAAGCTTCCCTGATGCTCTAAGGAAGAAAGACTGCAGAAGTGGAGGCTAACGACACGTCTCCCCTCATCTGACTGTGTAACGTTGTGGATGGGGCCCACAGGCTGGTATTTCCACCTCAGTGCTTTTGAACATTGGGCCTGCCTGTTGACACTTCTAACATGGGTGGGTTGGGTTGGTTATTTTTTTTTACAAAGCAGAGGCAAGAGCTAAGTCTGAAAACTTCTTTGCATAAGCTTGAAGAAGATCCACGCATGATAACAGCACGCCATTGCTGCTAACTGAAGTATGGATTATTTTTACCAGATGATAAACACAAAATAGAAGACTTCATACCCTCAGCTACTAAACCTCTCCACCCACTAAATTTCACCCACGGGAATTTTGTCTGTACTGACTGAGGAAGTTGAAATTCTTGTAAATAGACATAAATTGATAGACAAAATGCAAGATAAAGAAAATCATGTAAACACGCCAGGTGCGTTTACAAGAGTAATCTATCAATGCTCTTTTCGGTAAAACAATGACAGAGAAAATTAGTAGAACAGGGCCTTGAAGCAGTATTACAATATATAACTATTCAAATATGCTCTCCCGGGATCATCTTTTCTTGAAATAAAACAACCCTTTCCATGCAAAACAAGTCTGGGAAGGAGGAGAAGTGCATATTAAACTTGTTCAGTCCATAGCTCCATAGACAGGATCAAATTCATTTCTGTCAAAATTTGGAAAAAATGTTTTACAGCCCTCTAAGTCAGATAGACCTAATAGGATAAACTTATGTGTCTGGCACATCTTGGTATGAATTTGTAATTTTGCTGAGCAACTTGCCACAAACAGAGATGTTTTGAAAGATCCCAGGCTGCTTGATGGTTAGTTTATGTTTAGACAAAGAGGAGAGGAAGGATCTTTAGCTTATTGATTGGCAAAAGTCTGGGCAAGAGTTGTCTACTTCTCTATTAAGAGTCTGGCTTTCATAATGGAGTGAAAAGAGGAGTCTTTGCACACAGGTTGTCACATACGTGTTTCAGCTTACTGCAGGGAGGCTCTGTCACATGCCTGCGAAGTTGCACAGCCAGTTTTCCAGCACCTTTCTTAACCACACGCCTTGCAAAACAGCAAAGATTTTTGCTGCATGTTGGGTAGCGTTTTAAAACCTCTCAACAGGCGATGTATCAATATTGATCCTGTGCTGGAAACTGCACTTCTTGATGCTTCGCTCTTTTGTAATGAACCCCTCGAAAGGAAAAAATGGGCTAATAATACTCATTTCACCCGGGTCTCAGGAGAATGGAAGCAGGTTTCTTGTCACACTTGAGCTGACAGTTTTCTGATTGATGGCGTTTACAGGAAGTTGAAAGAGGATTAAAGCCTCACGATGCTGGTTTATTTCAAGAACATGACATGTTTGATATGATAATAAAGTGGGAATTTTTCTTCTGTGGATTTTATGGGCTTGGGGTTGTTTAGGATGAAATTGTGGATAAAGCGATGGCTGAAGTCAACTGTATGTGTTTCTGAGGCAGTCGGACGCAAGGTGACAGGAGCCATTATAAAACCCTTGGCAGTTTTTTGCTACAGAGACCTTGACAGCAAAGCCAAAAGGAAACTAATACTGTAATGATTCATTTCATGTGGGAGACCAAAACTTTTAGCAGTGTTGGAAGGCATTTTGCCATAACATGCTTTAATTTCACAGTTGTGCTGACATTGTATATCGAGGATTATTATCAGCAAAAGGCACTAGAGAGAGTGGTTTGAGATTACAGATATTTAGAGGGCTGGTGAAGTGAGAGTTAATCTTATATTCCTTTGCGGGCATGTAATGAGTGAGAGGAAAGAAAGTGCTTCCCAGTATCACTTGTTAGCACAGAATAAAGAGTATAAAATCCTCACAGAAAGGAGGGGTGGTCCCTGAACCATCCATCCATCAAACACTCTGATTCGACCTTCAGCTCACTAGTATATGTGTTTTACCCACTAATAATAAAGCCAGAGTAATAGTGTTATAAGCCTCAGTACTAAAAGTGGGTTGCTGTAAATAAATCTCTGCTGGACCAGGAAGCCTGAAGTTAATAAGGAAACCTTAACTTTTGAGTAGAGTCTTCAGGGTCTCACCAGCATGAAGTTATCATTATTAATATCCCCTGCGGAGCTCTGAAATAACTTTGCATTTACTTAGCTATTTATATGCTCACTTACAATAACATTTTAAGTAAGCTTGGTTGGCATTAATAAAGTTAATGGCTCATTACTATTATATAGCTGTTTTTATTTAGAAAGACCGCTTACTCCAGGCCATTGAAACTGTTTTCAAAAGCCAGCTATTGGCAGCTGTGAACCACACAAGGGTCTCCAGAGGTCACTTTAGCTTAGGTTCTCCGAATTGCCTCTGATGTGGTCTTTGGGCAGAGATCCCTCTCACGTTTTTGCTATACAGGGAGCTAGGTTTGGGATTTGCAGCTGGGCAAGCTGGGTGCTCCACAGCAGGTTTGCCAGGCAGGCCTCCGGAGGGGGAGCACCAAGGAGCACTGGCAGGAGGAGGGCAGAGTGGAGAAGAGGTGGAGTGGTGAGATGAGAAGTCTGGTGTCCTTCATCCACCATGTATCCCCCTGACCATTGGGGGAACACCAATGGGGCATGCCAAAACCCATTACTGTTGCGCTAGGGTGCTTGTTTTAGATCTGCATTCCAAGATCTTCATTTGTCCGATAGAAGACCCAAGTGACAAAGCTACAGGCAATTTGCTTTATTGCTGTTACATGAACGTAGGAATCAAAGGGATCTGCTGGGTCACCGAATCCATTATCCTGCTATGATAAGCACACCATATGAGTTCTTTCATAACTTCATCAAGTGCCATCTCAATACCAGTCTGGGGGATTTTTGTTCACTTGAGTGTTCTCCCCTGGAAGGTCTGTTGTTTTTCTGGTTCTGTTCCTGCTGGGAAGCTTTTCCTCCTTCGTGTTTCTCCCAGGGCATTCTTCACAGTACTGATTTCTTCATAGACAGCGTGTAACTCTTTGCTCTTGTTAACATTGGATTTTCCTTCATATTGCCTTTCTCTGTCACTGTTTCTGCCTTCACTCACTCTCAGTTTTTCTCTTTTTCATGCAAGTCAGAAAGGCTTTTATTCTCCTGAGATAGGGTCTCTGTTCTCCTGTTCATCCCTGTATCTCATATCTTCACCAGTTCTGATTTCTTGAAGGTGGGTAGGGGCAGTTGTGCAGAGTATGTTGGATGAGATCACCGCTGTACCTTCCAAAATTTGAATCAGAAATACGTTGCTTGGCATATTCTGGTACAGCATTTGCCTCTTTTGTAACTTCATCATGCTGGTGGTTGTTAGTCACTGTTACACCCCAACCTTTGCTGTCCTCATTCGTGTCCAAGCGATGAATTCCCAGCTGGTATGGTATACTGTTCCTCATCAGCTGTGCATTCCAACCCTCAACGTGGTAAATAATTTTTACTGAAACCTCGGTAAAAATGGTAAATATAGGAGGCATCCACAAGACAAAAGGCAGCAAACCTTTAATCAGGAAAGAAATGTATGTTATTGTTATTTATGTATTTATAAGTTGTATTTCAAAGAAAGAAAAAAACTTTTGAAGAAACTCTTGCCAGCTTTTGAGTTTGAATGGTAAATAAGGAAGTAATTTTCAGATGGAGGTATCACTCCATGGCAAATTGACTTCAGTGTCTGTAAAATTCATAGAAGTAATTACTATGACCAGGCCACACAGAGATTTTGGGACGACTGTCGTCTTTTTTTTTTTCTTCTTTTTTTTTGGCGGGGGGGAAAGTGGGTATTGTTTTGTTTTGTTTTGCTCTGAAACTGAAGATGGCCTTTGGTAGAAAAATCCCAATCATGTCGTTTAGTAGCAATGTAGTAATACTAGTTTGTTCATCTGTGTAGGAAAGGGCCTCATGTGAATGTGTTGCTGTAGTTCAGCAAAAAAAACTATTCGGTTATTCTTTTTTTTTTTTTTTAAGAGAGAGCTCAATTCCATTCACTTTTCTCACACCCACACTCCTTCAGCATAAAAAGAATGGTAGCACAGAAGAAAATGCCATTGTTGTGAACTAAAGATTACAGTTCTTCAAGCAAGTCTCTATTCTTTGCAAACCTGGAGAATAATAAATGCAGATTGCATCAGAGATGTAGCTGATGATAATAACACAACGTTTGGTCTCTGATTATTCATTGTAGTAGGACAATTACAGGAATCTTGACTTTTTCTATGGTGCTATTGAGATTTACTACACTTCATTGCAAAAAAAATGCAGAACAGCCTTGGTGAAAGTAGAACAAAGTCTATTTTTCTCTTTTTCTTATAGTTAGAAGCAGTATTTGTGATTGCTACCAAGAGCCTGGTTTCATATAAGAGCTGTGAGATGAAAAACATGAATTGCCTCAGTGCTCTTCACCTGGGTCCTGAACCTTTTAGCAAAATCGGACTTGCTTTTGAGGCTCCAGCAAAAGCCAGACTCTGGTGCGTTTCCCGTGGGTTGAAATTTTATTGCGACCATTTTGCGCTAGAACTACTGTTATCTCTGCTTGATGGATAAATTCATTATGCTTTCTGATGGATTTTTACATGTGAAATGACATATAAAATACTGTTGTTATTTGACAGGGATGGGCTACTGGCAAGTAATAGAATCAAACAGAGGCACTTTCTTCCCTAAACACTTTTTTGGATCAACAACTGCATGTTTTCATTCCAATAATTGGAATTTTTCAATGCAGGTATACTGCTATATCTATAGGAGAGATTTGATCTGTGGTCATTGAGACATAGTTCATTTTTGGCTAGTACTAGTAAAAATAATTGCGATGTCAGTTCTGTACCTGAATTACTTGTGATAGATATACTTCTGGATTAGGCAGTCTACACTCTGCAATAATGAGAAATGTCAGGTTTTTGTTAAAAAATGAGCAGTGAAATATCTCTGCAGGTTATTATCACTTTGAGGGATTGTGGTTCCTCTCCATTATTCCCTCCACTATTGTTGAATTGTCCAATTTAAGTGAATAACAGCGCATTCTTTCTAGAAACTGTTGGTGAGAGCCAAGGAAATAAAATGTAATAGAGGGATCTATTACATAAAGGGTACCTGTATATAATAGCCATTGGCAAAGTTGGGAGACAATAGCCAGGAATCAAATTCACCAAATGGAGAGGGTTTTTCGTTTTGTTTTTCAAAAGTCTGAGCTACACATACTGAGCAACCCAGTCCTACTAGAAAATGCTTGCTTTTGTACAGTCCCTGCTAATATTGTTGATACAGCAGTCTCACAGGTTGGACACCTTCTGCCTTCATTAAAACTCATAAAGCTGCTATTTAAATCTTTTGTAATCATGCATGACTAACTATGGAAAGCATTTAACTTCATGCACTGTCACATTTGTAAAAAAAGAGAGCTGTATTTTAATTTCTCAGAATTCACACTTTTCTATATGTCCTGCAAAATCAGCTTTAATTTCTATCCCTTTCTAAAAAGAGTGCATTAAATCATTACCTTCCAGACTGACTGGATAAAAGGTGGGGATAATTCAGAATTTTGCAAGTCTTTTCTCACCTATTCTCAATCATTGACTAGATCCCTCAGGATCGGCTGGTTGCAGCAAACTTTGGGGTTTTTTTATTTGTGCAACTTGTTACTGAAGCAAACAAGTATCTGCTGAGGTAGATACTTGCCTTTGACAGCTTCTTCTTTAGTGAGTACAAGTATGCTCAAATTTCATTTTAAGTTAGCGGTATCCAGGCTCTGGTCATCTTAAAACTAGAACTTTTGTGTATGTCAGCCTGCACAGAGGATGCTTGAAAAAAGCATTGTTCCCTGGATTGTTTCTTCCTTCAAGATTTCTTGCCATTTGGTACAAATCTGTTCCAGCATGCCGAGTATCCTTTCTGTGGGGAGAAGAGAGTCGGATTCTGCAAAAAGTCCCTGCTGGGAGATTAGTGTAGACCAAACAAAGGCTGTACTACCACAAGGGATCTGTGGAGCTCTTCTTCTGTCTCAGCAACATCTTGGAGCTTCCTTTCCTCACCCTGGTTTTGTCAGGTCCATTTGGGTTGAGTTATCCACATGACCCAGTGGAAATACAAAACCTGTAGCTTTATGGGCTTCAATGGCTTTAGGCCAGTTCTGATTACATATTTAGATGAAGCATAGTAGGAAGCTTTAAGAAAGCAAATTCTGTTTTTAACGATAGCTATCCTGTTTTCTATGGAACTTGTTAAAATACCCTAAACAATTAAATCATTATGCAGAGTTGCCAGATTTCATTGCTTAGGTCCCAGCTGCCACTGTGGCCCATGAAAGCGGTATATTTCTGAATGAGGAACAACCTTCTTTTCTCTCTTTTATGTTTGAAAAGTGTAAGAAAGGACGAAGTGTCACGCTTAATTCGTCTTTAGTGAAAATGTATTTATTTGTTTTCATTTTGTAAGTGAATTTAGGATTTGGTCTGTGCAGGGAGAAGAAGGGAAATCAAGAACTGTTTTCTGGGCTAAGATCTTCTTGTGCTGTGTGCCAAGTCTTATTATGAAGCAACTTTTTTATGGCCACATTTCAAAGCCTTGTATAACAGAGATTATAATAAAAATGTTCCAAGGGTCTACATCCATAACAGTGCTGGGTGTTGCTATTATACGGAATTTAATTTTCTCTCATCAAATTTCATATTGCCACAGTATGTTGTGTCTGTCTTTTTGATTTACATAAACAAATTTCAGAGTAGCTGGGGTATGCTGGCATGATGAGATGAACATGAAATGTCATCCACCATCTTAAATACTCTGCATTGTCTTTTTGTTGTTATTCCTTACAGGTAGTGCTGCTGCTGCTCTGTTAAATAGGTTTTCATTCATTCCCAGTCCTTTTAGTTCTACTTTACTTAATGATCCATGCCAGCAAGTAGATACCAGTTTAGAACAAAACAAAATAAACCTGATTTTCCTGGTTGCATTAAATTTATTTTACAACATAAAAGCTAACGATTTGATTCTTAGCTGGAGCGGCAAAGGCCTCACTGGTACTTGGGTAGAGCCGTGGCAGCTGAGACCCTCCGAGACAACACGAGGGTGCAGGTTAGCAGGTTTGCGTGCTTTCACCCCTGCAAGAAAGAGGCCAGGAAATTTCCCCTTGCATGCTTTCTCCCATGCTGCCCTGACTGGGGCAGAGGCAGTTCTGCAAATAGAAGAAAACCTTGCCCTTAACACAGGAACAGGAGCTGGAGATGGAAAAGACTTGTTAGATCACTCAGGTCATTTTCCTGACAAAGCAGATCTGTCCTCTGCCTTTCCCAGTGCTTCATCTGTCCTCTGCATTTCCCTGTGCTTCTGCTGTCTGGGTTTTTTTTCAAAGTGGAATGAATCAAGTGTTTTATCCGGTCATTAATAAGAAAAACCTCACTCTCTTGTGGCACTCCTGTCTTTCTTGCTACAGGAAATATTATATTATTGGTTTACCCAAGTTTCAGGGCTTTGTACTCCGTAATGGTAGTCTTTTAGGCATCCGCTATCTAATTTATATTAGATGAGCACTATCCATTTGTATGGTGCCCATCACCGTGGTGTCTGAGCACCAAAGTGACAGCTTTCTTTTCCCTTCCTGCATGCACAGTGGGTTGGCATGATTTATGATTGTCAGCTCTATTTTTAATACTTATGCTTGTGTGTGCGGATGTGTTTGTTTTAAATGAGTTGCAACAGTGTACAGAGCTTGCTGATTTTAGCCCATATCAGCATTTTCTGGTGTGAGATAAGGCAGACCTTTCTATCATTTCCCAAATTCCCAGCTTATTAAAAAAAGCTAATGAGGAACAACTAACCAACCGATGCAAGAATGCCTGGGTGCTGTGGTTACAGACAAATCCGGCCTTTCCACATCTGTGCCTGGTGCAACTCGCTCAGCAAGGTCTGCTGGCAGTTTTGTAGCCTGCAACTGCTTCTCGATCTGGTCCATGTAAGATCCCAGCAAGAGCAAAGCACCTGTGAGCCGGAGCCTTCCTACCCTGGAGGCCCCATAATTTAGGGTTTGTGATGGGCTAATGTCACTTTGCCTCCCTTCCAGCTTTCTTCTTTCCGGGTCAAGGCTCCTCAGCCGGCAGCAGCACAGGGCAGAGCTGATCGCTGCTGTGTTTATTCCTCTGTCTTTTCTGCTAGCAGTCAGTAGGACCACCTTGCATTGCTAATGCTCTGCTTACTGCAGTCTAAATGTGTTGCCTTACTTCAGCTTTAATCTCTCCACTCTTGAAAACCATCCCCAATTAGGGCAGAAGACGACTCTTCCAACCTACCGAGGTTTGTTGGCATAATGTTTACTGCCAGTGTGCAGCCTCCTTTGGCTCAAAAAGTAAATCACACATGTAAATGTCATCTCTGATTCCCTGCAAAATATCTGTTTTCTCTGAGAAGTTAATTACTGATTTTGAACCAGCTGAAATGAGGCCTAATGATGGTCTTCTCTTAATTTTTGACAAGTGATGGCTTGATTGAAACTAACTTTACATAGCTTCAAATGTGAAATTTAGTTGTGATGCATTTCCATTTCCTCAATTCCTCCAAAGACAATGCCAGAGACCAGTTTATTTTCTGGACCTTCAACAACACAGAAATTGCAAGACTGGAGCAATGCAAACAGAGGTATTGTGAAAACTCTCAGCAGATGATGCTCAAGTCTGCAGCTGAAGCAGCAGGATTGCATAGTAGCTAACCTGCACGCCTAGCATCCAGGTAACAGCAAGGCAAGACAAGTGGGCCTGGCACGTGGCAGGGCTGAAGAAGGCAGCAGGCAGGAGTGACACTGATGGGAACCTGAGGTTGCATATATTAGCTAAGCCAAGCTTTCAAAGTGGTTTCTTCTGTTGTTGTTGCTGTTAAGATGACTGAGCAAGGGAAATGGGTGAGTCATTACGAGGTCGCTTTCCTTGCCCTGGTGCCTGGATGATGGATGCGTGAATGGCTGCTTGAATTCGGAAATGTTTCGCCCCAGTGGGCACGCTTACACCTCCCCGTGCTCATCAGGTCAGCTTCAGCTGAGCAGGGATTTATTCTGCCTCATTCAGCACATCCCCGTGGTACCCTGGCCTCACCTTCCTCTAGCCCTGCGCTCCGGGAGCCGCGCTAGCTGGCTGCAGCTGCCATCCCTTCCCGGGTGGAGGCACGTGGAGCTGAGCCTGCAGTCCTCCTCTCCTCCCTAGTTTCAGGGAAATCAGCGCGTGCAGCCTTGTTTTCACAGTTGTGCCACTGCTCAGTTCAGCGCTGACGCTGCGCAGTGAAGCATTTTACGGGCTTGTCCATTATCAGCAACAGGAGCTGTTTTCTGTTTTAAAGGGTGATTTCAGATGTTTCAGTTATTTCCTGGGCATAGCAAATATTTCTAGCCGTTCATCCATGAAGCCATCAGTTAGACTATTATTTCTTTTTCTTGCCTTCAGCCTCTTGGTGGAAAGGTTCCATTTTATTTCATCTTTATTTTCCTTGGTTTTTGTTTTGCACATGACCTTAATACTTGATTAAATTAAACATCCTTTGTCCCACCAAAGTTTTTCAAACCCGACAGGATTAGGCCTTTAGTGAGTTATTGCAGAAGCAAAGCCTCTACCTCAGAGTAAGTGATTTCCTGCCTTTCTATGTTTTCCTGCCAGAAACAATGAAAAAAGCCACAAGAGACAGGAATAATGCAGTCCTATTTAGTGCGCGTCGAATGTAGAGTCTGTGTTATTTACACTCTATCATATTAAACTGAACTGAATGTTTGCTTGACATCTACCTTTGTGTACCAGGCCTTATTCTGATGGCAGAAGGCAAATAAAGAAACCCTGGAAATTAGGAGAACAGCACTGGCTTACAAATGGGTTGGACCTAGGCGGTAGTGCTTGTCCAGATCCTGCTTTTCTTCACTAAAAGTCTGGCATTGGCTTTGCACCGAGCTCTCCTCAACACACATTTTGGTTTCAATAAGAAGCTCTAATGAGTGCAAACTTCAGCTCTTCACCATCCCAAAACTGTAAGTCCCCTTGGATTCAAAACACATGCTCTTTCTCCTCGTCTGGTCTCTGTAGTTGGGTTTTCCATCATCTACCCAATGTCCGCCAGTGGACCAAAAAGTCATTTCTTCCTGAAGTTTCCCAGCAGGTGGTTGTTCTCTTCTACCAGTAATGTCCCTGCCCGTACTGCTTCACCCGGGGAGATTGCTTACCTGTAAAGTCAAGGTGATGAAGTACCTTGTGCCAAGCTACAATTAGCCTTTCCTCCTCTACTTTACTATCCCAGCCTGCCACCCAGCCGCAGTTCCTCAAGCAGGTTTCTGATGGCCACTGCTGCAACTGCTCTCCCAGGCTGGAGAAGGAACAGCCAGAGCCCAAATGACTGGGGAAGCAGAGAGCTTTATGCACCTCAGAGCTTTATAGGGGGCTGTTCGAAGTCATTTGAAAAGGAACTGGGGAAGAGGAGCAGCAGAGGGGGCAGAGAGAAGGTAAAGAAACCTATACGTTTACCCTTCTCTTCTAGCTCAAAAATAAGGTGAGGTAATTAATCACATTAGGTTGTACTTAAATCAGAAGACTATTGCTGAATCTTTTTGTGACTGAAGCCACCAGAGAAGCGTATATTTAATGTAATGTGGGATTCTGATTCTCAACATAATTTTACAATTTCACTGATTTTCCCTTTCATTTCAAAGGCTTGCTGTCTGTCTTTCCATTGGCTGTTTACGTAATGCTTGAAATTTTGACAAGCCCTTGTGTATTTAATCCATGAAGACACATTCTCTTCCCCATCAGCAAACACAGCTGTTGGCTGCAAACTAGGAAGGCTTTGCCATAAATAAATCTGCAGGTTCTCCCCGCATTGTCTCCTGCGCAAAGGTCTCCACTGAGAAACGTCACTCACCTCTAAATCAAAACTGACCACTCTCCCTAACGACTGCAGATGGAGCCCGCTTCGTCTTCACATCTCCCTTGTCGCCTGCGGAGGCAGAGACTTCCCGACGCCTCCGCATGTCCCCGCACGCTGATGAGCGCACAGCATCTGCATTGCAGTCCCTTCATCCCCGGGATGCTGCGGATCCCTGCAGTCCCTGCTGGATGGGCAGCGGTGGGTCACCACCCTGCAGGGCGGGAGCAGGAGGTCCAACAGGCTTTCCACCTGTGAAGGAGCCACCAGCTCCAGGGGTAGCTTTTCGGACTGGGCCCTTTTTGGGGTCCCTTCGAGGCCAGCAGTGTGTTCCCAGGTGGGAGCCCACCATGAGTTCCCTCCTGCTCTCCTGCTATTGAACTGCTCTTCTTCCCTTTTCTGCAACTGGCAGATGTACCAGTTCCCCATCACCCTCGAGACACTTTTATGATTTCAGAGAGGTGGGACAGGGAGAAGTAAGCAGCGATCGAACTCCAGGCAGATCCTGCACGACTTGGGCTGTTTCTCCTCATTTCATCAGCCCTGCAGCTGCTCACGTGTCTCTACCCCGCTGCCTCCCTGTTCGCAGCGGTTTGATATTTTCTCCTCTGGCCCAAGGGCTTTCTCTTTGTAATTCGCTTTTCACTTCAAACCTCGTGAAGGAGAGACAGCATGCCTCTGAGCTGGGACTGAATGGTGCACAAGGCTTTGAATCTGTAACAAGCAGCTGGCTGCAGCTCTGAATATGATCTAATAGGGAGAAACATGCCCAACAAACTCCTGCCACATTCACTTGAAGCAGGAGAGATTTGTACGTACATCCTTCTGCTGAAAGACTATATTATGCGGAGCATGCAAAGTATCGACTGCTATCCATTTTTAGAGCCATTGTTAAACAGAAAATTAGCATCATGGAAGAGACAGTGGGAGATTTCTCTTTCTCCCCTCCCCTCCCTCCCCTGGTACAGTGTCTTTATTCTGTTTTCTCTGGTTCTCTTTGTCTTACTGGCATACTGGTCTTCTAACCATCCTTTGTTTCATTTATATTGAAATCAGCTGGCAGAAGACAAAGTTCACAGCGTATATTTAAAGCCCGTGTTTTTGAGACCATTAATTATTATTTTACTCCATCTTTCCTGGGAAGTTGCTAGTGATTTGTTTTCAGGTTCATTTCATGAGTGTTTACTGTCATTTACTCTGAACTCTAGTCTTTTCCTTTCTCTGCGTGTCCCTCAAAATGCTGACCACATGCTGGCTCTGCTTTGCATTTCTGTATCTGAGTTTGTATTTTAATATTCATTAGGTATTTGTACTGACAGCCCATCAATACATTAAATTAGTATATATGCAGCTAACAAGTATGGTACATGCTTAACTGACTTATAACAACATTAAAACAGACAGACACAACAGATTGTCTCAGCAGGGTTTAATAAACTGTACTTATCCACAGTTCCTCTGAAAAACAGACACACAACTGCAATGTACAGTGCTCCCTCGCATAATAAGATAAACAGTAAACGCACTGAGCTAAATGTGTTTTGTTCTTCTGATGAGAAAATTAAACTTTCTTCCATCACAGAGAGCTGCTTCTGTGGTTTCTAGTCTTTTAAACAGTTAGGCTTTCAGTTATAAAGTACCGTGCATTTTAATTCCAGAAAATATTTAATGAACATCAAATAATACTGGAGTTGATAAAAGGCATGCACAGTTATGCATTACTCTACTCATTCTCATGCAATGCTTTGAAGGTATTGAGATGTCTGCAAGTAATTAGTATCATCATTAGAATATCAATTTTTTTCTGCTAATTAATGCTAATGTGATTAAAATGGGAGCTTTTTTGGATAAGAGGTATTATCTCTTCTCTATGTGAGTGAGAAAGTAGCTCTTCTAAAACAGGCAGAAGAAAGCAGGCAGAAAATTATGTCAGGTGAGAGGAGGAGAGAGCTTCTCAGTTTGTTCCTTTGCAAACGTGACTGTCTCCTGCCCAGAAGCTTCCAGAAGAAATCTCCTGCCTTGCCTCCTGGAGATAGCACAGACCCCCTATTGCATTACATTCATCAGATGTGTCTTTTTAATAATTTTAATATAAAATGTAATATGTGTGTAATATATATTACTCATATATCCTGTTTCTCTATAATCAAAAATTATGTGATTAAAAGTGCACAAAAGTGCTCTAATAGACAATAGCCACTTAAAAATCATGAGTGGAAAGGGTTTTGAAATTAAGTATTTATCTAATCTTTTTCAGCTTTGTCCTGAAATATGTGCTCATGTAATTAACTTTGCTGATGTGAATCATCCTTTAACTCCAATGGAGTTACTAAAGAAGCCTCTTATCCTGCATTAGGGCATTAGAAGTGCTCACACTCCCATCAGCTTAAACCACAGTGGTCCCTCTCCAAGCATTTCATTTACCTCAGGCTCAGGACCCGAGTGTGGGTACAGTCACTGCTGCGCCGGGATGCGCTTGGGAAGAGTTTTGCAAAAAGCGTAGGGACAATCCCCTAAGCAGCACTGCCCTTCCCATTGCTTTTGATGGCCCATCAGTCAGCTTCAGCTGCCAAGGAGCACAGAGCAAATAAGCAGGGCAGTACGCTGCCAAAAGGGAAGCCAGGTTTACTTACACACTTGAGAATAAACATGGGGAGCATTTAGGTATGGTCCATGTAGCAAGTCTCTAGGCAGCAAGGTACTCGGGTGCTAGAGCTGCCAGCATCCTCCATGAGAGCACGCAGAGTCGCCCCGGGAATCGAGACATTCCTTAGCAACATGTTTAAACATCCTTTTTAAAATAATGATTTTTTTTTTTTTTATCTTTTTGTTTTCACTTGATCTCTATGTATCTATTTGTGGTGGAGAGCTGTTGACTTGTTCATTGTTTAAAATATTCAAACTTGTTTAATTTTTTTCTCTCCGTTAATAAACAGTATAAAGCATCTGAGAAACCGGCACCGGATGCAGCAGCCATACCTCAGCAATGGCAGGTGACCTTTAACATCAGATTTTGCTCATTTTCATAGGGAGGGAAAAATCAGCAGAAGCGGCATTTGAGTCGTTCTTGCGCAGGTAATGCCACTGTGATCAGTTTGAGGCATCTCTTCTGATAGAGTGAAAAGCCACTTGTTAGAAATAATGGGTAATTTCTCGCAGCCTTGACCAGCCTTTATATTCTGGAAAGTCAGAGGCCTTTCCTTGCATTACTTTTATTTACAGTTTTTAAAAGGACATGAGAAGAGACCCTCAGTGTTAACTTTCTCCCCAGACTTGTTTCTGTAGGGCCTTCCCGCAGCCCTGCACGATCTCTCCTTCCCAGGCCACATCCAGCCTTGCTGATGCCCAAAGCCAGAGCTGTGGAGGTGAGACTCTGCCAAAGTGGGATGGGAGGCCCCAGGAGAAAATAGCTAGCTTATTAGAGATACCTGTGCATTTTTACTGATAACATTATCCCCACCCAAGACCATACAGGTATGTTGGGTGGTTTACAATTACCATCGCTTTTATGAACCTTTAAGAGCATCCCAATTTTTTCTCCCTGTATTTTTTTTTTCTTGTGGATAGTCTGCAAATTTATAGGCAGACAGCACCTAAAAGTCCGTGCTCTGGGCCAGGCAGTAATTTTCTTTCTCATAAACAGGCTGTTACAGACCAACCTCCATAAAAGATACACGGGTCTGGGGGTGCTGGTGCTTTTAGTTCATTAGAAGATGGGTTTCATTTCTGATGTGGCATTACAAATAACCCCAAAAGATAAAAGGGATTAAGAGATGGCCGTTTATTTATTTTATTATTATTTACAAATGCTAGGATATAACGCTTAGTGTAAAAACTTGGAAATAAGATATGTAAGTGGGGAAACTGCCCCAGAACTGGAGAAGTCTGAGAGCAGAACAAAGCGAAGATATGTTGCAAACATATCTGGTTCAGGCTTGCTCCAGGAGTTTGCACTTAAATGCAAACAAGGTGGCATCAAACTTTTGGCAGTAAGAGATGGTAGTTCCCAGGAATACTGCTGTAGATCACAGAGCTGCTAGAACATGTCTTAATCCCTTTTGTTGAGTACTTAGCCAATAACCACCCAGGTAGTTTGGTCACTGTCCCATCTCAGCTATCAGACAGCTATTGTGAAAACAAATTCATAAATAAATACCTTCAGGACCATGCATTTGTTGACACGCGTTGCCAGGGGGGTTCCCGCTGAGCCAGCAGGGACACGTTGTGGCTTTTCGTGCTTCCCCTTCGTTTTCACCATTTTGCTCTGCAGCAGTCTGGAGGCAGCAAACAAGCTGAGCAGTGCTCCCTTGAGCTGCGCCTCACCTCCATTGCAATGTTTCTGTTTTAGAGAGGTCTAAAAGCTTCTCTAAAGGTGGAAAATGCCAGTTCCTCATTTTCCAACCAGAAGATGATGACAAAGAGTAATCAAGTGTATGTGTTGGGGGAGGCAATACAGAGAGACATTTCCCTTTCCAGTGGTGTTGAAGCTTTCCCCATCAGTGTTCTGGTGAGGTGGGCACACTGCTACAGAGATGTCATTTTCCAGAGGGGAAGTTTTCACTTGCCGTTTTTTAGCCAGCCCCTAGAACTCAGTCTTTTTTTTTTTTTACTGTTAACCCCAAATCTATGTTCTTGCTCTCTTTCTCTCAGTTTGCAGAATTAGAGCTGCATTTTGCTATTGCCTTTAAGGAAAACCTTGCATTGCTTCCAGTATTGCTTTTCAAAACTAATAGTATCAGAAAGCTGAGTTTACTATAGTCATTAATCTACTTTCCTCCCAACAGCCTTGGTGTTGGTCTTTTCTGGCATATGCACACTGTGTGTTTCACTCATATCCTATTTTTCTATAGAGCTTTAATGCGTGATTTGGGAGGAAGAACTATATCATGCTATTTAAGCAAATGGGGCTTTAGGACTGCCATGCATTCCTCCAGTGAGCTATAATCACCCTGACTGTGTCACAGAGCCTGTCTGATTGGGACTGGGGGGCTCAGTAATGAATCTTGAATCTGCTTTATCTTTGAATGAGTCCAGATGCTTTGTTAGATACCAGTTCTGTTCTCCCTCCTTTCCTTTTTTTTTAATCTCCTCTTTTTTTTATGTCAGAATGAATTGATCCCAGGCTGCTCCTCTGTACTCTGACACTCCTGAATATGGAAGTGTCACTGTAAAATGAACCATAGCAAATTCTTAATAAGCTATCTTCAGAGAGAGTTATAGTTTTTGACATTTAGTTATAGATTTATCCCTTGTGCAGGAAGCCTTTTTCATTTCATGCATGCTAACTGTGGTGAGAAAAAAGTCATTATTAAGTATTTTTCATACTTTGAGGTATTGAACAGCCACATCACATGCACTGCCAGGCACTAGCAGGAGCAAGAGCAGGGAATGGAAGGAAGGGCAGAAGAAATGGGGACACCCTGTGTGAAACCTGTGGGCTAAACTCCTTTCAAAGAATAATAGTTTTAGGGTTCCTGTACCATCATACTGGGTTGGTATCAATGCTTCGTATTCAGAAAGCTGCTGCCAGTTATCCGGGCTTATTGATTCAGGTTAGATCAGGGCTCTGCACTGACTTCCGTGAACCCAACCCTGAAAACAGCTATTTCTGCTGGTAATAAATAATATTAGTTAGGTAAATTTTGAAAAATATTTACATGTTATAAATTAATTTGTTTTATATAGTACATTATCATTTTAATAAATTAATAGTAAAAAAGAAGTAACATGATGACCACTAACTATGAAATTTATCACTTCAGTTTGCTGATATTGTGTCATTCTCACCTAACTATTTATTTAGAATAAATAAACTGAATAGAAACTGTAAACAAAATTCATTAATTCATCTAGCAAATCCCAGTTTTAAGAGAACAGTGAGATGCTAAAGTTCTGCTTATAAAAAAAACCCCAATATTCTGGTTTCTGAGGTAAATGCATATGGGTCTGGAAACAATAATGCTGTGTTCACCTGTTCTGTTTTTTAAAGTGATACTAGGCTCAGCAATTTTAAACTGATGCTTTGGACCTGACAAAAACCCAAAGCCTAGTTACTATTTTGTTCCCTTTGGTACATGTAATGGTAAATACGTCGTTGTAAGTAAAACCCATCTGAAAGGGTAAAGAGCTGCTCCTTGTCCAAGGAGCACAATCGGAAAAGTGTATGACTATTTTCTTCCAGAAAGAAGCGTACAAACATGTCCAGAAGGTACACTGCCCAGTCTAAGGTTAACTGTGCTCACCTTTTTGTTCCTAGCAGTGAGCAAATCTCGCTCAGAAAATTGCAAAATCTCCGTTCCAGCTTAACTAGTATAATTAAAGGAATGACAGTGACTTCAGATACTAATATTTTTTTGCAAGATATACAGTCTGGTTTGTAGTGTTGTTATCAGCTCCCTCTCTCTTCTCCAAAGATATTATATTTTGCTCTGGTTTTTCAGAATCAGGTGTAGCAATATATTTGCAGAAGTGGCACCAAAGCTTATATGCATACGTAAGATAAAATAATAATCCTGCAAAATGAGGGAGAGATCCAAAGCATACCAAAGCCAATTATTCCCTTTCCAGAATTTAGTAGACATTGGCTTAGTCCCCCGTCACCTGTCAGCTTGTTTGCTGATTTTTTTTTCCCTTTTGGAGAAATACAAAGGTGAGCTCTTGAAAATGAAGCAGTCTGTTGCGACAAGCACTGCTGCACACATGTGAGGGCAGCATGCCTGCTGCTGCCTGCTGTGGGCTGACCCTCCTTTCGGCTCTGGTTTCCAAACTGAAAACTACCACCACTGCAATTCTGGGTCTTCACTCCTACGCAGGCACAGTGGACATCATCATGATGCCCAGAGAGACTGATTTTGGGGTGCAGTCAGACCCCCAGGTGTCTAACCAAAACCTAGTGTGTTTGCATGTGCAAGTAACATGCCCTGTGGTCACAGCAATTTGCACCTCTATACAGACTGGACTGAAAATGTCAAGTCCAAGTCCTGGGTGGTGGGATATGAGGGCACATTAGTGTGGAGGTACCTGATACAGTGCTTTATGATCATCTGGGGAGGCTGGCTGCAATCCTGCAGGCTGATAGACCCAGGTACCTGCTCTACAGGAGCAAGCCAATGTCAAACATCCGCCAGGAATGGCCTCAACAGCACCAGCTTTGAAAATTTAACCGAAAAAGTTAAGTAGAGGTGTTACTCATTTCCCCACATAAAGGTAATGTGCTGAAATACAAGGTTGAGTTGGATTTTAAAAAAGAAAAAACCTCCTAATTGCATAATTAAACTGTTGCAAGAAATGAAAGGGCAACGCCATGCAAAGCATGGCTAAGCAAAAAAAAATTGATGATTTGCTTATCTACCTGATAAATAAGACTGAAGGATCTGTAAAGTGTCTCTCTGTGTGTTGCAGGGAAATGCGGATTTATTAATACCAAGAAATACAAAAACATTAACATCATTGGATTAGGATTAAATAGAGTATTGCCATCAATATCAGACCATATTTTTAAATGCTACTTTCTAGGCTGTTTTTGGTGTCCTGGCATGAATTCCTCATTTGACCCTGTGTGCTATTTTTATGCAATTCTATGAGACAATTTGGAGTAGTTATAGTAATTTTCAGGTAGATATTAACTTTACTGAGCTATTAGGTAGTTCAGTCCAATTCCAACTAAAATCAGTTGCCAGGTATTTATCAACTTCAGTCAAAGCAGCTTCTTACCAGATATGAGGTTTGGGACGGTCCTCCCTTCTGGTGACCTCCATTCCTTGTGTCCCATTCCTACTCACTCTCTTGTTTAAAAAGCATTCAAGGTGTTAAAACTTAAGGTAATCTTTTACATATTGCATGTCTTTTACATATTTGGGGCCAGGGAGGATCTTTTTGTCTGGGGGCTCCATTGTCATCTAATGTAAAGAATACCTACTAAGTATTTTTCAGCTCACAGATAACGGTTGTGTTTTATTTAAAAATTTAAAACAAAACAAGAAAACCCCCAAAAAACTAAATGCTTTATCAGATGCATTAATTAAAGAAGCTGCATGTTTCCAGCTATGGAAATTGGGTGCTCACTGAAGTTCCCTTCTCTGGCAGCCTGCGCAGACTGATGCCTTTCTCCCCCTCCTTAGAAGGCCTTAATTATGCCACAGGCAGCTACCTTGTTCTGTTCAGTCTCATATTCTGCCACATTACCATTAGAAGCAGAAAGAACTAATTAAATAAGTATACTAAATGACTATTTTCTCATTCATTTATTCTCTGTCCAACCTCATTGCGTATTCTCTTTTAGTCAGGGGATAGATAGAGGGAGGCAGACCCTGTTCTTCCATTGGTTCTCAGGGGCTTAGGCTGCCGTTAGGACTACTACAGTTATATATAGGTTATTTTTCAATTCCTTCTGCATTCTCACATTGAAATCCACTCCCTCGGCATATACTGTCCTCCACTTAAAGGCATCAGAGGAACCCAAAATTTAATCCTGTTTCCCATTTTGTTTCAGCAGATTAAAATTTCAGCTATAAAAGAATGCTGGGATTCTTTAATAAAGACGTATTGGGTCAAACCAAACTCAGCAGCCTGTCCCTGATGCTGGTTATGCTTGCAGTTTCCCAAGCGTATGAAAGCCTGGTGGCTGATGCTCTGTGGGTTTGTACTGCTTTTCTGTGGGAAGAAAAGGAGATGTAGACAGCAGCAGGCTCCCATTAGCTTGTGGGCATTCCCTTTCTGCCTCATGTCTGAGCAAAGGGCAGCTCATTGTATTTTAAGCCTCTCTTGGGATGTCAGGAGCAGAAGGTAGATGATACCCATCGAGACTTTAGGACACAGGGCTCCACGCGTTGTGTAAAATACAGTTCTGAAAACTATATAATTTATCAGGCAGATGTAATTCCATCAAGGGGTTCTGGAGATGGTGCAAACCACATCATCCATTTATAGCCTGGAAATTCAGTTACTGTGCCTGCAGGAACAAATACTGCTCTTATATCCCATAGTGTGATTCTGCAAATCTTGTCTGGATGGAAGCAGTGTGGCCCTCTTCCCTCTCAGCGCAGTTGCAGAAGTATTTGTGGGATGCATTTTGGTAGAATACAGGCCATATTAAAAATTTTAGTAGCTGAGGCAACAAAAAGCTAAGGTGAATGGCGTTCAACTTCTCTCTCATGAGCTCTTTACTTAAATTCCATTGTAACAGTTTTAGTATGCAGTTAGATGCAATCCAAGCAACGTGGCCAGAAAAGCAGAAGGGTTAATTAGATACGATATGCTGGCTTTAGTACAAAATACACAGAGCTTGACTAGTTTAAATTAAACATTTGTGTTTGATTAGGCTCTGCATGTCTTCATATAGAGAGACTGTGTTGTAATAGAAAAGATGATACAGATTGAATTTATGTCAATCCAAAGGATTTTTTTTAATAGGAATGAGAAGTGTTGAATTATCTGAAGACTGAACCTCTCTGTGGGTGAGGTAGAGTTTGTTTTAGATGTGTTTTATAGTATACCGGGAATGGTTTTGCTGGATTTGCTGTTAATGTGCTATTCCTAAAGGAAATATTAATGCTCTTAGGGCCAAGTTCTAAACCTCTGATATGTAAAAGCAACTCCCAAAGTACTCATTTGGCATTACACAAGAGTCATACTTAATCTTTAGAGTGTATCGTATTTTGTTATGATTGCACATGTTGACAAATGCTATCAAACCTCTAAAATATGGATTTATTTTGTTAACAATATATTTATTTTTATTCAATTGAAATAATCAACATCTGTCTATCTAGTCTGAAAGGATGCTGCGCCTGGCTTTCTAATATTAAAGTTCCCTTGATTCAGTCATAATCCTGTCAGTCCTGACACCTGAATTGAACGCAGTTCGACTGAGTTTTATACTATCTGTGTCTTCATGTGAGCTGTCTCCACCCTGGCCAGGGCATTGAAGGCGCTTTAGTATTTGCCTTAAGACCAGGAAACAGTCTAGAGGTCAAGATCAAATTTTTCTCTCATCACGTAAGACAGATGCACATCAGAAACCTCCACCATTCTGATTTTTCTGGATACCTCAGAGTGCTTTCAGATGTATCCCATTGCGGGAAAAGAATACTAAAAGCCTGGTTATCAGCTGTGGTACTAAGCCACAGCACAACAGTTGGCCCGTCAGGCCCCATGCAACTTTCTTATGCTGCCACTGTCTTTAGCTACGTGGGATGAATAAAATGGATGGAGTTTCGTTCTATCTGGCTTGTGTGTAGCTTTTTATAGGTCGGTCTTTGCAGTTCCAGACTGAGCTTTTGCAGTTGTGTATTGAGCTTTTAGAAGAAATTTTTTTTTCCTGAACTTCTGCATATTTGAATTCAAAATATTTGAGCGAGGCGATGGAGATTTGGCCTCAGCTGAGAACATACAGGCAGAATTAGCAGTCTACGCTCTCACTTGAATTCATTGCAAGAGAAAGGCGTGCACTGCCTTGCCATACTAACTATGGATGGATTGGTACCAGCAGAGAGATGTGGCCCATCAGGCATCCACAAACCCTGAGCTCTCAAGTGTGTCCTGAGAGCGAGCAGCAGCTCAGAAGTAGCTCCTTCACAAGCCACGTTAGCCCTTTACGCTGTGCACTGTGCCGTGGGGCCACCTCCTGCCTCTGTGCCTGCAGTGAAGGTTCGCACTGGCTCTGGGCATCATCTGGGTAGAGACTGAGTTTGCAAACTGGGGTTTCCATTTGCTGAAAGCAAAACTGTAACAGAAAAGGCTGCTTTAGGCTCTTTGTTGCATCTCACCTTCCCCCTTACATCAAGTGTGATAAAAGCTGTAATAGACCAGGGAAGAGGGGATGCCAAGCTGATCTTCCTGTTAGCACTGAACATCCTACTTCTTCAGATGGGGGTGGGCCCTCACCGCTTGGCTGAAGACATTTTAGGACTTCACGGGGCTCCAAATGCGATCTGTGGGCAGAGAGACTGCTGCTTTTGGATAGCTATCCTAGTTGCTAAATGCCTGTTAAAATGCAAAGTTCCTCCCAAACAAAAGATTTAATAAAAGATCGTTTTTCTTTTATGGCGTTTTTTACAACCACTGCAGTGTATGGTACCCTCAACAGTTTTACAGCCCCCTTGCCATTGCCTTGAGTTTACTGGCCGTAGTAATATTTATAGACAGTGCAGACATTGTGCTCTGAACATATAGTCTGCTAGCCACCATCAAGGATGATTCACAGGACCGATTTTTTTATGCGATGAGATTTGCTAGTAAAACAGAACTCATATTGTTTATTATTCACAGTTTTTCACACTCTGAAACATTCTGGTCAGCCTTCTTTATTTCACTAAAACTTCATTTGAAGGATTTTTGCTTGTCGGTATTTGAGCTCGCCTGGTATTTTGAAATAAAGATTTCAGTTCATTTTTCCCTTTTACAAGGTTGGATCTCTCCTATAGCAGATGTAGCTCTTCCACCCCATCCTCCCATGGAAAAGGCTAGTCTGAATATCTAAGATGAGGATGTGGGGAGAGGTAACAAAACCCACACATTTTATATGATGAGGCAAATAGTTTAGTAAGTGGCAAAGTGGAGCGTAGCTTCCCCTCCGGTGCTATCTGAGATGGTCATCGCTTTCAACCAGGGCTGGCAGGACGGATGGAAAGACGTGGGAAGAGAGGAGGACTGTTGTGCAAGGTGCTACATTCCAATGGACAGAAAGGAGGCAGAGGGAGATTAAGAAAGAGGGTTTTTTTATTGTTTGATGATTTAACCAGTCTCCTCAGCAGTCTGTAAGTGCTGCAGTCCCATGCTCAACATTTTATTCCTTTAAATTCTGCCCCAGTTGGGGCAGGGCATCTCTATCTTCCCCAGCTCCTCTCTGCCTTTCTCCTTGTTAGCAGCCTTTGTTAGTGAGGAGACACAATTTCAGGAACAAAAGTAGAACCAGCTAGGATGAAAAGCCCAAATGCTCTTTTCCTTTAGTGCCTCTGGTGCAGGGACACAAAACCTCACTTAGGACCTGCCACATCCAGGTCCTCACTCATCTATTAGTTTTTTTCTAGTCTCATTGCCCTTCACAAAGTGTAATGGTCTCTTGCATAAGATTGCAGGAAAATCCACAGATCAAGACCAGCTGCACTTCTGCTTATTTTATTTCTGTGTATGGTTGTCATTTCTGGCCTGTACGGAAATCCCCTGTATGTCAGAAACAAGGTTTGTCCTGGTGCACTGCTCCTGGAGAAGCAAGGCTTTCTCCAAAAACACTTCTGATGTAGAGTAACTCTGCTTTCACGTGGATAAAATGGCTGAAGCTCTATTCATCCTTCCTTCCTTCCCACATTGAGTGTCCCTGCCTCTGTCAAAACCTAATCACAAGTGAAGATGTCTCCCACAGAGGACCTCTTTATAACCATAGCAACCCCATCAGCAGCTTGCGCTCACATTGCAGAGCTGCTTGTTGGGCAGGACAGCTTTTCTTGCTCAGAGGGGGCACCTGCAACCGTATTTTCCCTTTCTGTAATGAAAGCAGGAGAAAAGCACATCCAAGGATCATGTTTACTTTGTCTTGGACATGTGGTGACTCTTTAAAAAACAGACAGACTGGAAGAATGGTTGGAATAATACGAATGAGTGGGGAAATGCAATTTCCAAACACAGCAGTTACATTGCAAAAGAAGCTGATGATTCATGGGCATTAGCAAAGTGCTTTGACCATCTTTTCAAATGACATTAATATTGTTATTGCTCTTCCAGTGGCTGAGAACTTTTTATTGCATTTGTTTCCCTTTTAAAGAGTAATACGAAGGCTGTTTTCCAGAATAGTGGCAGTGTGTATCATAGCTATCGTCCTGACAATAAATAGTTCAGTGAGGTGTGTTGGTTTATTCCAGCATTGATGGCTCTTGTATTAACTCTCTGAAAATTAACTTTAAAATGACATTGCTGGGTCCAGTGTTTATAGTTTCAAAAATTTTCAAATCAGTGCTATTCACATTTCAAACAGGAATATTTCTTTGCTTCCCTAGCTGCCAGCTGTGCCAGCTCAGTGCTGACTTAGCATTACAGTTAATAAAGTTTCTCCAAGCTGCATTTTGCCTTGAGTGACTCAGTGCACTCTGCTTTTCTTTTGGGATGAATTGGGGCCCTGCATTCAGGTTGTTACAATCCACCAACTGCGCACCTAAAGATTATTTCTCAGAAAGATGAGTACCGTGTTCTTACTTAACTTGGGTCACTCTGAAGTGGAATAAACTGCATGGAAATGAGACCTTTGTAGTCATTGTGTCTCAGTTTTGCAGTTTGCCTTAACCCAAATTAGCCCTCATAGAAATTGTGAAATTGTTGAGATGATTTCAGGAAGGAAAAGAAGGCAAGAGGAGACAAAATATGCTGGGATGGTGACATAAATTTCTTTCTCTTTCAGAAATTCAGCCCAAAAATGAATGTTAAATATTGACATTAAAATGTTAATAACAATTTTTCTGTTCAAAATTAATTTTATATGTAGTTGTCTTTCATTTCACTTTAAAAAATGAAAGTTCTTAGTCACTTAAGTCTGAAACAAAGCATTTTGCTCTAGGCCAGATGAAATATTTTGTTAGAAATGAAATTATCTTTTTCTATTACAAACAGCCCCTAAAATTAATTATTTGGAGAGTCCTAAGGAGAAATAATGGGAATTGAATACGCAAGTTGGACGCTACTGAGTAGGCAAAAAGGACTTGTTGTTTCTGTTTGCAACACTGGTGAGATTTTTATTGGCCATTAATACTAAGTTCATTTCCAGTACAGATACATCATAAAAATTCAGAGCTATAAAAGCAGTCTGGAATCTGAGAACCATGACTTATCATGAAAGATGTTAGAAGCTCAAGCTATGCAGCTTATCAAAATGAGAGAGAAACGGTGATCAGTTGTGCCATGATTGTAGTGTGATTACGTGGGGAAAAAATTTTGATAACAGAGTATTCTAATCTAGAAAAGAAAAGCATAGCAAAGTTTAAAGGTTGGAAATTGAAGCTAGATGAACTCAGTCATGAGTTAAAGCTTGAGGTTTGGTTTTTTTGGTTTGTGTTTTTCTTTTGAACAATGGTAATTAAGTTTTGGAACAATTCCATGGGCAGGGAAGGGGGGCCATGAAAGATTTTCTATTAGTTAGAGATTTTAAATCTTTCAGAAAGATGTGCCTTCGCTCTAGCACCAGCTGGGTTTGTGGTGGGAGCTGTAGGCGGAATTGTCTCTCTCTCCCCCTCTCTCTCTTCTGCAGGAGACCGTGCTGTGATGATGATCCTTCCTAGCCTCAATAGCCTTAAAGTTTGATGGCATATTTTACTTTTTAAAATCAGCGTTGCTTATTGTCAAAACTTAGATTAGTGCCTAAAGGAAGAATGCCCGGACTTGATTCATGATTTAAGAGACTGTCTTCTCAATTTTGGAAATATGTGTTTTTAAGTTATTCTAGTGCAGAAAGAAAGGAAGTAATTTATGTTAACATTATACAGACCTAATTTTAATTTCCAAGGTTCAAACCTAGATTTCTAGAATCGACAGTCAAGCTTTACAGTATCCTTTAGACAAAGTTCTTTTGCAGAAACACTTTCCATAATGATATTTATGGATCAAGACAGGAGAGTAGATATAGCCTCTTGGCTATTCATTGTATTTGAATGAGGATGTAGAAACTCTGAAAGGAATTACATTTTTGTAGAGGAAATGTGTTTTTCCCTGGCAGCTCAGAATAAAAGATTGATTTGTACTTTGCATTATTTTGCCTCCTCTTCAACGAAGTTGCAAATCAGGCTCTCCTATATGAGAGCACAGGGCAGCTGTTCCCTGGTAAAGTACTGAATCTGTATTGCTTGGCTGTTACTTCTGAATCTTTAACACAGAGCCAGCTCTTGTATGGATGGTAATGTTCAGAAATATTACACCTATCCCCAGGAAAAAATGTTGCGAGAAAGCCATGACTGCAAGTGCATGAACAAAATCGGGAATTGCAAGTATGAGCAGTTCTATTTGAACAAAAAGAGGAATTGCAAGTATGAGCATTCCCATTTTAAGTGATGTTCCACAAGCCACCATGATGAATAAAATATTGAGTTAAAATTATCAAAAATTGAGCCAAACTGCCTTCTCGGAAATAAGTAATTATATATGCCAAGCTGGGTGCTGAAAATACAATTTGTAATTTTTGTTTTACCATTGCAGCACTAGATTTTCAAGTATTTTTTTGAAAGCTCAGCTTGCATAGTGCAAATTTTGAATCACATTTGAGTGTAATTTTTCAACACAAAGTAGATCAGCTACTGGCAGCACTTGAATTAATGGTGGCTTATGTATTTGGACTGTGAGCAGTAAATCCTGCCTTCAATGTCATGTTTGACATTGCGTTCTGTAAGATCATAATATTTAGCATGTATCTTGAGATTTGTACGGAATATTTAGAATTTCCTATTTATTTTGCACTATATATAGCTTTTACCAAAAAGAATCTTAAACAGATGTTGAGCAGGTAAATGATTTTTTTTTCATAGATAAATTAAGAGAACTGCAACTACTTTCCCAAGCAGTGCTTAGAATCAGAAATAAATCTTATTATGGTTTGTCCACATCAAGAATGGGTCCATGGTGGGTGATGCATTCTTGACAGAAAAGGAAATGTCCTTGTCATAACTCATCTTGTGAACTTGAAGTGGACCACTGAGAGAAAAACCTAATTCATGAAAATTGAGTGGAAAAAGACCTTTGGGCCTACCTCTTCTTGTTAGGTTCAGGAGGTGTACTTTCTCTACACAGCACCGCACCTGAAATTGTGTCTATCCTTGATGAAGGTGAAAATCCTGTTTCTGTTATCTTTGAGGATCTGCCAGAGGTGAGTGGCTTGAGATTCTGGTATGGGATCTCTGCCTGTGACAGTGCTGTGGCCATGCCTGTGCCTCTCATGCGTGCCAGGTGGGAAACACTAGCTAGGCAATCCTACTTCAGATCTTCCACAAGTCTGAAAGCTGCCAGTATGTTTCCATGAGTCCCGCTGTTCTTTGGGCAGCCTTTTTGACCAAATCCAATGATCCTTTCTTCTTCTAGTGATGCAGCAGGGGGTATACTTCAGCCTAGTTCCTTGGATATTTAAGAAAAGTGTAGCAGTGTGGATTACTAAGCCTGATTACAAGCCTGCTAGGAAATATACTTTTGGCCTCCTTCAGAGATCAGTTGCTCCTGTGGCACTCTACAGTGACACTTTCAAAAGCTTCAAGAGCACTTCTGGCACCGATGTTGGGACCATCCATCCAGCATCCTCCCACTGGCATACCCCCAGAAGATCAGATCTGTGCTTCAGCCCTCTCTCCACTTTGACAGTTTTCAGGAGCTATTGGGCAAATAAGAAATACTTTCCAGCTGCCAGGAGGAGTAACATTATACAACACCCCCAGCTTCCTGTTTGGGATATTACAGATGTTACAGATACTGCTGGGAAGTTGTGGCCCTGCCCTTTAGCACTGGTGTTCTTTTCTGTCCCACCTGCATCCAAGCAAGCAGACAGAATGTGTTTTCTGCCAGCTAAAGGACATGTGAGTCTGCTGGAAGCAGACAACTTTGTGGTGATGTTGACTACCAGAGTGAGCTAGTGGCAACAAAACATCTTTTCCAACCTATGGCTTGCTATGAACCTTCAAGTGGCTTCCTATTTTTAAGTCACTTCAGTGTTGTTCAGGAGTCTTCATAGCTGTCATGTCTTGTCATTGTAATCATGAACATGAGTTTTCTTACCCCACTGACAATAGGTTCCTCAAAGCTATGGTTGTGCATTTCAGTCGTTATAAAAGAGTATGCCTCTTTTATAAACTGAGCTTGAACCTTGCAGGAGCAACTGTTGATCAGAAGGACCTCCCATGTAAAGACTTCAGCTTAAAGTTTGCATGAATCTTCCATCTGGATGTCCTCTGTAAGTCTTATGAGATGGCCTTAAGTCTCAGAGTTACCCTGATGCTCTCCAAGTCCCACCCAGGAGAAGCATGCTTTTGTGCAAGATCTAAAAAGGACAGGTTCTATATTCCCCCTATATTCTCCCTATTAGAGAATTTAATTGAGTGTTTACAACATTGCAGGAAAAAATGTAGCAGAGAAATGCTTTTAATGCTGTTTCTGTTAGGATATGAGCTGTGTAAAACAGTGCTATATCTTCAGCATCTGCTACCGATCTCCTTGACCAGAGCCACTTGAGCATCCAGCATGTTAGGATGCCCTTAATGAATTTCCAAACATGCAAAGTAACAACTTTGTTCTAAGTTATGTGATTTCAGCTGATGTGATTTTTCAAAATTAACGTCAAGATCAGTTCCCAACTGGATAGTGCAGTGCAATAGTCAGTATTAGCGAAGGGATACTTGCCTACATTGAGGAGGGTTGTGGGGTTTTATTTTCTTTTTCTTTTCTGTTTTTCTGGAGGCAAGAAGACAGAAGAGCAATCACAGAACAAAAAGGTTATTTGCCAATAACTCCTTTTCAGTAGTCTCTTGTGGAGTAGGCATCCACAGTACTCCACCACATTCGGCTTTACCTTGGAGATGACAGAATAATAGGACCACAGGGGATGGGAGCAGGGACAAAAGCAGCCAGTAATGCACAGCCTGCCACCTCAGGCCAGAGCGATGGCACCATTTTCAAGTGCAAAGAGAGAGCTGGGGCTCCAGGGCACTCCCTCAGCTTGCAGCTGAGGCACCAAATCTCAGAAGGATGAGTGAGTGCAGGTAATACTTCCTTGGGGATGAACAACCGCTCTTTGGCTCAGCTACAGTTTCCTAGAATAACCTAGCAGACCAACAGCCACATGGGGGGCAGAAGAGAGAGCATCAGGTTTTCCACCTCTGCAAGTTTGTCTGTTGTATTTGCAGAGAAGAGAGAGCAATGCCTGCCATGGGAAAAAAAAAAAAAAAGCAAGCAAGCAACCAACCAAAAACCCTAAAAACCCACTGAGCATAACGTCCATTGCTATTGATTGACTTTGTTGAATATCACGAGTTATTTAGTTCCATAGCAGAGGAGCTCTACAAAATGAATCTGCAATCCTGGGGGAAAAAAAAGGGTGTTTTTTATCCACTAGTACAATTTTGAAATGCAGCAAATACAAGTTGTGAGGGGTTAGAAGTTTAGTGCAGTGTGCAACTGTGGTCCCATTTAAACTGCATCCTCCATTAGAGCAATGCTGTCTTGTGAAAAAATTACCTTCCCATTAGAGGACAAAGCTGCTCTGTAATTAAGATAATGATTTTTTCTATAGTTGTCTTTTATCTTATTTTTCTAGCTAGTTTTTTTTCTTTTCCACTATTAAGTTTTTGAAATTAAACATGTTGAGAAATCTTTACAAGGTGCTAATAAGAAAAACTGAGCAACTGCTGGCTGCTGAAATGAGTCAGCTGAGGGATGTTTTTGCTTAACTTAGCCCAGTGGGAATAGATAATAATCTAGTGAATAAGAAAGACTCCACGTTTGAAAGGCCATGGTCTCCATACTTAATGAAGTGGCTGTGCTGGGGACCTTTTCTGAACCAGCATCTTATCAGATGCAAACCATAAAGGCATCAAGCTAAGTGACATAGCTATGGCTGCATCGCGCTTATCTCTGCATGGTGGGTACTGTATGTTGGAGGAAAATCTGACACTGTAAGTACAGCTTCATATGGCTGCTCTTCCCACCTGCCCCTTGTAACCAAGAGGGAGCTGGGGAGTCGTCCTGTATGTTCTGTCAAGGTCAGTATTGACCTGGAGCTCGTGTTGTATGAGCACTACGAAACAGGGACCTCTCTCAGTGCCTCTCAAAAGCTTCATGCATGCTTCCGTATAAATCACTTCTCTAAACCATGGTAGCCTAATTAAGAGCTTTTTGTACCTTATCATACTTGATGGCTCCTGAGGTGAGGTGGGGGCTTCATGCCTCATTTGCTGTTTGTAGCATTTCAACGGGGCAGGATGGGGAAGGTGGCAGCGCCGTACAGGTTAAGAAGTGTTGTTGTAAGTAATTACAAGAGGAAAAATAACTTTGCTGCTTGACTGCCATATGCGGTATTGCATGCTCCATAAAGATGATGGAATTTGCCTGCTACCCTGCTCTAACACGGCCGCGTACGTGTGTCTGGTGGTTTCAATGCCCGCATTGAGATCTTGTCTCATACTAAGGCAAAAAGCACTAGCGTGAGAAACGTTCATCTCTCTCTGAACAGCATCTGCACATGAGAAAATGTTGCAACATGTGCTCCTTGTGGTCTAGTTGCACCCCTTTTGACGTGCTGGCATTCCCCAAACCTGCTGGCACTCCACCAGGATATTGCTGCAATATAGTGACATACAAGATAGAGTCAGATATGTCATGAATATAGTTGTATCTAAGATGCAGTCATACAAGGGAAAATTCCATAGGGATTCAGTGATGGTCAGGGCTTGTCCTGGTGGTTAGAGATGGACTGGGTGGACCTTTACTGCCACTGTTTATGATGTGGCAAGAAAGGTAAAATGGCCCACACCTATGGTCTATTTTTGCAAAATCCTGAGATGTTGATGTTATTTAGCTGCTTTGGAAAACATTGCGTGAAATTCTCAGCTTGGGAGATAATGTACTGATGTTATAAACTGTGTGTCAGTATGAAGAGAAATTAAGTTCACTACATTTTAAGGCCCCATGACTAACAAGCTTTGTGCCATTTTCCCATGTCTCTATGGAGCACACAAGCACCTGTCTCTCCAGTGCCACTTAGCAGGTAACTTTGTCTTTTATCAGACTGTCATAAAAGCCCTCATACATGATTTACTGAGATAGAAGGCAGGGACACTATAAAATTAGCCCATTTAGTTTCCTTGGCTACTTACCCATGTTGTCACCAGTCCCCCTCCAGGCAAATGAGGTCAATCAGCTTGACCACTCCATCCCCTCTGCTAAACCTTTAGTTGCAGAGAGCAGCTCCCACAAGGCACAGAAGGTCAAAATCTCCTTGACAGAGAATTAGGCACTAAATGCCCATGGGGCTGTGGGCCCTGGTTAGGGAGAGATTTGCCATTGACTCTGCCAGCACCATGCCTCCTCAGTGCGCCGACCCTCCCAGCCTGGGGACATCTCCCTGCAGCTAAGGGGGACTTCGCCAGGGTTAGTGCCACAGGTCCCTGTCCCCCACTGGGATTTCCTTCCCCTGTTGTAGGTGGCCTCACTTAAATGTGCTGTCTCAGCTTCAGCCACCCAATTATTTCTACCAGCCTAATCACCTCCCCTTGGCTGTGCTGCTATCTGTCAGGTATTTACAGTCTCCACTCATGCCCCATCTCCACCTCTCTTTCCTAAATGTACAATTGCTTGTCTCAGCCTCAGCTCATAACCCTTTATCCTCTAATCTTTCTTAGGTTTGCATGTGACCTATTTTGCCACCTTTTTCATGTGTGATCTACAGAGCAGAAGTAAAGTAATATTATGAGGTCAATGGGAGCGTATTGCATCCCCTCATTTGCAGGCTGAAGAGAAATAGTGAAGGTCTAAAGCACTGCACACCCCAAAGTTGTGAATCGGAGCCCCAAAAAAACAGATATTAGCTTTTCAAAAGGGATACATTTAAAGAAAAGGAAATGCATCTTTCATTTTCCTCTCTGGTTTTTAAGCATCTTAGAGTGACACTGTGGCAGTTCTCCCCCATAGCAAGGCAGACTGCAGGCAGTGAACAGCTAACAAAATGCAAACCTGAAATTTTCACTGGCCTTTCTCAGCTTGTACTTTAGGGAAAAGGCTCTTACAAGAGTTGGACATGCTGCTGATGCAAAGGATCAGTGTGTCCAAGAAGCATGGAAGTTTCCCCATGTGTTTTCTGGATATAAGACTTCAAGCAACCTTGTGATCTTAAATCTCTCCCTTGCAAGCTGAGCCTTCCTGCCCCTGACTTCAAAATCTAAGCAGGTAAACAAGGATGAAGCATCCCAGAAGCCACTGTAATGTGGCCGCTTATCCGGTAAAGTCTCTTCCTAGCCCCAGGGCCACGCACAGGACTGGGAAGACAGGTTATAGTGCCAAATCCAAAACAGGTTCACATCCTATGATCAAAAATTACAAAAGAGAAACCTGAAAATATAGCATGTCCCAAAAAATATTTTAAAATTAAATGTGAATCTCTTTTTCTGCTGAAACCCCCCATCAGCTAGCGAATCTTCACATGAGATTTATTCTTTGCTTTATTTATTTAAGAAAAAGAAACAAAAAGCAAGCAGTAACTCTGAACTTCATTCTTAACTCTAAAGGGTTTCACTTGAAACCTGGTTAAACTCAAAGCTTGCACTAAAAATAAGTTTAAAAAATCCATAGTGTATCATGTTAAATATTAATTCAGTTTGCAAATACGTGCACAGTCTTAAGGAGCTCATCTATCAGGAGAAGAAACCTGATCCCTCTTGTAGATGTGAACAAGAACCAACCATTTTGTGAGTATTACTGTTCTAAAGTAAAACAGGTGTAAGAAGAGAATTAGCCAGTGTAAGTATCTTTTTGCCTGCAAAAGCTTTCGGTGCTGGGCTGCCTGGCCTGGCTTTCCCCTCTGCCAGCAGTGGCATTAAAACAAAATACGCCTCCCACCCCTGTTATGCTAGTGGCTGCCTTGCTGTGCAGGCTTCTGTTTCCAGCAAGGGCAAAATCTCTGCTGCCTTATTCTGCAGCTGGTTCCATTTTCTTTGATCCCATTCACCTGTAATTGGAATTACACAATAAAAAGACACAGCCTGTAATTAGAGGCTCCTTGGGCAACGTGTTGGTTTATTCCCACAGTGTAGGCACGGCCTTGTGCTCAATGTGTTGCTGGTTGGGATGTCTCTGGCTGCAGTGCTCTGCTCATCCTAAGAGATGGGAATGGAGAGAAGGTAGGTGTCAGGAGGCAAAGGGCTTGCTCTGACTTCTGAAAAGCAGTCAGTGCTGCTGCCAGCCCTCAGTAATCTTTCTAACCAGTATAAAGAGCTTTTCTTGAGCAGGCAGTGTGGGTGAGCTTTGCCTTTCACATCCAGGTCCTCCCTGTGCCAGAGAGGGTGATGAGTGGCTAGTGCAGGCTCTGGTCCAACAGCAATACAGCTGAAGGTAGTCCTCTCCAACAGAGAAATGCTGTGCTGGGTATTTAATACTAGTTTTTGGAAGAGTTGGCTGGAAAGCAAAAAAATCTAATTCAGAGAGGGGGGAAATAAGGAGAAACCTAAGCTTTGGTATCTGGTTTTTCCAGAGGCTTACAGGTCTCCTTAATACAGGCAGGTTCTATATCTAATTTTCCTGCACCCTGCAGTAGCTTCCTAAACAAGAGATTTACTTGCAGGGGCAGGAGTCTCTTATCACTGTCTCTTGCATGACTTCTCTTTTCTACCTGATAATCCCCATTATAAAGGAGATCCCCATTATAAAGGATTCTAGTCCTTGCTTTGAATTGGGCAAACAGGGTAGGAGTCCAGTTTGCCTACATTCTGCCTATGTATCTTTCTATCTGAGAAATTTGGCCAGAATATCCAATTTGACCTGATGCCCAACCAAAAAGGGAGGATTGGAAAGGAATAAAAAATTTATCTTAGTTTATAAATGAAATCAGAATTAGAAACTAGTCTAAACAAAAAAAACTTCATTAGAATCTGCTCAGCCCTAAATATCCATGTAGCAATCTCCATGGAAAGCTCCCTCTAGCATCACTATCTCCACAGTCAATCAGAGCCATTACTGAATGTTCCTGGGGTCTTTTTTTTTTTATTTAACCAATTCTCAGAGGTTGGGTACATTTTTATTAAAAAAAGGTATTTACAGAACTCTGGAAAATCCACTTTCCCTCCATGCTGGCTAGAAGAATATTCAAGGGAAACTTTAGCCAGATGCTTGGTGATTAGCAAAATCCTAATTAAAACTGTTTTATATAGTTGATCATAGTTATATGAAACTTAGAGCAGCATGAGTGTACTGCAAAAAGCCCCTGCTCCTACTTTTTGCCAAGCATGAGAGGAATGAATCTGAGATTACCTTAGGTTTTTAGCTATTTACCCCCAGCTGCAGGTAATGTCCGTGAGATATACTGCAATACATATCCTTGGTCTCTCTCTTCAGTCAAGTGGTCCCAGGGAGAGAAGTATCCCCTGGAGCTTGTCTCCAGGTATTTGCAAGATCTGACCCAAATTAGGTGAAGAAATTGTAGTTAAGGACAGCATGTGACGCAAGGTGTGAATGGTGCAGAGCTTCAGGGTGCCAAGTGGTGCTGTAAAGAGCTGGGAAATGTTACAGCTTTTCTGGGAATGTAGAGAAGGAACTCAATCCCTTCTTCCATCACTCCCTTATGTCCCTGGCCACTGGTGCTGCTCTAATCCCTTCAGAGCTAGAGAGGGGCTGCGGTACTGCCCAGCTGCCATGAGGGCCATGTCCCTTCCAGCTCCCCTGGAGCCCGTTGCCCTGGGCCCTCTGGGCCAAGCCTGCCCAGAGCTGGGCCCTGCCGGTAGCCCTGGGGCTGTGCCTGTGCTCAGGAAACGCCTACGACCAGCAAGAGAGAGGCTGCGCTGCAGCACAAGCCTTCGAAAACTGTCATTGATATAGAGGCTGAGCAATAGAGTCGGCCAACTGCTTGCTCGAGAAGTCATGGCTAATACACTTTCACGTCTTTGGCCTTTTCCACCTGTCATGTAGCCTGCCAGACTGCTCTTTTTCCTTGCCTTCTCTTTTTTCACCCCTCTTCTTAGGAAAACCAATAAATACACCCACTGCAAAAGGGAACAGAGAGAGTAGGGACCAGGGTCAGCCGCTGCTTCCACCACTCACCTGAGGTTTGATTTTGCTGTGCCTGCTTCACGGTCTCTGACTCAGCTTTCTCCTCTGTAAAAGCAGAGTGATAATACTTGCTGTTAATGAAAATACATTTAAGATTAGGTACTTCTAGAAAATTAACATAGCGTATTCCTGAAATTTGTCTGCAGTTATGACAACTTGCCTATAGAAAGTCTCCTGTGGGAGAGAAGAGACAAATATTGTGAAAGGCTTACAAGTTACTGTGATGATAAATGCCAGGATCTTATTTTTCAGACTGTTCTGTTTTACCTTCTCTCCATTCCCTACCTGGGGGCTGCGTTACAGCTCTGCTGCCAGCAGTTGCAGGCAGCTGCTGGTTGCAGGGGGAGAACTCCTGTGGCATTATTTATGGTAGCTCTCACTGAGAGGACAGTGATTTACTATGCGTCATCCTCTGCAGCTGTGAATTTGCAGCATGGCGACAGGGCCATTTGGTGGAATCCTAATTTTCAGTATGACGCAGAGGCAGAGAAAGGTGAACTGTCTGGGTAAAAATAAGAACCTGTTAATATCCTCCTTTGCTCTCCCACAGATAAACTTTTACTTTCTGGAATTGGGAAACGAGGGTTGGGAATATCCCGCCATTCGAGTTCCCATCTCTCCTGCCAGACAGCTTTTCAAAAGAAGTCAGGATAGTCTCAATTCTTCCTCTAAACTTGGGAGACTTTATTTTTTTTTTATATGGCTCTCTTTCTCTTATGTCTCTCCTCCAAACTCTACTTTTGAGTGCAGTGGATCTTGCTAGGGAGACTCTCTGATGGGACCTGGTTGTCACCAAACCTGCCCTGTGCTCTGACCTGAGCAACATGCAGCAAGGCAGCAACAGGAGCCCTCGTCCCACCCTCGGATCTGCCTCTGCTGGCAGAAAGGAGGAGCTCGCTTGTCTGTGCTGTCAAAAGGAAGCTGCAGAATTTGACCTCATGCCCTTGATCTTGAAAAAGATATGCACAGATCGTCTGAGCAGGCTCACCGGCTTATCCAGATTGAATCTCAGTGCCAAGTCGCTTGGTTTGGACCTACACTATAAAATTGTTAAATTCCCTACAAAGCCATTGGCATTCTGTAGAGAGGAGCTGATCAAATAGCACCTGGGAGCGCCTTGTGTTTTATTTCTGGGGTTACTTCTTTTGGCCGCAGTTTATCTGGCACAAAGCACAGGAAAATAATGGGTTACGTTTTATAATGTTACACAGCAAACCCTGGCATTGCTTTCTGTCAGTAGTAGCAAACCATGCCAGTCTGCCTTGGCGCGGTGTCACGAGAGCGTGAGCAAGCCCAGCCCAGCAGCCCCTGTGGGAAGCTGCTCCGTGGGCTGTACCTACTGGACAGGGAGGAAGGGGAGAAGGAGGGAAAGGTTCACTTAGTGCTCCCAAGGTTACTCCTCTGAGATTTGGATGGTAGAAATTGCATAACCGCAGGTGGGATTAATCATTTTGTAAAAGAAGTGACAGTAGGTACAATAACAGAGGCTAAGTGTGCCCGTTGTCCAATCTGGCTGACTATGAAAGATTTTTGCTTCAAGGCGTCTCTGTAATTGCAGATTTGGTTGGTCAAGCTGTAAAACACTTCTAGGATACAAATGATCTGTACTGTCATTGCTATGCAAGCTTATGGTTCGTATGTCTCCTATTCCCCTGAGCTGAATGGAGTATAATCTTCAGGTCAGTTATCAATAGACTGGGGAGGGGGGACCTCTCTCAAACCACTGAAACTTCCCAAACACTGAGAAACAATTAGGGGCCTCTAAGACTGAAGAACTAAATACTGAAATTGTGGTGTTTACCGTTAAGAATAGAATGCCATAAAATTGCTTAGTTTAACCATGTGGACTTTGATAACCAAAATACAGAGTGAAAGAAGGCAGAATTCTTCATGAAAATCACTAAATTTTGTTACAAAATGTCAAATGCTTTAAAATCATTCAGGAGTTAAAAAAAAAAAATCAGCCTGTACTATTGCTCTGTCAGGAAGCTGATTTCTTTTTTATTCTTTAAACATTCAATTTAAAAATTAGGAGTGAATTTACTTCTTGAAACTTTTCCTCCTATTTATGTTATTTCTAACTTATGCTTATGTACATTTGCTGTTGAATGTAATCATTGGATGCTTCAATATGAAATATTAGAAATATAGGTTGTAAGAAGGCAATGGTCTTGCAGGTGGCAGGAACTTACTCCTACTCTACTTACCCTTACTCTCTTATTTACTCTTCTTATTCTGTGGAAAAGTCTCAGTTCTGACCTGGATGGATGAGTTGCAAAGCAAAGTAGTTATTTCCTCCTGCTTCTGCCTAGGCTGAAACTTCTGACAGAAGATTTAGGTATGCTAGTGGCTTTGCTGTGTGTATATTTTGCCTAACAGATTTGTTTTGGACGGAACAGGCATCCCTCAAGTTTGTGTGAATAATATGGGCCTAGCTTTGAGGAAAAAAGGTATGAGGTGAAATGCAAAGCTTCAGATGCTGGTGCCAATTCCTTCTGCTCTGCTTCCTCCAGCAGCAAAAGTAATGGTAGGTCTGGATTGCGCTGCCTTGTTCCAAGGCACGAAAATGCAGAGGCCAAAAAAAATACCATTGCACACATGAACAGGTTCAGCCCTTGCTTATTGTAATGCAGAAGGGACCCGAGGACCTGATTAGGCAACGTTTGGGAGAGAAGAATACAGCCAAGCTAGCTGGCTGCAGCTCTTGAAAAACTGCAGCATTAACAGAATAAACACTTGGTCCTCCCACAGATTGTTATCTAGATTGAATGGCACTCAGTTCTTATCAAGGCACTTCTCTGTAATATGAAAATCTCCTGTAGCATG